>NC_047139.1:21907273-22232987 GCF_009829125.3 Periophthalmus magnuspinnatus | reverse complement strand
CACCACAATGAGTTTATAAGTGCTTTTCACAACGTTCAGACACCAGAGCATGCTATGTGTTAATAAAAATGCTCTATAATTAGATGCAGACAGTACACAGTGGACTTATTTTGACCTTAAGAGCTGCTTATACATCTATACTCGGAAGAGACACATTTTTTGCTCAGATACATACGCTTTGTATTGGTGTCTGTGTACTGTAATCCCTCAGTCGTCCAGGAATGATCCATAGTTAAAGAAAAATATAAAATACGTCAGCTGAATAAAAAGATGCAGTGGTGAATTGGACAAGTTATTCTTTTTAATAATAAGTGCGCTGTGCTCTGCTTGGGGTTGTCAGACGGTCAAAGAACATCAAAAACACACCTTCAAAATGGCTGAAGCTTCACTACTTGATTGTGTTTTGATGTATTCAATATACGGGCTAGCATGAAAACAACACTATAATAAATAATGTACACAAATATTGAGCTCTTCAGATAAAACGTGATTAATTATTACTGCGAAAATCTTCAAAAAGACAATCAATATGACAAAAGCCTTTCTTCTGCACCCATGGACCTCATTATTATTTAACTGTAGGGCAGAAAACTGGAGCGTGAAAATGCTATTGTCAAAGGACTTTGGCTAAAACTCCAGACGTATATCTCTCCATCATTTCTCTGGGAGCACAAATGGAGACTTCATTTTGTATTCTTTTCTAATGGACTACATTGTATGCTCTGCAACAATTCGAACTCAATAGTGAACTTAAAGGCGCAGTGTGTAAATTTTCAGCTTGTTTCCATAGTGATGCACTGCTTTGCTTTGATTGTTCAAGAGTAAACCTTTTAACTTATCTAGCTACCGTATTACTCATGACTTTTTACTGTTTACCACACCAAAACTTTAATTCTTAATGTGAGCGGGGTCACCTTTTCACAGATCTGACTTGCAACTTGCTCGGTGGCTCGTCTCCATGGAGATCATAGACTGTATATATAAATTCACCCCTATAACTGCTAGCCCCGATGAGCTTTATCTGACTGGAGCTGAACGCTATGGGTGACGTCAAACTCCCTCAGTCCACTTCTTTACACAGTCTATGATGGGGATAGATAAGATTAATACCTTACTGTGGAACATTCCAGGCAAGGCAATAATCTCACACATGGAGAAAATCAGGTGGCAGCGCCTTCACTCAAAAAGTTACATAGTTCAGCTTTAATAATTGATTTAAAAAGGGCAGAAAATTGTACATACTCCACATAGTTTTTTTGGTTTGAAGCTAAAGTGTTGATATTATTTTTCGTCCATAAAATATTAACATAGGGGAAAGGTTGTGATGGGAGGTTAAGGCAGCTATAGAAGCATATAGACTGGCAGACATAATACAAGAGAGCACTAAAATGGCTATGCCCACTCAGACGGGGATAAGGACCATTTGCGAGCAAGATACCGAGGCTTCTGTCATGTAATATTCAACACAGAGAGGAGCAGTGGGCCGGCGCAAGTCTGATTTTTCTGACAACATTTACATGCTTGACGGATGCCTGGGATTTATAGCATGTGGCATGAGCGAGACAGTGAGAAATAGAGATATTTTGAAATGCTATATTAAATATAATAAAGGGGAGCTCATATATTGAAAACTCAAACACTTTCCCATGTATAATATTAATTGTTTACAAGAGTTTTTGGTATGACTCAGACTGTATGACCTGGTGGACTAATTGAGTGCGACGTCACGAATAGTGTTCAGCTCCAGTCAAATGAAGCTCATCGAGGCTAGAGCAGTTATATTTGGAATTCCGACCGCAGGTATCATAGCAACCAAAGAGCCAATCCAGAGCAAGGCTGTTGAAGGTAATGCCCCTTCCCATCCGTGCCGGTGGTTTAGCAGGGAGCAGGCGCTTAGCAACACTGTCAATTAAATCTGTTGCTAACGCTAGTCGGAGCAACCTCAGGGAAACAAGGTGTCTGATTTGTCTCTTATTAATGTTCATATCTTGATTTACAGACACAATAACAAAATAAAAACACCAGGATCATGCAGAGTGGATTAATATGAACATTTTAAGACTAAAATGATAAGTCTGACTGCAGCAGTTACAGGCAGAGGGGCCACAGTTTTCAAGGTAAAGTGAATTGGAACCAGAGTCGATGGAGCCAGAAGCGCGCCCATGCTCACTTCCTATTTGGAACAAGGCGGCTAGCAGGTTAGCCATGTCCTACACCTTAATTGTCCTACAGCCTTAATACAGATCGAGCAAAGACGTCATTATTCATAATGAACAAATTGTTTATTAAGAATGATTCAGGCTTAGCAGCTATTTAACAAAGGGATTAGGAGGCAGGGCATTAATAAAGTACTTACTAAGCTTGAATCATTCTTAATAAACCATGTCTTGTTTTACTAGGGCTAATTAAGTTTGTCGCTGTTGTTTTGAGATACTTTCATTAATATAAATTCACCAATGCTTTCAATGGTAAAAATACAATAGCACAACAAATACGGGAATGTATACACAAAATGCATATTGTTGGTAGCTATTTGTGAAAAATGTATTTTGTTTTTACATTTTTATATTCTTAGTGTTTTGTTATTTTTTGAGTTTTCTTTTCAACACAAACAACTGTCTGCATTCACACACGCTCTGGGCAAATCCATTTATGGACAATTAAGGGATTGCTATAGATTTCAACATGGCCGATTTCACCTCAGCAGACAAATGTGAAACGTCAACAAAAACAGAGCAGCGGTCCGTGGCCAGCATTTGCCCTCCATCCCAAAGCAAAATGACATTAGCTTTTGTCTATTGAGTTTGCTAAATGCCCCACATAAAGTGAATTTGCCCCCCAGGGCTGGGAAACAATCACGCAGGCGAGCGCTCCATTTAAGTGATTTGAATGATCGGGACGCTGTAGTGCTGCACATGAGACGCACAACTGGGTCAATACACAACATCACTGAGGCTGGGCGGCTGCAGCCAAGCTCTGGGTCTGTCACTGGGTCAGACTGACGGAGAAGCACCAACGCAGGGATAGACCGGGATAGACAGGGATAGACAGGGCATCAGGGACAACCACGTTCTCTCGAGTACAACAAGTCAAAAGAATGTCTGTGTAAGGTTTAACACAACTTAGGTGTACACTAAGGTTACATGATTCTCTGATTACATTTCTTATGATTCTCTGATACATTAGCCGTTATTTATTTATGTTGAAACAGTAGGATTCAAACAACTGCAGGAGCATTAACATTTGAGAGAAGACTGAAATACTAATAAACTAATACAAGAATCCCATGCATTTCAGGACATGTTTGTAGAGGTCTAACCTGCAGGAACAAGAGTTTTCCATAAAAAGATTGGGTCTGTTGTTTCGGCAGAGGAAATTATATTATGTGCACTACCAATCAAAAGTTTGGACACACCCACTCATTCATGTTTTATTTTTACTTCTTTCTACATTTTATATACAAACAGAAGACATCAAATATTTGAAGCAACATATATGGAATTATGTAGTGAAGATAAAAAAGTTAAATCACTTCACTTCTTTTTTTTTTAAATTGTATATGTAGTAGATTTATTTAACTTTTTTCTTTACTACATAATTCTACACATCTTGCTTCATATTTTTGATTTTTTTCTATGAATAAAATGTAGAAAGTAGTAAACATAAACAAAAAAAAAAAAAAAACACTGAATGAGATGGTGTGTGCAAACTTTTGACTGGTGGTCGATTTAACAGTGACATATTGTGCAGTGCTGGCGTACACTACATTAGCATTACTATTAGTGATAATTACCTATTGCCACTGCCTTTTCTACTATTACAACTAAAGTTTATTCTTCTATCACTATAACAAGAACAACAACATCATCTGTCACAGCAAATACTGTAGATACTTCAATAACAGCATACTAGAAGACACACTACCCTTAGGACCATAGAGGACTCTACTTTGTTCCCCATAAACATCTACTCAGTTTAAGACCATCGCTTCATAATGTATTGTGTTTCTTTCCTCCTCTAACCATTCTTAAAGGGCCCATATTACAATATTGTCTGATCTATGTTATTATGTTGTTTCCTCATCACAAACAGACCTGGAGTTGTGTTTTGTTTCATTCACACATGTTTAACACACAAACCCTGTATATTTAGGCTAAGTTCTTCTCTCAGACAGAAAACACTCTGTTACACCTTGTGATGTCATGTGGTAATATGAGAAGTGCTTCACTGTGTTTTCCAGACACCTTCACTAGAGTCATTTTGATCATTTCAGCCGTGAATTTGCCCATCTGTACTGAACAAAAGATAAACGGTAACTGTTAACTTAAAAACTATCACTACATGACATCCAAAGGTGGAACAGAGTATTTTCCTCTCTGAAGATGTAGACAGACTAATAATGCAGGATTAATAAAACACAACTCTGGGTATGTTTTTGGGGAGGTAACAGGATTATAACATGGCTTAAAATTCAAGTTCAAGAGTCAATTTTGTGTAATATAGGACCTTTAAACTAAAACCACTGTCAATCCTACTAATGTCCCAAACCTTACAGAAACAAAACCAAAAAGATGACCTCGCATTCTTCCACCAAATGTCTTCGGATTAGGATGTGTATGGTGTGAAAGGAGCACTTACTTTCAGCGTTGATTGACATAGTGTCCTTCTCCCAGGACACAACAGTGATGTAGGCCTCCACTGAGGCGGGGATAATGCACTTGAAGACCGCCACATTGCCTCTCATGGCCTTCTGGTCCTCCACCCGGACTGTGTAGGGCTCCCGGAGGACTGCAAGCACACGAAAGGAGGCTTGATATGATATAACGTACCTGTATATATTCTGTATGCATGTGTGATAAACCTCTGTCAAGGCACTACAGATATCTTGAACATCCAAAACATCAAAAGTGCTAACAATAGACTAAAGGTTTACCTATTTCAGGGGTAAATTCTCTTTCAGTATTCACATTATAGATTTTGATTGGCCTATAAAAATCTATGGGAGATTCATTGTTTTTGCAAGAGTCATACATGTTGAACCTTCTCATTAATTGTTGGGAATCGGCTTCGCAAACTTATCATATTGATCCTATGGCTTTAAGTAATTTCAACCTACAACCATCATTATCTGGTAATGAACCACTTTCTGAAACTATTGTGAAGAAAGTATTTCCCCTTTGTTTACTTATGCTGACAGACAAAAAAGAGAAGACTTAAAACTTTTTTTTGTTTCATGAGGATAGTCCCAGTAATTACAGCGATATTAACCATAAACAAGGACAACAAATCTAATTCTACCATAGAATTGTGGCCTGTCCCCAGCTCAACTTAAAACTATAGGGAAACTAGAAACTTTTGAACTTGTGCCAAATACTAATTCTTTATGTTGCCAAAGTTAATGACTGTACTAGTACCATAGACTATATAAAGAAGTGGACTAAGGGAGTGTGACGTCACCCACAGCATTCAGCTCCAGTGAAACTCATTAAGGCTAGCAGTTATAGGGGCAAAGTTCCATATTTGGGATTCTGACCCCGAGTATCATAGCAACCAAAGAGCCAATCTGGAGAAAAATTGATGAAGGTAACGCCCCTTACCGTTGTTTCCGTTGGTTTGGCAAGAGGTGGGTGCTTAGCAACGGTGTCAATCAAACCTGTTCAAAACTACGTTGTTGTCTTTTATTACTGTATTAATGTTCATATCTTGAGTTACGGACACAATAGCAAAATTAAAATAGCAGGATCATGTAGAGCGGGGTAATACGAACATTTTTAAGACTAAAATGATTACCGGTAACCTGACAGCTGCTACAGAGAACAGGGCCACAGTTTATTAATGTAAAGTGAATTGGCGCCAGAGTCGATGGAGCCGGAAGTGCGACCATGATCACTTTCTATACGGAATGTGGCGACTAGCAGTTTAGCTATGTCCATTTATATATACACTCTATGATTAGTACATCTCTTTGACTAAAATACAGAACAGGCACTGACCGGCCTTAATGTGGACATCTTGGCTCCTGATTCTCCCTGAGGGGTTCTCCGCTGTGCAGTAGTAGGTGTTGTCGTGGATGAGTTTGCTGAAGCTGGAAGGGGGGATGTGGAAGATCTGGAGGGTGCCATTGGGGTGCACATGGCGGATCCCTGGCACGTCGTAGATCTCCTCGCCGGTGGCCAGGTACCAGCGCAGAGAGACAGGGGGCGCTCCTGCAGCGGGACAGGGCACCGACGTCCCTGTGGTGCTGGCGAACACTACCTCTTGCACAGATGCATTGACAAAATATAAGCTGGAACGAAGATCTTCACAGAAAACTGCAGAGAGAGAAGAACACAAAAGGTTAGATATGCTGAATAAAACAAGATTCAAATGAAATAAATGAAATGTAAATGAGTTTGTCAGTGCAGTAGATGTTATACACGGGTTTCAGTCACATGGCACTATTTTGAGAACTTTTATGCAAGATTTAATTTATTTTTTTTGCTAATGGCTATGGCAATTATTACAGTATTTCCAAAAATATGTGTATTAATGTAAAAATTTATATACTTTATTTTATTTATAACCTTTATTTAACTAGTCCCGTTAACATTACTACACACATTTGTTAGCTCAAAACTGTTTCAAAACCAGTGGTGGAATGTAAAGAAGTAAAAGTTGTAAAGTTCTAGGTATCTGTACTTTACTTAAGTAGATTTTAAAGAGGATATTTTTACTTTTACTTCATTACATTTGAAAGCAGATATGTGCACTTTCTGCAGTATTTTTTTTTGTACTTTTTGTATTATTGTTTGAGACCTACTGAAAAAGCTGAGGGTTTATTTTGAACACATTCATAATTTGAGCAAATAAAAACAGCTTGAAAAAAAATAATTTGTTTCTATTGAACAAAACAATGCACAAATCTTTATCAAAATCACCACATTTGAAGCTTTATACTACACACAGTCTATACACAAAACGCTTCTTACTCTTTAAGTACATTTTTTAAAAGGTACTTTAATACTTTTACTTAAGTAGATTTTATCATGTGACACTTTTACTGGAGTATTTTTTGCCCCGGTATTTGTACTTTTACTTAAGTAACAAAATGGAGTACTTCTTCCACTACTGTTGAAAACACAGATTTAATTTCCAACCCTTTTAGCATTCATTTAAACTGACCCATTGGAAGCAGTTATTTTAGTTCCCATTCCTTTTGTACATTATAATTGACATACATATATACAGACTTGTAGTTGTAGTACAGGGTTGTAGTTCGACAGCAAGGATTATGTATATTTTGGCAGAATATGAGGACACAGTGCACTGAGATGGTTTAACGGATCGCTGTAATCTTTCCTATGTACATTACTGTATAAATTATTGAACCAGTAGCCAAAAATCCATACATTCTCCCGGCAGGCACATTTACATAAGATTTAATCAGAATTACACGGCTCTGTAACCTCAATGATATCTAATCTGTAATACTTCATATATCACTGCTACATTTGGCTAATACAAGAGCGTTCCAGTTTGTGTTCTCATAATTAGGAGTTTCATATTGGTCAAATTGCTTCTAAAATCCAGAGAGCACTCATTGTATCGTGTGTAGTTGTTCCCTGGTTTGGTCTAACGAAGCTCAACAATGTAAAGTGATGATGTTTCCAGACACTAGGGTCCTCAGTGAGATGAAACTGACAGTGCAACTCTCATTTGTAATGGAGGTCCACACTGCAGGCACCCAGCCAGGACGAGCATGTTGGCAGAGGCCCAGAGACACAAGGGAGGAAGACTGGTTTAATGTACACAACTACTCATTTACTTTATGGTATAGACTTGTTACTTCTACAGTAGAGCTCAGGATAAAGGTAAAAAAGGAACGTAATTAGCAAGCTCTGCCATGTTTATGTAACAGCGTGTTGAACGAGTAGCAATAGCCAAAAATTATATAAAAAATAAACAAAAGAGTCACTAGCGGTAAATGCATTTGTCATACTTAAGTGTCAGAATACTTTTGAATGAATGCTACATTTTGTATTTGGCAGTCTATGGTCATCATACTTTCATATTTAAAATGCTAAACAGTTTATATGACATTATAACCATTTTTAAACCCGCCCACTTAGGTCTTTCTGCAACCAAATAAAATGCTCTGGAAAATGCATACGTTTTATTCCCAATCATCTGCCAAAAGGACAATTACAAGTGAACTTATCACTTCAAAATACCAGACAACTGCACCAATGCAGCTTACATCTGCTCTGTTACAGTGGCTGTCTGCATTGGTTTATAAAATGTTTTATCTTTTGTGAATCAAGAAGTGTGCTGCTTGCATGCTAGTTGTTGTTTGTACCTCTTTTTTAATGTTTTGAATTGCTTTATGTAGTTATTTGTTTTGTTTGTTTGTATTGTTCTGTATTTTAAACAGGGTGCCCATAAAAATGACAGCCTGTGTGTTCTCATTGGGCTCTCCCTGTATAAATAAAGATTAAAAAAAAAAAGAAAAAAGAAAAATGGCTCTGAAAGTTGTGAAACGCACAACCAGTTTAACACATTTTACCTTTTGCATTTCTATCATCCTAATTATGCACCACAGTGAGTTCATTAGTGTTTTTCATGTTTTGAAGACAGAAAAATCAGGTCCAGTGCCATAAAGTAAACTGCTTAACCCAATGTAACCCACTGCAACCCAGTGTACACCATGGTAACCCAAGGTAACCCACTGTAACCCAGTGTAACCCACTGCAGACCACTGCATTCCAGGGTTACCTACTGTAACCCAGTGTAACCCAGTTCAACATACTGTAATTCACTGTAAACCAGGGTAACCCAGTGTAACCCACAGTAATCCATCATAACCCTGTTACCCGGTGTAACCCAGTACAATCCACTGTAATCCAGCATAACCCACAGTAACCAACTGTAACCCAGAGTAACCCTCTCCTCTCGTGCCTCTCTCCTCTGTCCCCTCTTTGCCTTCCGCCTCCATGTGCGACAGCTGCCAATCCCCGCTCCCCGGAGACCAAACATTTTAGCGCTTCATAAATTCCTAATGAGCGCACTCAAATCACCGGCTCCTTCCACCCAGCGCTCGACCAACCTGTTAGCACAAACAAACAGAGCCGGGACACATGTTTGTGCACATCGCACAAGAGCCCGAGTCACTTCACACGTGTGGCACTCAGAAGAGCCGGCCGGAGGAGCTGAAGACATGACACTTGTACCTGTCGACAGCTAAAGCCCTGTAGGTCTGATCCACGAGGAGCAGAGAGAGACGACTGTGATGGTCAGCAGTGAAGACATCCTTATTGATCTGGAAACATGATCTTTAACTCACTTCAAAACATGAGGCATTTGGGAGTTTGAGCGATGACAAGAGGAACTAAAGTGTCACATGCCAATAAATAAAAAATGTGACAAGAGTAAAGAGCCTGTCCACATGCATAATTACACAAGCAGGAAGGTAACGAGGTACAAGTAGGAAAGTACTGTACTTGACAAGAATTTTTAGGTATCTGCACTTTACTTAGGAACATTTTATAGTGAATAATTTTTAGTTTTACTTCCCTACGTTTGAGAGCAGGTTTCTGTACTTTCTAGTCCACTACATTTCTGAACTGGACTGAAAAGTAAAAAGTACTTTTCATATGACTTGAGGGGTTATTTTTACCATGTTCGTGGTAACATCCTGACAAATGTTTTTGAGTTCAACCTTCAGCTTTGAGCAAAATAAAAATAAATACACAAAATTCATAAGAAAACTTCAGAAATGGATTCTTACTGCTACTGTGAACCAAAATAGGTATTTTAAATCAATATCACTACATTTAACACTTTAAGTGAAATATTTTTACTTTTTGCTCATAAATTACTAGTACTTCAATACTTTTATTTACATAGATTTTTTTCATGAGATATTTTTACTTTTACTTGAATAACTTTTTATCTCTGTATCGGTACTTTTCCTTAAGTAACAAAATTGATTAATTCGCCACTTTACACATGCATACTTCAGCAACGCTCAGTAGATGTAAAGTAGTACTATGGCACATTTACTGGTTAATAATATCTTCATCCCAGATTAATATAATATAATGAAAGATGATGCTCATTTAGACAAGGGGATTAATGCTGCCTCCATCGATCCAACAGTGCCTCAACAATTATTATTTTGTATCTGATGCCCTTCCCAATGTAACAGGAGCACGTTCTCCATCTACAGAAGTCGACCATATGGACAAATACATTTTTTGCATTTCGATATCAAAAATATGCTAAAACATGACTTTAAATGTATGTATGTAAGTATCAGACAAATATGAAAACAAACTTAAAAATAACTAATAATAACACTGAAGAAATATCACTTTATTCTCTTGTTCAGATTTTTCCATATTTAATCAGCTAATTTTGCAGCATTTTTACTAATATACAAAACTGTTTTTCACTATGGTATTAAAAAAACACTAATTAGGCCCCCAAACAAGTGGAATTAAAATTTTGAAACAACTGGCCTAGTTTCTTACTTGTATTATGACAGAATTTTCATCACGTAACAAACCACATTGGTAGATAATACAGAGAGTGTTTGGATAACTGTACAGAACTGTGCTGAATATAGTACACATTAAGACTACATATCATGTAAGACTTATAGGCCCCACATAAATAAAACATGTGTTAGTGATATTAGCATTATCCATTAGCATGCAATAGTTTTGAAGTACAGTACCATTATTCATTCTAAAAATGACAAAATATTCAGATTATGCTCTATCCTGCATAAAAACTGCTTGTGTGTTTTTGTCAATGCCTGTTAGAAAAATTGCGATTCGATATTTTCCCCCAAATCGTTTAGTCGTATCTCCTCTGCGATCTCGACAACCCAGAATGGCATCGGAACAACTTCTCCTCGTTCTCTCCATTCAGTGCAGTGTAATCGTACAAACAGCTTGTCACTGCTTTTCTCAGATGTGTTTTAAAGCCGCAGCATCTGTTGTGAGCAGCAGGGACCAGCCTGACGCCCCATATTTCACACTCACACACAGCGCACAAAACAAACACTGATTGGCTGCTGTCATCTGCATAAATTCTACATTATATTTACAAGATGTAGAGATGAACAAGTGTTTTTATGCTTGACTAGTTTTATATTGCGTATTCTAACAGCAACTAGAGGCAGGTAAATTAATAGAAGTGAAGATTGATGGGGCGAAAGTGGCTCACTTGGCGTTTGTCCATTGATCTAAAGGGCGGTGGTTCGAATCAAAACAACTTTTCCAAAAAATGTTCACCCCGCAAAAGCAACAATCACACAAAAACACTATATCAGAATCAGCCCTTGTTCCCAATGAATGAACCGGATAAGTCTTCATAAGTGCTTTTGTCTATCTGCTCTTCCATAACTCATCAAATATTGAGTGCACCCCACTATTCCATTGCACCGTTACCGTGGTTTCTGGGTGGCTGCGTCCTTCACATGAGAAAGCCTGATGGCCTCCCACATCTGCACAGCTCTGGGAGATTTGGTACAAAAGCATTTATTTTTCAGTGCAGAGAAGAGACAAACAGGGTTCAACATCTGGAGACATGTGCCTGTAGTAAATGTGTAAATTAGTGTTCGATACCAAAGAATTCACTCAGTGCTCGATGCCAATAATAATACAAAACAATGATACAACAATAGAATGCCATTTTATATACATTTTTAAGTCTTGTATTTGTTCTGATAAAGCTCAAAATAACTAAAAATACCAAAACTGTTTAAGAAAGCTCAAATTTTGTCCTCTTAATATGAGTTTTTGCCGTATCAATACTTGCTCAAATGAGTGTTTAGTTTCAACGTTAGTTTTAGTATCGATTAGTTTCTGATTTTTGATACTTTTCACGTCCCTGTTGTAAACACATAAAAACCTATTAAAAAGAAGTCTTAATCTTTTTATCTAAACAATTTTCTATTTGTTAATTTGCTTGAATGTGTTTCCAGCTCCAAGGGTCTTTAAGAAATAATTACAGACAAATGCTTTCTAAAAATAGCACATTGTTTATTTTTTGGTTTGAATATAGTTTTATAGAGACATTTTTAACCATTAATAACTTTACGAGAATGTTTGTATGAAATGTGATTAGGGCTGTGCTAAAAACTGAAAGACTGAAAGGTCGATGCATCGCGATCTGATCTTTGGTTGAAGCTCTGAGTCAGGGCCACAGTCTCTTTATGTCTCCTCACGTGTCTTCGTCTTTCACAAGTTTTAACTTTAATCTGCAGTTTGACTAAGAGTCCAGTGTCTCCTTCCCTGTGTCTTTCATGTGCGCAGTGCTGTATTAGGTTTAATATATTGCACAAATTCATTCCAAACTTTAAATGTGGATTTTTCTGGCATTATTCAGAAAATCAAATAAATCACATTATTATTATTATTATTATTATTATTATTATTATTATTATTATTATTAATGCAACGTTTATTTTTATTTTATTTATTTATTTGTATTTTTTCCATATCACCTGGCCCTATGTGCAATACTGGAAATTTGTTGTCAAAATGTAAAACTATGTAGGATATAAGAAGGACTAAATGTTTCTGTATTACAACTAAATACAATTTTCAAAAGTTATTATCAAAAATATGTGGTTGATTCAAGGAAGTTGGACATTCTTGTTAAAACTTCTAACTAAGCACACATATTCCATCATATTGCTAAACTTATACAGTCTTAAGTCTTCAACTCATAGTTTCACCTTTTTAAAATCCTTCAGATCTATTATACCGCCATAAATAGGCCAACCCAACAAGCCACTGCGATACTCAAAACATAAAAAAAAAAATTGTTCCACTACCTTCAACTGTACAAAATTAGATGAAGTTGATATTAATACCGTCTAACACAGGAACAAGATGTAACAAACGAGGCTGGATTCATCAGGCTGGCTGCGAGACACAGACCGTGGGAGGTGCTGTTTGTGTTCACGCCGCTGAATAATCGTCTCATTAACAGCTGTCGTCCAATACAGATTTAACACTTGCAAATGCACAACGGAGAATTTCAATTTATGGTTTCAACAGAAGAAACAAGGGCACGCTGTCCAATCTATTAAAGAGAGGAGAGGAGAAGGACTGTGGTAGTGTACATGAGCTCTGGATATGGAAAAATAATAATAAAAAAGAAGAAGAAGAAAAATCAGAAGAAGAATCAGAAGAGTCAGACGAATCAGAAGAAGAATCAGACGAATCAGAAGAAGACTCAGAAGAGAAGAAGACTCAGAAGAGAAGAAGACTCAGTGGAAGAATCATAAGAAGAAGAATCATAAGAGAAGAAGAATCATAAGAAGAAGAAGAATCAAAAGAATCAGAAGAATCAGAATAATAAGAAGAATCAGAAGAAGAAGAGAAGAAGAAGAATAAGAAGAATCAGAAAAAAAAGAAGAACAGGAGAAGGAGAAGAATCAGAACAAGAACAAGAACTGCATTGTATGAAAAAATGAATTTGGGTGAGGCAGACGGTTATGTTTTAAAATGTTTAAAGGTGCACTGTGCAACTTTTCTGGTGGAAGATCCCCCACCTGCTTGTCTCCATGGAGATTTGCTTTGCCTGGAATACTTCACAGTACGGCATTAAAACTCATCTATCCGGTAAGCATGTGGGTGACACTGCCAGTCCATTTTACAGGTCAGATCTGTGGAGAGGCGAGTCCACTCACAGTAATAATGCATGTTTTTTGAGGGATCCTTTTGAGCGTCAAAAACTCCTGTAATTCACTAAGTACGAGATAGATAAATTTAATGCCATGCAGCGGAACACTATAGAAGCAGTAACATGTTCATTGAGACAAGCAGACAGTAGACCCCAACCAGAATCCCACTCTCGACGTGCGATTCCAGCTCCCACAGATTAATGCTGTCACTGTGTCCTTGGGCAAGACACTTAACCGCCCTCTGTGGACATTGTTGTGTAAATGGGTGAGTAGTTCTTTGATGTAAAGTGCTTTGAGAACCTTGGAAAAGCGCTAGATAAAAATGTGACCCTTCATATATTCAAAACATTTATTTAGATAATTGACGGGATGAAGAGGAATGCTAATGCTATGTGCTAACAAAATGTGCCAAATGGAAAACCTTCTTTAACGAACTGAGGAAAACATCTCGCAATAGGCCTACATTGTAAATCAAACATAAGGGTCAAAGGTCATTCTAGAGATGTTATAGGAAAGAAACTATATTTGTTAACAATACCTGCCCTATATCCCGTAAATGCCAGACTGTACCAGAGCAGTCTTAATCAACATCTGTTTCCCATGATCCGAACCACAAAGAGGAAAAAGTGATATTGTTCAATTATGAATGACACACATGTATAATAAATGCCTTTTTCTATGTTGTAGGTTTTAGCGGCGCTGACAGGAGAGGGCCCAAAGGCGGGGGGGGGTCCCGTTGGGCGGGTGGAGTGAAGGGTGGGTGTTCCCTGTTCCCAGTGTCCTGCTCTGCTTGGCACTGCCCCAGGTGTCAGCTTGTATTGGGGCAGCCCTGGGTGAGGAGTTGGGATGGAGGATGGTAGGTTACGCAGTATAACGCTCCCCGCCTTTGCGATCTCAAGGGCAGCAGACACACTTCGGTCAAGGGTAGGGCAGAGGAGGGGAGTGGAGGAGGGGGAGTGTAATGTCTGGACCTCTGATGGGTCTACAGACAGAGAGGGCTCCGAAATCGCACCATTACACAAGGAGAACAACGCTCGAGTGATGTGTTAATGAAATGGACATGATTAGAGGTGGAAAGTATTGACAAAGATGAATATTTCTCTTGTTGTTTTAGTTTTTTCCTATATTCCAAAGCTGATATTCAGATGATATTTTGTCAGTCCTTCAAAATTTTGCTCTCTTTTGGATCCGAAGGTTGGTGGTTGGAGTTCTTGATGTAAAGCGTTTTGAGTGCCTTGAAGGTGGAAAAGTGCTGTATAAAAATGCAGCCATATACCATTTCCCATTTGGTTGAGTTTCAAATATCGTTAAAAAAAAAAAAAAAAGCTGTAAATTTAACCACAAAAGTGCAGTGAAACATCATCTTATATGGTTGTTTGGAAGATTACATTGCAAGTTGTTATTTTTTATTTTCAATCAGCTCTTTTTGCAGCCTTTTAAACTAATTTGAATTACAGACAATATACTTTATATTGTAATTGGGAGCATCTCCAAAAAATGGTGATATTATTAATTTTTCAAAACAACTCCCATCTCTAGTCATGATCTTGCTGAGTTTTTCCTTTGGTCATTCCAAATGGTCAACATCAAGCAACTAATCTCCTATGCACCAATGCAATGCCATTGTTGCACATATATACAGCAAAAAATATATATGAACTTGTGGGAGTTGGATTCAAACTCCTGGTTGCTGGCCTAGTGGTACTAACCTACAACTACAGGGACAGCCTTACCTATACTGCAAGATATTATTACATTATTAAAGGTCCTATATTATACAAAACTGACTCTCCATGTATGTTTTTGATGAGGAAACAACATTATAACATAGATTAGAGAATAGAATAACATCGGCCCTTTAAATACCCCACTATTTCTTTGACCAAACCTGAAAACTGCTCATCTGAAACCTGGCTGGCGATGCAGGAGCTGCTCTGTCAAAGCCCATCACTGGTCTCTTCCACATCACCAGGCAATTTATTTAAGTAAACGTCTGATCAATACAAGCCCTATGTACACAGCATAAGTGGCCTATGCATTAGTGTGTGCGTTAGGCCTCTGATGTGTTAGACGCTCTTTGTTCAAGCTGTATTTACCTCCACCCAGCTCCTTTCATCGAGCACACATCACTGTGGTGTTAAGCTTGGGTTTTCTGACAACACAATAGGCATGGGACAATATTGAAACTTGGTGTGAACTTGGTGATTATCATGGCCAAAAAAATTGCGATTAACGATTATACCATACTAATTTTCTAACAGTTTAAAAATGTTCTGGATATGAATGATTATAATTTTAATATTATGAATAGGTTCCATATTTAAACAGCTGTGATCTAGAGAAAATCATCAGGGAGAAGTAGTTTGTTCTGCACATTCTGTTGATAATGGTGGTGATTCTCATGATTATATAAAATGCCCCACAATTACTGATGACCGTTTTTATCATGATAAACGATATTTTTGTTTATTGTCTCATCCCTACAACACACTGCGGCCTTTGTCACACTGCAGAACTTCCTGCTTCAGTGTCTGTGCAAAAAGGCCTTATGTTTCATCTTTACTTGTCTGTTTATAGTTGTTATTGGGGCGGTGAGATTAATCGCAATCAAATCGAAATTGCAATTTGAATGTACACAATTATGCCATTTTTTGATCTCTGTTGTAATGTTGTTTCCTCATCACAAACATATCTGCATATTTAGGCTGAGTTCTTCTCTCAAACAGAAAATATTCTGTTCCACATTGTGATGTCATGTGTTAATACAGGAAGTGCTCCACTGTGTTTTTAGACTCCACACACCTTCACTAGAATCATTTGGATCATTTCAGACCTTGGAATTGCAACTCTCTATTGAAAAAAAAGGTAAAAGGAGCTATTGACTTGAAAAATACTGCTTCATGGCATCACAAGTTTGAACAGAGCATTTTGAGCTTCGGAGATGTAGACAGACTAAAGGATTATTCAAACATGTGTGAATGAAACAAAACAACTCCAGGCACTATAACATGGCCTAAAGCTCACGGGAATTAATTTTGTGTAATATAGGACGTTTAAGATCTGTATACGCATGTTCTAATGTGATTCATGCATTATTTTGTCTGTTCATATTTCAGTCTTTTCAGTCATTTGTTTTTGGATCTATTTAAAGATTGAACTTTGAACAGAATCCTGATCGCAACCGCAAAGCTCATCAGAAAAATCACAAGCAGATATTTTTCCCAAATTGTTCAGCCCTAGTGATTACAGCTGAAGATTCACAGAATACTAGATAAAAATAAAAACGTCATCTCAGAAAATACCATACAAAAAACTATAACAGAACAAGACCTAACAAGAAAGAAATAGGGAGCGGTGGAAGAACTCAAAAGCAAAAAAATACTCACATGAAAAAAATCAACTTAAGTATTAAAATACCCGTTTAAAAATATACTTAAAGAGTAAAAAGTTAAAGTATTTTGCACAGACTTTGAGGTGTTATAAGGCTTCAGGTGTAGTCATTTTGATAAAGATTTGTGCTGCTCAATAGAAACAACTGAATATTGTTTTTTATTTGTATATTTTTCTTTGCTCAAATTATGAACATACTAAAAATAAATCCTTCAGCCTTTTCAGCATGTCTCATACTATGATAAAAAAATACTTTTACTTTTCAGTCCAGTTCAAAAATGAAGTGGAGTAGAAAGTACAGATACAGCTCTCAAATGTAGTGAAGTAGTGAAGTACAGTACTTTACTACTTTTAGTTTGCCATGTTCCACCATTGGAAATAGGTACAGTACAAGTATGTGGATATTAACTCTTATTTTATTATCATTTCAGATGCAAACTATCTTAAAACAACCAGTGCTTGATCATAGAACCAAAATACTGATCCTTTGATTAATTTATATGTATTTTAATCCACATAATCTACAATAATCGTTTGTATTGTGTTGTTGTAAAGCCTGGATTTGTCAACATCGAGCAGAAGGTCCATTTATGTCTGAAACATTGTCTTATTAAATGCAGTTTTAGAGCAAGTGTCTAGTGTCTCACTGTTTATGGAGCCAAAAGACCAAAGGCTTCCACAGTTTCTTATTGTGAGGAACTAACCCCTGGAACTAATACAACGAAACAAAGGGGCCAAATGTGAACCAGAATGAATCTCTTTTAAACCAGGTCCAACTTTATCCAAAATTTCCATAGTATGACATTAAACCTATCTATCTCCATGGCAAAAAGGAACGATTACCAGGCTAAGTTACAGGTTAGAACTGTGGAGAGGCGACCACGCTCACAGTAAGCATCTATGTTACTCAATGTATTTTCGTGCAATAAAAACACCTGTAATTGAGTTCATTCCATAACATTCAAGGCGAAACAATAACATAACCATGGCGATGAGCAGATGGCAGGTTCTCCATTGGAAAAAGTTACACAGTTCAGCTTTAACCAATTCTAAACCAGGCAAATAGCAGGAAAAATCTAACTCTCGCTAGACCTGTCACAATAATTACACATAATAAATATATTGGTCAGTATTTGAAAGATGAAACAATAATTTTTGGGGGTTTATCGTGTGTACTTTTTCTTTGCACTACTAGGAAATTTTGGCTATTTTTTGGTTATATGATAAGATTTGAAATGTAGAAGGTTGAATTAATAACTTCTATGACTCGTTACAGATGCAAACTATTTTACGATTTATAATAGTTTTTATGGTATAAATCTGCTCTTGGGTTGTTGATTCAGTGGCATAAATTAGTTTCAATATTATCATTTATCGTCTATATGTACTATATCACACTTCAAAATGTGTTATGGTGACAGGCCTAACTCTCACCTACACTGCACCAAAAGAACAACCCATATTTAAAACTGTCCAGTGAGGTTCATCTGATCTTCCCATTTTCTCGGACAAAAACAAACCATAGTCTGAAAAAATAATCTATTAAACTAATATTCAAAACAATCAGGAGATCACAGATGTTGTTTGGATGTATTTTAAAACTGTAGGTCACGGTGCAGCCTGGGTCAGAGCGGAAGTCTGGGTAATCAAAGCTGGACTGTGCAGAGGACAGGACTGTCTCATCGTCAAGGAGATCAAGTCCACACACAAAAAAAACTAAAGATACACTGCATATTGTATGTGTATCTTGTAACGTGTATGCCACCTGCTTGTCTCCATTCATCAAAACAAGTGAAATGATGCGCTCAGGCCAAGTTACACGTTAGATCTGTGGAAAGGCGACCACGTTCATAATAATAGCATTTATATATAGAAACACCTGTAACTTAATAATTATATTCGAGATACGTTTAATGCCATACTGTGAAAGATTCCAGGCAAAGCGATCACAGCTACATCGAGAGAAGCAAGTGTTATTTTTGATTTTTATTTACCTTATTTTTAATGCATGCATCATAGTTTATATTTATTTATTTATGTATTATTATTATTATAAGTATTATTATTATTATTATTATTATTATTATTATTATTATTTCATTGTTGCACCATAACATCGAAGCAAGTTTCTAGGTTGTGAATTCTGCAACTTCTTCTGATGCTGATGTGGTTGGATCCCTCAGGAAAGTTACACAGTGTGGCTTTAAGGTTGGACTGAGCATAAATTACAGGACGTTCTCATCGTGACAGAGCCCGAGTCCACAGACCTGCCCCCGTCGCCGTGCCCTCGGGCAATACCCAGTTTGCCCTAAAGACTGACAACCTCTCATCCTACAAATCTGCTCTTCCCAATTTGCTCTCATGAATAATGTGGAACTGAGAGTGGCGCGGCGCTATGTAAAACCAATGAGACCCGCTCTGATGTCAGCTCTCCAGGGCCACACGAGAGGCGCTGGAGTGGCCCGCTTCATGCATATAAACGCTCATTTAAATGCGCGCCAACAGGAGGGGGGAGTCCTGGGCACACTCAAGACTATAATCAGTTACATCACCAGAGCAAACGGACTACGGGCTACAAATCAACACATGACAGTGACTGGAGCGGGGAGGAGGAGGGAGGAGAGGAGGAGAGGAGGGGGAGGAGGGGGAGTAAACAAGGCCGTGCATGTGCTAACGCTATGAGGTTAATCTGCATAGGCACATCCACAGATCCACAGAGGAGAGGAGAGGGGAAACGGCCACACGAGAGATTCATAATGCTCCATTAGCCGGTCTAAGTGACACAGCACGGAAATGACAGCGTGCACCCGGCGTAGCATCGTCTGATCAGATTCCACATGGATGTAGAAGTGTGAAGCAGCGTCTAGGCCTGGGAGTTATATCGCAATCCAAACGAAGAGACGTAAACAAAATCGGAAGGACTTAACTTACTTTGCAAACAAGAAAATTATCCAGTTTTATTATGTAAAAAGAAAAAAAGCTCATCCTGTACTATAGACAGTGATGGGGAGAATACTTGAATACAATGAATACCCGAATTTAAGTGTATTCTGTAAAGTCTTCCGTTACATGAGTCAATCAGAGTACTCATTCTGAATACTTGCAATACTTTTACACAGAGCTGCATATATCATAGTGTAAAAATATGACATATGATTACAAACGACTTAATTTTTGTTGTTATGCATCAATTTAGTCTTAATTAGAGATGAAAAATTACACACACGCATTGTAAGAGCTACTGTGCAATTCAAAACTAAAACTGCATAATGAAATACCACCACATATTCCTTTTCATTTAGGAAAGTAGCTGTATTCTGAATACCACCAAATAAAAAGTAACCATACCAGAATACAGTTTCTCAAAATAATTATTCAGAATACGTATTTTCGGCGCATGTATTCGGTTACTTCCCAGTATTGACCACTACAAACATGTTCGGAAATACATGGGATTTAGCATTTCAGATTCCAGTCTTCTCTAAAATGTTAATGCTCCTCCCTGAATGTGTTTTAAAAAGTTTGAACAGAATCTTACAATCAAAACAGAAACCCCAATAGATGAGCCTATGTCATACCAAGTCACTATTTCACCTTTTCACTGTTTCTTTCTATCCCGAATATTATGTATACAGCCTAGATCAAGTTTAGATGTACTATATATGCTACTTGTACATATAAATCTGTATATTTGAGCCTTATTCAACACAAATCTTTACTATTTTTGCTTATTTAATTATTTGAGTTTTATTAACATGTATTATTTGTATATGTGAGCTACTGTATCCAAGTCATCTCACTTGTGGATCATCAAAGTGTTAATTTAGGGCTGCAAGATGAATCAAAATCAAATCATCGCAGTCTGAATTGACGCTATTAGCAAATCGTAAAGGCTGATTTTCTCCACAAACTAAACCTCCCGTCTTATTCTGCATTAAAACATAAACCGGCATTGCAATTAGATACTTTTTCCCAAATCGTTCAGCCCTATATTTTTCCCCTTAACCCTCCAGCCCGAATATAAATGTGAATGCACAACCTGAACGCATTAGTCAGTACAGTACAACAGAGCTGCTTATATAAGGCTATTACAGACGACAACTACTCCAGAAGTGAGGAGTGGATTTGTCCTGACAGAGTGGGAGGAGAAGGAGCTAAGGCGCAGGTGAACACAGTCAGGGACACACAGATTAGCAGAAGACTGACAGCCCACAGATCATCTCCATACTTACAGCCCATAGCAGAGTCAGCGCCTATAGACGGCATAATAATAGCTCCATAAGGCCATATAGAGAGGTATAGGTAGAACAGGTTAGGACACTGTGTGGAGCATTTAGAAGTCAGTATGGAAAATAGAACAAACTAGTGCGTACTTCCGAAGGCCCTGCAAAAAAAAAAAATCTCGTCTTCTTTTTCGAAACCTTTCTCAAAAACACCTTGGTAAATTGTAGATGGTCATATTTTTACATAGCAAGGAACTCAAAGCGCTTTATAACAAGGAAGCACTCACACATTCATACAGCAGTGTACGCAGACACTGGGGGCGAGGTGGTTAAGTGTGTTGCCCAAGGACACAACGCCAGCATTCATCTGTGGGAGCTGGAATCGCATCGTCAACATGTGGGTCACTGCGTCTGATCGCTCAACCGATAATGTTTACATCGACAGCGGGATTCAAACCGCCCACCTTCAGATCAGTGGACACTTTTCTTTCATATTTCTGTTGTTCTTAAAGTAAAATTACCACAACTACGAACTAGAACTGTCGCAATAGAAGACAGAATACGCAAAGCAGTGCAAGTGGAGGGTAAACCTACATCCAGGGGGTTAAATAAATGGGATTGTGGGTCAGACGCCGCAGCCTTTTTGCGCTTGCAGCATCCTCTCCTCTCTCCTCTCCTCTCCGGTGCCTCCAAATACATCACCAGCCCCCCACCTAACCCCCACCCCTTTCTCTTACGCCCACTCCCTGACTCTGCCCCTCCCCCTCTTACCCCTTTACCTCCCCTTCCCCTTCTCCTCTCATCCCTCCCCTCCACATCCTCCATTTGCCTCAGAGCCAAGACGTTTTCATCTTGAGTAACCCCACTGCAGGAGAGAGTGCGGGCCTTATTTCAGCTAAGCAAACACAAGGGGAGGGACGATTAGGCATGGGGATCAGTGCAAGCTATATGCACACAAGGATTTTAGACCTTTTAATATTACACAGAGAAGACAGTATGGAGTGAAAAATAGAAACACAATGGTTTTATTCAAATGGCGTATTTTCTTCTATTAACACGTAATGGGAAATATAGAAAGATACTAATTTTAAAGAGTTTTTCCTGATTTTTGAAAGATTTTTGAAGCAGTTTTGAATTTGTGTTGTGTTTAATCAAAATCACTACATTTGAAGCTTTATTAGATCTCAAAATATGTGCGAAATACTTTGACTTTTTACTCTTTTAGTACATTTTTAAACAGGTACTTTAATATTTTCACTTCAGTATATTTCCATGAGTATGTGAGACTTTTACTTTGACAAAACTGAGTACTTCTTCCATCACTGGCCGTTTTATCAAATAAATTTCGTGCAATTAAGTCCAATCATCTGCAAATTGTGTTAAGAATAAAAACTTTAAAAACCAGAGAGTTCTTATATTATTTAATCTTGAACAATACAATCTTTTTTGCAGACGAGACGCAAACTCCGCCGTGATGAAACCTAATCCTCTGAATAGGTCTGTGAACGAGGCCTCATTATTTAGCCCGATGAGCCTGTCTATACACTGCTGTAATAAATCACTATGATGGATCCACGCTCAATCGAGACTAACAGACAGACGATGGCTGAGAAAATGGCACCAGTGTACATTAAAGCTGCACTCCATCTGCACACGCTCAGCCCAGGGCCCCCCCATATTCATTCTGTTTCCTATGATCACCAGCCACGTGCATCACCGTCTACTTAAACAGCAGGTGACGGCTTAGACTACACTTCCGCTAGTTGTAATAATTATGGTTAATATTTGAATAAAACTCTGTCTTTTCTTTCTGCTTTCTTCATCGTTTCTTTGGTTAAGATCATACTATATTGTCGTATTACTATTTTTGTCTCAGTCATCCAGGTATGATCCATAATATAAGAAAAATGCAAGTCTATCAGCTGGACAAAAAGTGAGAGAAGACGTTTCGCTGCTCATTCATTCAGTCCTGGTCAGATTACTGCTGGACACTGCCTTATATTACAATTTACATACAGGTGTCACCCAGAGCGACCATATTGTAAGAACCAAAACTGAAAAAATGTGTTCCTCGCTTGTAAATTGTTCCTATATTTTGGATGGAACTTTGATGTTTTTGAACTCGCATCTACTTCCTGTATTTTTGTACATTTCTTTTCTGTGAACTGCCCTTCAACAGTAAACATTTAGCACAGGTACTATCTCACTATCTCACTACAAACCAAGTCATAATTAGAAAAACATGAAAACCTGTCATATGCAGTAGCTTTACGGGGCTTCTGCAAACAACAGCCACACATTCAGAGCATTTAGTGCCCGGGATTAATGGAATTATAATTTAATCATATGATCAAACAGCAATTAGCATAATCAGTGCAGGGGCAGGCCTGATAGAGCTCAGACGCCAGGGACAGCCACGGGCCACAGACTTTTAATACAACATTTGCCCCAATCTCTGAAAATGTAACACATTTAGAGGCTGCAAACAGAATGCTAATCCAGGCAGCATGGAGAAGGCTAATGAATACATCCAGAGTTAGCCACGGGGAGGACAAAAATGGCGACTTCTGCGTTTCTGCTTGGGTTAACAGAAATGACAAAACGGTTCAGGGTTTTTATTTCAAATACTAAAGCAGTTTGAAGTAAAAATGTACAAAGAACATCAACAAACTATATATAGAAGTGTGCATTTTTATCCACCTGTACTCAAGATGGACTACCACAGATATAAAAGGATTTACTGAATTCTGAAAAATCTGTGAGCAGATTTTTTTTTGTCATAAATTGAATTATTAGCTTACATTTCCAGTGCATTTATTCTTTTGTTTTTAACCTCCATACTGATTCCAAAACCAGGCCAGCAAACCTACGCCCTGTAGAACAAAGATACAGCCGTCATTTTACAAGAGCTACAAACTGTTAGCATACACGGACTTATTAGTGTCAGACAATGAGCAAAAAGAACCTGTAGCCTCTGCATTAACCCACTACTGAACATGTGATGATACTAACCAACCCAGTGAGCCTGTTACAAAACACTAAGGCCAATATGCACCATTCAACTATACAAGACACTAAGAGGAGGCACTACAGGCAAAACTCTTTTTTTTTGTTTAATTTTGTCTTTTTTTGGTCAGTTTAGTCACTTACCATACAGGCTTTCATGTGAAAACAACAACATTATTATTTAATATTTAATTTAATCAACTTACAATGACCCATATAACTCTATGGCTGTAACGTCAAACGTCGTTTTCGCAAAATGCATTTCCTACCATAAAGACATAAGGATCAGCCCTTAAAACAGCGCCTACACACACCAAACTACAAACTTGTATTTAACAAGATTTTGACCGATTGCACAGAAGGATTTTGATTCAAGTCTTAACTCCAAAAAAAATGGGCAAAAATTGAAGTTTTAGGCAAATGTTCAGTCAGATCTAGTTTACACAAATAATAAATAAGATCCAAAATCCCTTCTGTATATTTTTAATAGCTAATATGTCAAAAAAAGAAGTGAAAACCTGGCTCTTTTCTTGATTCTGTTTGAAATGCCCCAAAAATGATCTTTTTTACACATAAAATGCCTTATTTTTATATGAAAACATTACATGATGAAAAACTTGCAATACGTTTTTTTCTTACATTTATGTGATTAAAATACAGAATACGTTTCAAATTGATCTAAATCTAAATGTAAGATCTGTTCCTATTAACCTGTCTCCCCTTAAGTCAGTTAGGAAAGAGAATTTATATCCTCACCACTGCGCCGCAATTTTAGAGTGCAGAGAAGTGGGCGGAGATACGGGGTAGGTGAAAAGTGATTTTCTGAGCACTCGAGCCTCAAATCTAGACATGTCAAAATTACTCAAACTTTGAGTAAACTAATGAAGGAAAACCATTAAATGTTCTTAAAAGTCTATAATCTGTAATCCCCTTTAAAGACCAAAGCTTTGTCAGTGTATTTTTCGTGTGTGTGGTAAATCCAGTATTCTTGTATGCATGAGGGCCCAGCCTGATGTGATGTGGTTGTGAGAGCGTTAGATACAGCGCCATAACAACAGTAGCCTGCTCCATGTGTGTCTCCCCTCGCTCGCTCTTCCTCCGCTTTTTCTGCCTCACTACCCACTATCATCTCCTTAAGCACTCTGGCCTGGGTTAAATACAACCTTTAACAGTTCAATGTGCAGCCATTAGCATATGCTCTGCTCTCAAGTCGCTGGAAATGCAAACAGAGAAGGCGATGAACGCAAGAGACAGAATACAAGGGACATGATATGGTTTGGAACTGTAATAAGAAACTGAATCAGGCGATGAGAGTGAAATATTTGAACATGTACAAAAATATCAGATGTATGAAAGTAAAGAGAATGTATGAATGTGACGTTTTTGTAGTTTCTTCATAATTAAGCTATGTTAGTCTTAGATAAAACTGGACGGTGCTTAGGCGACCACAGAAATGTCTGGAGAAAAGAAATGCATTTGACCTAATTAAATTGTTTATTCCAGAATGATATCTAGGCCTGTGTAAAAAAACAAAGACAAAACATAGTGGTTTAAAGAGGCAGTCAAAATGAGTTTCCTCTGTAGGTGTCTGGGCGCTCCCTTAGAGATAGAATGAGGAGCTCAGTTACATGGGAGGAGCTCAAAGTAGAGCCGCTGCTCCACCACAGCTGAGAGGAACAAGTTGGGGGCTGGAGGAAGTGGATAAGTGGAAGAAAAAAGATTGGATGGATGGTTTTCTAACTGGGGTTCCTCTCTGACAATATAGTACACAGAATCTACAGACAATAGTTCCCATTACAATTATTTTTCTCAGTCCCAAATCTGGATTAAAAGAGGGAGTGAATGGAATCTGTTCAACTAAAATACCAGTACTGTACAACTGACTGCAGGTTTCAGTTGGGAACCACTGAGGTAAGTCTGTCCATGGATCAACCCTGCCACCCATTGTTAAGGCCCATATAAACATGGCTGTCCCACATTGTGTTGACTGGTGCTGATCTTAATAGGAGACTGAGGGGCTGGGCTCTGTTGGTGTGACCGTCTCATCTCTGCCTGGTATATGTGAAGTGACAGATGTAAACCAAAAGAGTGCGTTACAAACAGACCTACTTTACCCCATGACCTACACTTCAGCTAATACGGGTTTGACTGGAGCTAATAAGAAACAAAACCAGCAATGGAAGTTAAGAGGAAAAGAATGTTGCACCATAAGAAAAATAAAACAGGGAGGATTTGATAATACATTATGTAATCTCTGCAATGTTGTTTTTAAAGGTTGCTACAAAACAATTCAACTTGACAAAAAGGTGACAACTTTACCAAATTTACCAAACACCTACAATCTAATCTAATCTGATGTTCATAAAATTTTACACAAAAATTCTACTGTCTTAAAAAAAAACATCAAATAATTTAATTCTTATGATTATCACAGCTCGGATCCAAAACATTTCACATCTGATGATGTTCATGTGCCTTTTCTCCGGCAGCCCCTCGTCATCCCAATCCCAAACGCTAAAAATACCCTGGTGCAGAATGATATTAAATGCCAACTGAGGCGCTCGGGCTGTATGTATTTACACAGCTTATTAGTGTCCAATTGAGCATGTGTCAGATTCACCCTGCTGGCACAGCTGAGCAAAAATATTATGCCATTCCCCCAATTTCCTCTCTTCATAACTAGCTCTGTGTTGTTGCGTTTCCATTTAGGTTTTTAATAGACACTTTTGCAAGAGCACTTTAAGAGCTCAAGCACCGCTGAAGTGAACTCTCCAGCAGATTTCACTGTCGATTGTTTATCTCCACGAGCCTCCACGAGCCTCCACGAGCTCGCAAATGTGTGCTCAAATTGGCAATTCAGAACAAAATGGGGTTCGGACTATAGTGCTATTGAAAAATGCCCAGTGCATCACAAGAGCTAGGTATGAGGAAACTGTAAAATATATGTAAGTAGGAACCAAAAAGCGTCTGAAAATAATTTGCAACATAAACCCGCTTCCTATTTGTAAGTGTGGGCGCTCAGATGTATCCAATGTATTTCCAGGGTCACCTGAATGGAGCGCAGAGTTGCTCAGTCCAACACTGCAGCACTCATTACCCATGTCTCCATAGAGACCACCTTAGCAGCCCGCACCGCACCGGACCAGAGCCCTAAAAGCCTTTATTTCAGGAAGCAACACAGTCCACAAGAGGTGCACAATGTTCTATTCTGATGGGAGCCTATTACGGCTAATCTCTCCCATCTCTATTCATTAAAACATAAGTGCACTGCAAAAAATACACTTTGTCCGATCAACAATCAAGGCCTTTTATTCCATGTACCTTTCAGCGACACTTAGCTACTCCCTGTTCTGTTTACCACATAGAAACTCACCACAAAACGCAAAATGCAAAACTGAAATCTGTCATAATCCCCCCCCCCCCCACAAACCAATATGTGTATGTTTGAGATCAATAGGAAAGGGTCAGAGAGAAATGAACCGCCACGGCCGGTGGTTTTGCATCAGCAGCGATGAGGAGAAAAGCCTAGCATAGCATTCATCACAAATACAAGTGGCTACGCTGCCATTCAAAGTTTCCATGTAGGATGTGTGTAGCAGCAGAAGCAGCAGCCATTTTGCAACGCCAAAGAGACTGGAAGAGTGGTGCACGCGAGCAACAAAACAGGCTAACGCTAGGATGTGCACCAGGGGGGATTTCAAATGGACATCAGCGAGCCCTTAAGAAATCGTAACGCTTTGATATAACCATGATTTCAATTTTTTTTTTTTTTATTAGCTAGTGCATCCGCCTTATATCCAACCACAGCTTTCATTCAGACACAAAATGGTTTTCCTTCTTGACATGTTTGCTTGCACCCTGCACTTTTCTCTTGTCCAGTATGATCCTTCGAACCCTCGTATAAGCCCTATAGAGCGTTCGATATCTAAAATACCCCAATGTTCTTGCTATCTGCCCTCCCATACGCGCACACATCCAACCCTCCACCCTATAAGCCCCCTGTCCTCCCCGTTGCCCCCCTCCAACACACACCCTTGCTACAGTCGCTTCCTAAAAGACAACACAGAAAACGTTACAATGAAATTTCTCTTTTGTGGAACCGACTTTGGGTATTTTGAAAGGGTGAGAGCTGGTCTGAAGAGATAAGGATAGGTCTGTTGTTGTTTTTTTCCCTCCCCAATCCAAAATGACTCCATGTCTGCGCTTCTAATATGGCGGGTGAAGAGCCATAAAAAGCACAGCCAACCTATTTTGTGTTTTTCTCCACAAGATACTCGATGAAACTGCTATGGTTTATGTTCAAATGTTCAATATTTTGCACTGTTTTCTGATTAAACCTAAAATAATGAGCATTTTGCATCTTTAATCTGGGATTCAGGGCTGTAGAAGCACATTTTTTCTTATCACAAATTTGATCTCAGGGAATGATTTGAGAATTAAAATTTCACTTTAATTTACTGTAAATAAATTGTTTGAATCGATCCAAGTGTTTTTTTCTTACATTAGAATACAGATGGATTGAAAGATTAAAGATTAAGGCTAAGAAATGCAGATTACACCACGTCAACATGCAAATGTGCCAGGACAAAAACCTGAAATAGTCATATTTTTCATCCAAGTAAAATCAAATCAAATCAATAGTTTTATTTTATAAAAGTTAAAATTAACAAATGATCTAAAGAAAATGGAGGAAGGCTGAGGCCCGGTGCAGTGCAGTGAATAAACAAGCCTTAATCAGAGCTACTACGAATCAAGGCGAGTGCATGTGTGCTGAGGCCTGCAGCGGATATAACAGGCATTTAATCAAACTCAAATGAAATGCCATATAAAACGAGATATTTGAAATATTTAGTTTGGAGTGCATCGTTAGCTGCACCTATCAATCCACAGCAGTCACTCGGAATGTGTCCATTTGGACAAACTCAAACCCAGGTTCATAATAGCTGATGTTTAAAAGGCACAGGTGGTCAAAGCTCGCTATTCTCGTGCTATATGAAGGTTAACGCAACTGTTACCCCCCTTCCCCCCTCCCCCTGAAAATCTCTCCACTGCTTCTGTCAGGACATAGCAACAGCCTGCTCCTGCGCGCATCTCCAGCACCAGCAGGACCTGCATCTTCGCCTTCACAAAACCCCATTTAGATCTTTTTCTGCGTGCACTTTATTAAAAGTTGAAAGTTGCATTAAAAACAAAACATATACACCTACCATTCAGGATGCACTGGGAAAAGATAAGAGCCAATATCCACATGCCCCGCTCCGTTCAAAATCCAATGATGGTGCTTTTTCTCGTCTTCCCTCCTGTACTATCTTGATAAATTCCCTTATTCTTCTCTTATGCGTTTCCTTTCGTTCAAAAATATTTATCAACAAGTCCAAATGAAAGAAAGAAAGAAAGATAGAAAGAAAGGGGAGCTTGTGTATTGGCCCCTCTCTCCTTCCCTCTCTCTCAATCCAAGAAGATGAAGCACAAGAGCACAAGAGGAGGAGGCTTGCACGGGCTTCTCCGACCCTCGCTGCTGCCGCTGCGCTGATTGTCTCCCTGTGCAGCGCGCAGTTGAGGAAACATGAGGGAGCGTGGCACGTGCACTCCGGTCCAGGTGAGCCGCTTCTTCTTCTGCTGCTGCTGAGTCACAAGCATAGGACAAACCGGCCTATGCACGCAGCCAACTCAACAATCAAACCAAAAAAAGAAGAAAAAACGAAAAAGCCGCGCGTAAAAGTGTCATACCAGGTTTGCGTAAAAGGCGTAAAAAGTTGGGGTTTTCTTATAGATTTCTCTCTGGAGTTGATTGTTAGCTGCGCTGGGAAGTCATTCTATCTTCGCCGTCGCCTCTCTCCGTCCGGCGAGCAACAAGCACAAGCATCTTCCCCGCCGACTGCAGCCGCGCGCGCACATGCATACACCAGACCAGACTGCCTCCCTGCTGCCTGCCTGCGCTCGCGGAACAGAAAAGACCAGCTCCTGGCGCTTCCTCTGCAGCCGTCGCTTCTCTCACCCCCTCCCTCCCTCCTTCTCTCTCTCTCTCCCTCTCTCTCTTTCTCTCATCTATCTCCCTGTCTCCGCTGCCTTCAAAGGTGCAGCAGGGTGGTGGTGGTGGTGGTGGTGTTGGTGGAGAGAGAAAGAAACGAGGTCTTTTACAGCGGAAATACTTGAATAATCTTTTGCTTTAGTGTCCAGTCAGAGAACAGCGCACGTTATTATTAAAAAAAAAAAAAAAAAAAAAAAAAGATCTGGTTAAGGAACAAGGGACACACCTGACCGGCCAATGCAGGCATGTCGCGAGAGGAGGCGGAGGAAAAGGGGAGGAGAAAAACGCTAAATTGTCTTAATTGGAAGACATCAAATCCAGTCTTCGAATCCTGGATAATTTATGAGCCCTCGGGGACGGTTTTTGTTTTGGGGCGGGGGCGAGAGAAGGGGGGGTCCTGGCACGCATTAGCCTCCTATTCATTAATTGACCTTGACAAATATAAGCAGCGACCGAACCCCCTCCAGTGCACCAGGGGGCATCAAACGCTGGCCATGTCAGACTTCAACAAGCTCTCACCCCCTGCGAGGAGTTCACCTTCTGAATCATAACTGGAGAAGAGGACCAGTGCTGTGATGTCACCCGTGCAAAAATACAAGAAGTGTTTTGAGATCACAAGTGGGGACAGTGGCATTAAAGGGCCCATGTTACATTATTTCCTGATCTATGTTAGAATGTTGTTTTCTCATTGCAAACATAGGAGTTGTGTGTTTCTTTCATTCATGTTTAACACACAAATCCTTCATATTTAGGCTGAGTTCTTCTCTCAAATAGAAAACACTCTGTTCCCTCTCACTGTGGTAATACAGGAAGTGCTCCACTGTGTTTTTAAACTCCAAACACTGTCAGGATTTGGGTTTTTTGTGTGTTCTGTGCTGTTTTCCCCCCTCCCTTCTGTGCTTGAGCCTGGAGCTGGGCGGAGACTCTGGCATCAGCTCCACACACCTGCTTCTGATCAAACAATCAAGCTGCACCTGTGAGGATAAGAAAACTGAGGACCCAACACTCTGGGCCAGATCGTCTTTGTCATCTCCTGGTATTTCCATGGGTCGTCATGTTCCACCGTGATCCTACGCCTTGGAGCTACTCTGCACTTCCGTCTCTGACCCAGTTCTCCATGTCCGGTACGAACACCCCAGCCTCTGACCCTGCGACCCACGACCTGCTCCAAGACTACTGCCTACGACACCGCTCCCAACTGTCTGTCTACCATTGTTTGCATTCCTATATCTGCAAATAAACTCTGTTAAACTGTTTTCCGAGTGTGTATCTTTGGTCCCTCCGTCAGTCTTTATGACATACACCTTCACTAGAATCATTTGGATAATTTCAGCCCTGGAATTGCAAATTTCTACTAAACTTAAGGTAAAAGGTAGTTGTTAACTTGGAAACTACCACTTCATGACATCCTGAGGTGGAACAGAGCATGTTGAGCTTTGGAGATGTAGACAGACTAAAAAAGTCTTAAGTATGTGTGAATGAAACAAAACACAACACTGGGTATGTTTTTAATGAGGTAATATCATTATAACATGGCTGAAACTACACTGAAGTAAGTTTTGTGTAATATTGGACTTTTTAAGGGTAGGTGTAATAATTTAGAAAATACACAGAATTTGTTTTAGAAGTATGCTATTAAAGCCTATCACACACACACTTTAAGGTCAAATATGTGCAATGTGAGACAGGGATAAATTATATTCATGTACATGTGCTCAAAGCCAACACGCTTCTCATCTAACAAATGTATTCTAAATCAAGCATGAACACGTGTAATGTGGCCAATTTTGACATCAAGGGAATGTTTTGTCAGTTTTCCTTATTGTGTGTGTGGTGTGAAACAGTGCCACAGTCTCTTGGTACTCACCCTGTGACTAGAGGGTGGCCAGTCCAAGTCTTGAATGAACCACACACTGTTATGTCCCTCGGTGTAAGACAGTTGAACTACACAGCTGAGTCTTGTTTCAGTATCTGTTCTTTACTTAAGTACATTTCACGGTGGATACTTTTTACTTTATACTTTTACTTCACTACATTTGAGACCAGTATTTGTACTTTCTACTCTGCAGCAATTTTGAACAGGCCTGAAAAGTAAAAAGTACTTTTCATATGATTTGAGGGGTTATTTTTACCATGTTCGTGGTAACATCCTGACAAAATTTTTTGAGTTCAAGCTTTAACTTTGAGCAAACAAAAATAAAAAAAACAAAATTGATTAAAAAAAAGAAACAAAATCATATTACTACTTTTGACCAAAATATGTATCATGTTTTTAATCAATATCACAACATTTAACACTTAAACAAATTAACAACACTTAAGTAGATTTTTTCATGTTGTACTTTTACTGTAATTTTTTACCTCTGTATCTGTACTTTTACTTAACAAAACTGAGTACTTCATCCACCACTGACTGAATAATGTGCTGTATACTTTGACTAGACTCCAGATATGAGTCTCACAATAAATAAAAGTGTAATTTACATCGCTGAATACTTGAGGTTAGGTCTATTTATTTACAGTTTGTGATTTTAAAATATATTGTGAAACATGTATAAGGCGCTCAAAGTTCACCATGAGAGGTTAAGTCAGTGGGAGGGGCCAATAAGAGATCGTCCCCCCAATATTTTCCATTATCTGTTTAAAGTTTAAGCGCGCACAGACGAACACCGAAGCTCTGACTCACAGGCTCAAATCTCACATTCACATTTGCATTTTACATTGTGTGAAGTCGAAGCCGTTCCCTCTAAATCCCTGACACAACGGTGCAGTGCTGCCGTGCTCCGTGACACTCGGATTGGGAACGGCCCGTTTACGCCGAGATGGAGCTGGAGAGAGGCAGGATTCCTCAGCGAGCCTGGATACTGTCTGTCTCTTATTCTCCATATCATACTGCATGCACTGCACCAATACAGGACCTGTCAGCACCTGTCTGCACCCTGCTCACGGTAACATCACGACAGGTGCCTAAAATAAAACTCATCATTACCTCTGCAGCCACAAGCATACAGAAAAATGTCTCTTTCTTCCACACATGCAGTAAACAGCTCTGTGTTATCTCTATGCACATTGGAACACACCGAATGAGACAGATTATGTCGTTGTACTTGTTGTTGTACTTGTTGTTGTTTCCATGTGGCTGTCACTGTCTCCTGTCTGTCCCATTTGAGGTATCTCCTTTAAAATTGTGAGAAATGAGTGAATTATACAAGACATTAGAATTTAAGCGCACATACACAACAGAATTAGGACTAAACCAGGAACTAAACTTGGACTAGAACAGGACAAAACCAAGTCTATATCAGAAATAAACTGGCCTCAAAGCAGGACCAAATAAGAATAAATATAAGTGTGAAGATGTCTCTATAAACTGCAGTATTATGACCTTTCATTCAATTCATATTTAAAGAGTTAATTTGCAAAAACAGGTGCCATTTGACAAAAGTCATTGGAGGATTGTAGTTTACTCTTAGTATAGAAATATTTCACATTTATTTCACTGCTGTCACAATATTATTACATCCCTTCTTGATAAAATCCACTAAACTATAATCCACTAGATGGTAACGAAAAGAAATATAAATATAAATGCGTATATCCCCTGGCTAAATATGTGTTCAGTTTTATAAGAACATGAATAATCATTTGAATTATTAAAAAGTGTGTGTATACATATAAGCTATGGAGTTGAAACATAATTGCCCATATAGTCACTTAAACACTGATCCTTTTTCATAAACACGCTTCTATTGTTTTGCCCAGTCCACACCATATGTCACATTATGATCCACTGTTCTGTGAATAACACAGACTGGATTAAAACAGGCTCAATCCCTGCGTCTATAATCCCTGCTCTGAGGTGCTGATACATATGTCATGAGGTTATGAACAAAACAGATTTTATACAGTTAAATCCTTATGTTATTTAATGGGAAACGGCTCAGGAGGCTGATGGAGCGCGTTCAGAGGGGCAAGAAGCAAATTACAAATACATACTTTTGAGTTTATTTTCTGTGCTCTTTGTAAAGTGTCTTAGAGTTTGTTGAAAAGCACTGTATAAAATATATTAATTATTATTACAGTAATAGAGTAGATTTTTAAGTAATTGTACTTTTTGAGTATTATTTTAGGAGTTAAGTATAATTCCAGCATGTAATTATACTTCATTAAATACAAAAATCATAAAAGTTACAACATGTTAAGTGGTCTGTGTAATCCCTCAGTGGTCCAGGTGTGATCAGTAACAAAATAAAAAAAAAATCTATTCTGTCAACAAACTTTTGTCCATTTGGCAGAAATGATTTTTTCTTTTGTTCTAAAGTTCAAGTGTCTCTGCTCTTTTCTACAAACATCCGCTCTGCCTCGCCCGCTCGCACTCACCTCAGAGAAAATGCAGAGTGTGGTTAAAACAACTGCCTTTAGGTTTAAACGGTTCAGTACAATTTTGGGAGCAGTGCATTAGCTTGTAATTCAGTACATTATTAGCCATAATTATTCTAGTATAGGGCCCACTATCTGGTTGTCTCCATGGAGATGTTATTACTTTACCCAGAATGCTCCACAGTATCAAATGTATCTTGCGTTTATTAAATTACATATGTTTTTATTGCTGAAAATGAAGTGAGTCGGGTCACCTCTCCACAGAACTGACCCTTAACTTGGCCTACTTGTCTTCATACACATAGTTAAGTTTAATGCCATACTGTGGAATAATATAAGCAAAGCAATAAGCTCTCCATGGAGACAATGAGATGGCGGACCCTTTACCACGAAAAGTTACACAGTGCACTTTTAAATAATTACCTAAAATGTCTAGCGTAAATGTTTGTGTGAAGTATATAGAGAAATTTACCAGTTGCATAAGATCTTCATAATCCCCTTTACGGTGCACTGCATAATACATGAGCTCTGAGAGGATCTCTTTTCATTGACTTGTGTTGGACTATATATTTACACAGACAGTTTATGGGTCAGTTTAAAAGGCTCTTAACTTCACAAAACATTAGTATCACATCTAATATTCTATTGAAAATGATTAGATTGAAGATTTATGCTCCCATTATACATATACAATTACAAGTACCACTGCCAAAATTGTGCTTATGTAAAAGTTAAAAATACACATGAAATACTACTTGTTACTTTACTTTTTCTGCACAATTTGAGTTCTGATGTAGACTTTGTTTGGTCCCATTCTAGTCTTGGTTTAGTTCTGGGTGTAGTCCCTCTTAGGTACCATGAATCCCCCCCTAAATTAATGATGCTTTACCTGATTTTTACCATCTTAAAAACATGAAAAACAGAACTACAGTATTTCATTTTAAATGTTTTGCGCTGGTTTCATTGTAAGCTTCTCACTTACTGCATTGTGACCATTCTAATTATTCACTGTGATGACTTTATAAGTGCTTTTCACAACTTTCAGACACCAGAGCGAACAACAACTCGTATGCTAACACGCACTTCCTGATTATCCGGACAAAAAAGCAGACAGACTTATTTTGATCTTTAAAGCTGCTTATACAATATTTCTGTACTGGGACAAGACAAATGCTCAAATACATGTGAAAAATTCAGATCCAGAGCCTTGAATATAGTAACTGGCTACTTAAAGTATTTTATAGTTGATTTTTATGAAGTATTCTGGCAAGGATTAGCTTTGCGTAAGTCCTAATATGAATTTATGTTTTCAACCTGAGGTGATTATGAACCTGTTGAACTGTTTACAACACCACAGTAAATTTAGACTTGTGAGCAGCTCATTTAAATGTTATGTAGTGTTTGCATACTGAGCAAGCTGCTGCTGCATTACTGAGGAGAACACTGTCTATTAATCTTAATAAGAGAGCCTCGTATCCCCCGGGCACACTTTTATAGCTCATATTAACAACACAGTACTTTGATTATATTGTATACGGAGTGTAAATATATATTTGATAATGCCTTTAAGAACTTCATCTCAATCAGCGAACCGTGAGAACATCGAACAGTCAAATGAATAATTAAAGTAGAAAGTAGAACATATATTTCTATAGACCACCATTTTATAAGCGCAGCTGTGAATCCTTGTCTCTGTTCATAAATGGCGCACAGATCTTGAGACGCAATTCAGGTTTAATGAGAGGACACGTCTGCTAACTAAAGACATGGAGCGAGCGTGTTCCCATTGGAGTCGTTCACTGCCATTACATGGACAAAAAGTGCTGTGTGTGTGAAAATATAAAGTAATGCATTAGCTTTGCACCTACAGAGCATATAGCACATATATATAGCACGGGTCTCCATTGTGGCATTAAATGGAAATGTACAATATTGTGGGAAAAGTATTACATTGCAGCTCATCTTAAAAGTGTGGGGAGGAATACAACAGTTCCAGTCTTTAGAGCCACTGGGGGAAACTCGTCAGTCGGGACATGGAGATTTAGACCTGAAAGTAGTCATCTGGAGAGTCATTTGGAAAGTTGCTTGTGCTTCTTGTTTTGTTTTAAAGACATACAATAACTTAAAGCTTAGGTACATTTACTACCCTCCCTCATATGTTGTACAAGCATCACACTGTCAATTCTTCTCAGTATAAGACATTTGACTTTTGCAAACTTGGTAAAAGAGGTAAAAGGTCAAAGGTAAATGTGTTGCTTTGGGATGGTAAAGGATTAGCTGTGTTTCATTTGCCATTTTACCAAATCTGTTTTAAGCTGTGCATGCTACTTTTTAGGCACAAATGTGAGAGTTTGAAACAGGTTTGGATAACAATTTAAATATCAGCTTTAACAGTCTGAAAATCAGGCCCTCTTAACTTTAAAGTTGCAGTGCTGTGTGTTCAGCCTGGTGACTCATAAATGGAGTATTTGGAAGTAATTTTTAACCAAGCCTATCTAAGTGTCTGCTTAAAGCCCCGTTTAACAAGTCTGAAAACCACTCAGTCTCATCAGGTAGTGACCATCTGAGTGGACAGAGCCAAGCCCCTATGGCACACCTCTAGATCTATACATTGATCTTGGTCATTGACTACAGCTGCTCAGGGCTCTCCCTGAACTGAGTGGACCTCAGGGTCATCCAGAGGTAATTCCACCGATCTAACAACATTTAGGACTTATACAGGGTGTCCTTGACTATTGTCTTATACTATATAAGACAATTGTTAAAATATATTAATTAGATTATATATATATATATATATATATATATATATATATATATATATATATATATATATATATATATATATATATATATATATATATATATATATATATAAATTGTCCTCAGTGGTTATAAAAGTTTTTAATCACTTTGCATTTTTGTATTTCAGACATCTAAAGAGGCATTGAAGTAATAAGAAATGGTATAATGTGTATCATGGTTTACTGAGACAAAATCAGATACACAGATCATGAGGTAAATGAGATAAAAACTTTGGAAACCACTGAGTACAATAGAATAAGTATGATTAACATATTTTATCAAGTCCCTTTATGGACACCCTATATATTTCAAACAAGCTACTTCATAATTAAAGTATCAACATTGTCCTATCAATGATTTTCACATAAACCTGCAAGTCACTGGCATAGTTTGTACTGAATTTAAACGTTAAGGCAATAATAACGTGTGAATGAACAACTAACTAGACTGAAGTGTCCTTCACACACATTTGTTACATGTTTGGTATTATTAATCTGACATTATCAGCGAGAATTTAAAATGGTCTCTTTTTTGCATATTGGTAAGCATCATTACTATGATATTGGAGTATTGTCTGTTGTACAGGTCTTTGCCAGTACACAGCTCTGAATGTGATTTGCTAGTCTTAAACATTGTCCAAACCATCGTTCGTTTATAAGTCATACACCAGATTCTGTCAATCAGTCACAATTTGCACACTACACTGTCGGCAGCCTTGGGATAACACATTATGGAGTGCATAATATACATGCAATATACAGTTTACATGTAAAATTAATATTGCAAATGGGAAATCTCTGTTGAAAAATTGAAGCAAATATTCAGTCCAATATGTTACAGTATAAATGCATTATTATATTTTCATCAGTCAGCACTCAGCACTCCAGTAAACATCCCGAGTTTGACTCCTCCGGTCTGCAACAGTCCAACATGGGCAGCGTTGTTTAGTAAGCACAGCACATGGCTGACCTTATCGCAGCGGTCATAAAAATGTATGAAGTCCTTTTATTCATTTTCCTGCTCTGTTGTGCTCCCTCTGTCACCCATCTCTCTCCCACTTGTACACACACTACAACAAGGAAAGGCTATACCTGCAAGGTGGCAGTCAAATAAATAAATAAATAAACAAACCCCATGCTAATGCAGCATAACGGCTTGCAGCCACAGAGACTGTGATAACAGAGATACTGGGATTAATGTTTGACCTATAATCTACTAGCAGCATCACAACACACTGGTTTGTAAATCCATTTAGTTTAACCTGTCATAATCTGCAATAATCCCTAAAACATATTTATGGGATTGAAAACGGCGGCAATGGGTGAGTGATGGGTCCGACAACTGCTCATCTCCATGGAGACGCTAACACAAAAAATGAAAAGTTTTTAAAAAGCACAACCATTCTCAAACACATGTCTGAGAGTATGTTCTGTGGACGCACATGACAATTATCACATAATACCGCTTTGTACTGAGGCCTGATGATTATTTCAACTTATCATTCAATAAAGGACAGAGGGAACAATCATTTTTGGGGTCAGTATTGATTGTGTGTGTAATTTCTTTGCAAAAGTGAGGAGATTTGGGTATTTTTGTTTGGAATACAATAACATTTGAACTGTATAAAGTTGAAAATGGCTATCTATTGGTTTGTTTGTTGCAGCTCAGGCCTTTTAATGATACTGTCTGCTTAAAAATGGTTTACTGGGATTATCTTGCATTATTGTTATTGTGTCAGTGGCATAAAGTATTGTTTAACACAGTGTATCTCTGTAGCAATACATCAAAATCAAAATGTGTCAGGACAGGCCTAATCATGGAGACTTTTTTGTTATACTAGAGGGAAACTTTTTGTCATTTTTCTGTACAACAAAAAAATATGAGCTAGAGGGATGAATACATAACTTCTATGACTCATTATAGATACAAACTAACTACTTAAGGGTTTCATTCTGCTATTTATTTATTCGAGTTTGTGTTTTGTTCTTTTTTCTTACCTTATTATACATTTAGAATCGTTTTTTGGGGGATAATTCGACTTTAGAGGCCTGGTATCAGGGGCATACATTTGTTTATTTTCTATATTTCTTAAAATTCCTGCCTGTTTAATACAATACTACTCCATAAAAAGTTGATTTAAAGTGCATCCCATGTGCACAACTCATCAAAGTACCACCATCATATCACAGTGACTCTCTCTAAGTGCCCATAGGGAGCACACATATAAACCTTACCCGTATTCAAGATAACATCTGCACAGCTGTGTCCATGGCGATGTGCGCACGCCGTCATCGCCCCGCGCTCTTGAACTGTTGACAGCTCAGGGCAGGTCACCGCAGATGGGATGGGGGTGGGGTGGTGGCAGGTCCTCACGAGGGGCTCCCATATGGCCTCGGTGTTGGCACGCTGCCTCGGGACATTCTCCTGCCTTATACCCGACACGGCGCCTGTCAGGAGCTGGGAGTCACCTTCTGCGCGCTCATGTACTCCCCGGGCACTTTGGGCTGAGTTGTGAAGAGAGGGAGCAGAAAGGCCACAAAGGTGATTTCAGGAGACGATGGGGAGAGGGGAAAAGGAACTAATTAATCTCTGGTGTATAATCCCACTTGTACAATTTTGCAGCTAACGTAATCCTAATCAAAACGGACTGATATTGAAGGGCCAAATGCAGAGGGCACATTTACAATAAAGGGACAATAGAGTGTAGCTTAACTGTAACTTTATGGGGGGTTTTTGCAGGGGGCAGTCGCCAACGAACCAAAAGGTATGTGGTTCAGTCACATTTTTAACAGGGCCTGCACACTTCAACCCCCATTTCTTTTTTCTTAGTGTTGTCACAGTACTACTTTTTTTTTACAAAAGGAATAGAACTGATACTTGATAACATTTGATACCAGAATGATGCTTTAAAAACACCTTTTGACAGTAGGCAGTAGTAGAAGTAGTAGTAGTACAGTAATTGTACATTCTTGGATTTCTCATGGTTTTATATATATACAGTATTTCTGATAAAGCTCAAGTTTATTCAAAAATAGTTCAAGAAAAGTCACAATTTTGGTCCTATAACTGTCATTTTAGTATCAATTATTCTTCATATCTGTCTCGTTATTATTATTTTTTATATTAGTTTCACCATTGGCTAGTAATTATAAGTAAATGTACATGATTTGGACATTATGTGATTAACATTATGCCCTTGTCTCGTATCCAGGACCAGCGCACCAGAACGCCTCTTTAAGATGGGTGTATGGTCACTTGGTCCCTCCGTCACTCCGCCCTCTGGTTCTATACACTTCTTAATCCTAGGTTACCTTCTGCCCGCCCTCTCTCCCTCCCTCTACATCCAACATAGAAATACCACCAGATGCCAGTGTCTCAGATAGGCATTATGTGCTTAGAGAGACATTTTTGCATGTCCCTTCATTATAACAACCCTGGATACTTTTTACATGGCCAGTGATATGAGATAACTACAGTAATAGAAAGAAATCAGATTACTCCCATCAAAAAACAGGTTTTTGGCTCAAATGAAGCTCTGTTTACTGTATATGACAATGGGAAACAGTAAAGATAGGCCTATTCTCAAAATTACTGTGTCAGAATGAAAGGAGATCACGTGCAGGTCTGCTTTGTATTTGATAACGTATTACTCATCAAGAATTTAAAACTGGAGGAGCAGGACTTCGCTCGCAATAAGGCAATGTGTCAATCACTGGGACTCTGGGAGAGTGGTTGGTCACAGCCAGAGGGGCCCAAACTGACCTAAATACAAAACAGCAACACAACACGAGGGAATATAACGTTTGACACAGCTTCACCTTAAAAGCCTCCTGTAAACGTCTGATATAACACTGAAATGTCATGAGTTTTTAATTAAAATAACTAGATATAACAAAAACTGTTGTGTTTTCTTACCTGGGCCCCATGCTTTTGTGGTGGAGTTATAGTTTTAAGCAAAATGTTGTGATCTGATTGTTACTGACGTGTGTTTTGTTGTTGTTTTTCACACAGAGATAGAGATTGTCGAGATTAAACTTGATGCTTGCCAGTAAAGAGGATTCCATGTGCGTTGAGCTCATCAATGGCGCGCGGAAGAGTCAGAAAGTGTGCAAGGGCGACACCGTGTGGACAGAGCGTGTACTGCAGGGGAAGTAACAGGCCTATATTATGGATTAGTCAAAATAAACCTGTCTTTTTCCTTCTCTTATTAATGTATTTTATTAAATTGCATAAAAATAGTCTGCTTCTTTTAATTATAGTAGGATATTTTATAAAAGCAGCCACTACAGTTTGTCCTTCAGTGCAAAATCCTTTACCTTCTGATTTGTTTGTTTTCTGATTTTTGTCTATTGTGTTGCATTCATGTCTCTGTTATCTGTGTCAATTGTTTTTAACGCCTTCAAACTTGAGATTTTTCAATTTTCGAGGGGCTTTCAAATATGTAAGTATAATGCCTATATATAAAACATTGCCTTATAACATTGTGGGGACTAAAATCTGTAAACCTGTTTACTTTTAAGGGGACCTGCTTCCCTTATGGGCACGAAAAACTGCTCCCCATGACATGAATCCTTTTTAAGATATGATTTAAAATTTGGATATGTGTTAAAATAGGTCAAAATTAGAGGTTAGGCTATGATTAAGACTATGCACGACTGAGGTTAGTATCTGTCTCCAGAAAAGACAGAGGTGTGCTGTTCACTTCATGCTTGTGTGTTGGCGCGCACGCTTCGCCCTGTGCACGTTCAATCCTGCTGACCTAAAACAGCGGATGTCCATGACCAGCGCGCGCAACCCCGGAGTGTCGTAAAGACTCACGCTCATCGGATAGTCTATGAGGCCTGACGCGTGACATCGACCTCACACGAGAAAAAAGGGAAAAAATAAACACATAACTGCCCGGTAACAAGGCCTCCCTCCTCATTGGCTGGTGCTCAACATGTTGCATTGATCTTATTCTTACAAATGACACGCGCTTGTGATGTACAGGCTCACGTGCACAGATGTAGACATGCAGCTGCAGCCCGTGTGCACGCTCCAATGCGCGCAGGTTGATTTCCATGCTTCTTGGAAACATTACATTGACTTACATTCATTTCCTGGAGACTGATCCTAACCTTAAGCATAGTCACTACTTGCCAAACCTTAACCCTGACCCACATCTGAACTGAAAACCATGTTGATAATCTAATAATACATGATTTCTGTTATGGGGACTTGATTTTTGTCTCCATGAAGAAGGCAGGTTCCACAGATATCTGCATATGTGTTTATACGAGGACCACAATCAAACCAGCAGGGCTATTTTTACTTCATTTTAGCCCCCAGCCAAGATTAGCACAGTCCCTGGCATCATCACTGTTGTCATGTAGTTACACATTATACACACGCTTCCTCATGAGGCCTTCACTTCTTCCGTGTGGATTCAGATTTAACAGAAAACAACATATAACTTCAACTTACAAATGTATTATAATATTCTTGTAATACTTCTGTGCATATATCACCGAAGATTTTCACATGAAGTTGGAAATTTAAAGGTGTATTACCGTATGTTTATTCTTCTGGTCGGTGTTGCTGCCTGAAATGTACCATACTATCGCATTAAACTTTTTTTTTTTGCTTTTATTCAACTACAGGTGTTTTTATTGCTTAAAAGTTTGCTAATACGCCTCAAAAAACATGCATTCTTACTCTCCGGTCAGATCTGTGGCTCTCATTTTCACAGATATAACCTGTAACTTGGCTTTAGGTGTCACCTGCTTGTCTCCATGGATACAAGAAGACAACAGCAGACCCTCAACCACAAAAGTTACATAGTGCACCTTTCCGCTTTGGGCACGGTTACGTCAGCAGTGAGGTAGAATGTCCAGGCCCTGCTGCACTGTGGTCTAATGGGGGGGGGGTCTTGAGACACACCAGGACGTCACTATCGCCCACGCCTCACTCAAAAGGCCACAAGAAACACGGTCCACAGATGAAAGCCTCGGCCCCACAGAGATGAGGAAACGAGGGCCCAACTAAAAGGCAGCTATTCAAATGAGCGCGTAACTGTGTCATCTGTTAACCCATTGAAGAGGCGTCAGTGCCGTATTACAGCTCTGTTAATTGGTACAAACAGGCAGCAGATGCAAGCCCAGAGACTAAGCATCTGCCAATTAGTGGTTACTGATTGGAAAGGCGGGCAGAGAGTTACTGTATGTGGCAGAGAGAGAACCACCACAATCACATTTTCACTTTCTTTCAAGGTGCTACAGTAAGTTTTTTCTCATGAATGAAGCACTGTTTACTCAAAAGGTCAAAGTTCCTTCAACATTTGATGGTGGTGAGCTACTATTGTAACCACAGCTGCCCTGGGGTAGACTGACGGAAGTGAGGCTGCCAATCTGTGCCATCGGTAGGTCTGTCACGATAAAAAAATTTGAAGTAAGTACACTATAAAAATATAGTGGATAAATGATAATATTGAATGCCATTATGCCACTGACACAATGACCCTAAAGCAGGATTTTCCCCAAAAAAAGATTCTATTTACAGTAGCTGCATTAAATAAATGAAAAGCTTAATGAGTCATAGAAGTTATTTATTCAACCTTCTACAACTCAAAACTTTAAAAAGTACAACAAAATACAAAAAAGTCCCCCACTGCTGCAAAGAAAAAGCACCCACAATAAATGTTGACCCCCCAAAAATAATTGTTCCATCTGTCAAGTGTGATATATCGATGTGGTATTTATCATCACAGGTCAAACCATCAGCATCTCCAAACACCAGCAACACTCATGAATGTGATGTGAGTATACAAGGAAATAAGGTGAACTGTCTTGCCTAAGGACCACTGCACCTCACTGTGGCTCCTGTTATTCACTGTGGTCTCTAAGTACTAGCCTCATTTAGCCTGAGATCTGATGAGAACAAGAAGGTTTTACCATTAAGTTTGATAAAGGTGGTCATTTTTGAAAGCTATTTAAGATAAATCTGTGTCCTCCATATTCACATACACTATTTCCTTTACAGCAACATGAAAAATATAGCTGTCAGGCCACCAGTCCTTTAAAATACAGACACTACTGGATGAATGTGTAAGAGCAGCAGACTGAATAGAGTAAGGGACTCACTGAAATGCATGTAAACAAAAACAAGTTTAAAATACAGCAGAAAGCATTGATTTATTTGTATTTTTTATCTGAATAGGGACAGACACAACAAACACAAATTAACAGTTCAGTAATCTTATGTGAGTATCACAGTGTTTATACCTGAGGCCAATTGGCAACACCAGTCCCCAGAAGGTCTTTTAAACTGTTCAGTTTTCACTAAAAGCAGTGGGATTATTTGGAGAAAAAGCAATAAATACAATGAATTTGTCAAGAGACTCAAATTTGAAAATATCACACACTTACAAACTCACACACTCACAGTTCACTCTTTCTCAGGCTCTTCTCTCCCTCTCTGTCCTCTGCCTCCTCAACATTTAAAATACTATTCTTTGATAGAATAGAACAGTGGTGACATCTAGTTTTTGAATCTCTGAGGGTCAGGTATTTCAAAGCGACTGAAACGACTCAACAACTTAATTTTTCTTTGTGATTTTTGTTTATTGGGAAAATAATAAATACATAATCTGTGTAAAAAGAAAAAGTTTACAAAATACATTTGGTGTGTTTTAATATGATTGATAAGACAAAAAAATAATCTCATTGCAAGATATTTATTTCAAAGTGCAGGTGTGACAGTGATTTGTGAAAGTCTTTAGTAATTCTGTGAAAAGAAAGCAACAATTAAATCATATTTACAGAAATATGCAGTATAGATATATGCACAATAGACATATAACCAAAGTGACAGTGTTACCTGCATCTGTACATGAATCCAGTTAATGAAGTAGGAGACATTGCCATAGACTCCTGGTCTGTTTTGTGATGCACATCCAATGCCCCAGCTCGTGTCCCCTGCCAGCCACCATAAACCGTCCTGCTTGACCACCAGAGGGCCCCCACTGTCTCCCTGCCATTGCATTTGAAGACAATGTTTATTTGAGATTATGGAATTAAAAGGCCTGTACCTGATTTTTTTTTCCATGTATTTGAACAAACTTATCGTGACCCGGTACACACTGTATATGCAGCTCTAATTATGGAGCATTTTATCGTCCGAGATAATTGTTATTACTATACTGTGGCAGAAAAACTCTGAAAGTTTGTAAACTCATCGTAGTGAATAATTAGGATGCTTGGAGGGCATAAGGTAAGTGAGGAATAGCTTTGGACCACTGTAAACCATTTAAAATGAACTAGTGTCTGTTTTTCACATTTTCAAGAGAGTAAATAGAGTAAATTAGGTACAGACTCTTTAAGTAGAGCTCAAATAATGCAGTGACCTAACCTGGCACGTATCCACTCCTCCCGACAGTTTCCCTGCACAGATCATCGTCTTTGTGACTTGATTATTCAGCACATAGGGGACGTTACAGGTGGCTCTGCTGTAAATAGTCACCTCAGCCTGGTTCATTTTGTCAGGGGTCGATCCTAGGAAATATTAATGATTCATACACAACCCTGTTAGTCATTAAGACATGTTCAAGTTGCACTATGTACCGTTTCTGGAGGATCTGGTGTCTGTGTGTCTCCATGGAGATTGTTAATGCTTTGCTTGGAATATTCCACAGTATTTAGCCTTTTAACAAATCTTTTTCCACAGAGACAAGGAGGTGATGTCAACCAGGGTGAGTTACAGGTAAGGACTGGGGAAATGTGACTCTTTTCACAGTAACACACACTGCCTTTCAAGGTATTTTTATGTGATAAAATTGAATAAATGTGACATAGATACTTAAATGCAATACTGTTTAACATACTAGGCATAACATCTCCAGGGAGACAAGCAGGTGGTGTACCCTGCTCCAGAAAAGTGACATAGTGCAACTTTAAAGCACAAAAGTGACTATGAAGCAATGCATTCTGGTGGGAGTTGTACTTTACAAAAAACAAACAAGGTGAACATGTTAACCTGAGTGTTGTTCTATGTGTAGTGTCAAAGTGATGTTGTTCTTTATAAAAAAAATTAAATAAAAAAAATCAATGATTAAAAAAAAAGAAACTGAGTGGCATCTTACCCGATACCTGCAGTGCTCCCCATCCTGTGATCCAGGCCTGCCGCTCTGCAGACAGATCCACCCCGACGTTGGGCAGACACACTGGTTTAACTCTGGCTGTGAATGAAGCACAATCATAAGAAACTCAAACGTATTAAAGACCAGTAATGGGTTAATGGTTGGTTATCGCTCACATGAAAAGGTCAAAGGTGAACTCAGCTTCAGAAGAGCAATGTCGTTGTCGTTTGTATGTGAATTATAGTTTTCATGACTGACGATTTTAGACACGGACTTGGGTAACTGTGTTCTCATCGTGGACAAACTGACGTCACCATATTGTACCTTCCACATGTTTGGTCGATTATATCTGATGTTGAAAAGAGAAGAAGAAGGAATTAAGGCAAAATATTAAAAATGATGATAAAGTAAAATCCAATGGTGACTTTTTATTGACTGTTATGTTTTTCCATGTCTTTAAGCAAAATGTTCATGCCCCAGTACAGATATAATGTATTAGCAGCTCTTCAGGACAAAATCAGTCTGTTAAGTTATTGTCCGATAATCAGGAAGTGCACTGTTAGCAAGCTAGTTGTCGTTAGGATTACTGTGATGACAAAACTCCACACTAAAGCGCTTATAAAGTCATCCCTGTGAATAAGTGGGTTGCTCGGAATTTTTAAAACACATATAATAAAATATTAAAAAGTCTGGTCAGAGTTCAGCAGTAAAACCTTACGATTGAAAGCAGTGTGCCGCTGACAGGATCCACATGGAGCTGATGATGGAGCCTCCACAGATGTGCTTTCCTTGGATCTGAAGACTGACCTGCCATGGCCACGCCCCGTTCACCGCTTCAGTGCCACCCACGACACGGGAACTGGGCCCTGCTGAACTCAGCCCACAAGCTGAACAAACACAATACACTGTCAACTCAACTGCAAAAGGTAAACTTCTCCTCTCCCTTTGAAATGATCCCTCTGAAATAAGGCTGAACAATTTGGGAAAAAGGTGTAACTGCGATATTTCTGACAAGCACCGCGATTATGACTAGATTTGCAATATTCTGTTCAAAGTTCATATTTTAATGTTGGTTCCTCATCACAAACACACCTGGAGTTGTGTTTTGTTTCATTCACACAAACCCTGCATAGTTAGGTTCCTCTCTCAACCAGAAAACACTCTGTTCCACCTTGTGATGTCATGTGTTTTTAGACTTTTTTGTGCTCCTTCACTAGAATCATTTAGATTATTTCAACCCTGGAATTGGCAATCTCTACTGAACCAAAGGTAAAAGGAGCTGTTAACTTTAAAACTACCACTTCATGACATCACAAGGTGGAACAGAGCATTTTGAGCTTTGGAGATGTTGATTATATTAATAATAAAAGGTTAATCAAAAACCTGTGAATGAAACAAAACACAACTCCAGGTACGTTTTTGATGAGGTAACAACATTATAACATGGTTTAATTCTCACAAAAGACAGTTTTGTGTAATATAGGACCTTTAAGTGTGTCCCGGAGAACTGACAAAAAAATATGAATAGTCAAACAATTACAAGAATCAAATCAGCTTCTTGTTTAATGGTGCCATTTTGAGGATGGCTGACCATTCAGGAAGATATAATATTTTGTTTTGAATTGTTGATTGCTATGACAATAGTACTAACACTTAATCATTCTGAAACCCATGGATAAACTACAGGCTTAGTAGTTTTTATGCAGAATAAGATCATTTTTAGGACATTTTTTGTTTGCTGAGGAAATGATGGTACTTAAAAAATTGTCACCTTTGCAATTTGCCAATTGTGCCAAATTGAGATTTCAACTCAATTTCCATTAATCTTTCAGCTCTACTCTGAAATGTCTGTATGTTTTAAAATAAACATTGTGATTTTGTGGTCTGCCTCAGGGTCATGGTGCGGTGGCAAAGATGCAAATAATTAATACTTTCTACTGAAGTTAAAGTTCATGACATGTTTTTCTAATTATTACATTTGTGGTTAGAGATAAACATTTATCAAAGTTTTATATTAATCAAATGTCAGTTTGTGGAGAATTGTTGGAAAAAATATACAAAATTACAGGAGATAATGGGATTCCTTTTTAAAACCGAGCTCTATCTTTGTATACAAAATGTATACATACAGGAAATAATTTCTCACAGTTATCCATGTAAATGGTGTTTTTATATATATTCCATTTGACTAACAATAAATATTGTTTAAATTAGACAAACTTTGGCCCTTATTCACAGAATGGCTGCCACTTGCAGCTGCTGCCTGTGTCCAATCAGGAAGTACTATTACAAACTTCAACAAAATTGTCAATTTAGGAAAAACTTTGAGAGATTTTTAGAAAGATATTAAATATAATAATTAACTACAGTGTTAGTTTTAACCACATTTAAATGGAATTAGTAGTCTAACATGTCATATGCACTTTAAACTTTGTGTTAATGCAGATACAACTAATGATATCATCTTTCAAACATAATATGAATTTTGAAATGACAGATCCTTACCAATACAAGTGAGTGAAACTGCCCTGGATGAACAGGAATAACTGGAGAACACAGGAGATGAGTCAATATTCAACTGATATAATATTAAAGTTGCACAAGCACAGACCTAAAACTGAGCTGTGTTTGCACTCGTGAGCCGTCGCTGGTCGGGTTCAGTTTCATGTATCCTTGGGAAGCAGAGCCTGAGCTGGTTTGAGTGAAACTCCCATAATCCTCTCTGTTGGACAACACAAAGAGAAATATAAGATAAACTTATTTGCCTACTTCATATGAGAGCAAATATTTAATAGTTACAAAGTGCAACAACTAGCTGCCATGGTTCATATCAGTGTTAACACAAGTCAATGTACAACGAGAAGAAAAGTAGCATAAACTTATCCGTAACAATAGAAGGTGTAGACATGTAGTATACAGCACTATATGGGAGGGAATTACATGTAAAAAAAAAACCCCAAAAAAACAAAAAACATCTATGTCACCTGAATATTGAAATAGCTGTTAAATGCACTATGATTATTCAGATAGATATGATGTGATATTTACAGGTCAGATCTGTGGAGAGGAGACAGGCCATAGAAATGCATGTTTTTCAAGGTATTTTTGAACCATTAAAACACCTGTAATTAATTTAATGCAAGGTATAAGTCTAATGTCATACTGTGGAACATTCAAAGTAAAGCAATAACATCTCCATGGAGACAAACAGGGTTTTTGTGATGCTTTGAGTTCAACACCTGAAACGTCTTCTTTTTTTTTTTACAAACAGTTGGGGAGGGTGTGTCTGGTAATATGGCACACACGAAGAAAAATTATGTTTACAGTTGGACTTGACAAACAAAAGGGTTAGCTCTGTTTACTTCACCTCTTGGGAAGGTGGAATTCCAAGAAGCTGTACGACAATAACATCAGAAGTGTAAAGTAAAATGAATTCAAAACTGTTATAATGTTGTTTCCTGATCACAAACACACCTGGAGTTGTGTTTTGTTTCATTCACACATGTTTAACACACAAACCCTGCATATTTAAGCTGAGTTCTTCTCTCAGACAGAAAACACTTCCACCTTGTGATGTCATGTGGAAATACATGAAGTGCTCCACTGTGTTTTTAAACTCCACACACCTTCACTAGAATCATTTGGATAATTTCAGGCCTGGAATTGCCCATCTCTACTGAACTAAAGGTAAAAGGTAGGATTTTGAGCTTTGGAGATGTAGACACACTAATCCAAATTGTGACCTAAAATTGTGAACTGAACCTCAAAATGTAGTGATTATAAAGAGTCCAAATCTTCTATGTCCTTTCGCCCTGTGGAAATTGTGTCTTGCCCCACCCCAGTATTGATTCATTAACAAAAACACTGTAGTCATAGATCTTATTATACTTCCTTGACAGTAGTAGATTAAGCCATCTCACCCTTCATAACCCATCTGCTGGCATACCGCCTTCCCGTGAGTGCTGTCCCAGTGGTCAGCACAAACTGGGATCCATGACTGCTGGACTGATGAGTAACTTTCCAGCAGGAAGTTTGCGCCTCGAACTCGGACTGCAACACAGATAGGGTAAGGTAAAGCAATACCTAACAAACATAAGGGTGGGGGCTCTGTGTTGAAAGTGAGCTAATGCCTTACAACACTGGCTCTCGTCCTCTTCCTCAGCACAGTCCTTTACGCCATCGCACCACTGTGAGTGACTTAGGCACTTCCCACCACAAGACCTCCCCGTAAAACATTGGTAAAACACTGCAACACATGAACACACATGAGGTCAAGATAACACATAGAAAGAAAATCAAATGAAATGTATAAGTAGAACTAGGTTGGCACAAGAACGATTAAACAAACAAGGTGTTGTGTAATTCTAGATTCCTATTTAGGCAAGCCAGAGGATGGTCACAGCTATCAGAGACCACAGAGAATGTATATTTAAAGGTCTTATATTACAAAACTGACTCATGTGAGCTGTTAGTCATGTTAGAATAGTGTTACCTCCTTAGAAACATATTGGAGCTGTGTTTTGTTTCATTCACACATGTTTGAGTAACCCTTTATTTATTTATTATTAATCTGTCTACATCTCCAAAGCTGATAATGCTCTGTTCCACCTGTAGTTTTAAAGTTAACAGCTACCTTTTATTTTTGTTCAGCAGAAATTGGCATTTCTAGTGCTGATTTATCCAAATGATTCTAATGAAGTAGTATGGAGTTTAAAAACACAATGGAGCACTTTCTGTATTACCACATGACATCATAAGGTGGATGCCTAAATATGCTGGTTTTGCGTGGTAAACATGTGTGAATGAAACAAAACACAACTCCAGGTATGTTTTTGACGAGGAAACATTATAACACAGATTAGAAAACAGTGTAATATGGAGCCTTTAATAGATATTTAAGTATGGAAATCATTGCTTTGTCTAGAATGTGCCACAGGATGGCATTTGACCTATCCATCAACATCGACACAAGCAGATCTGACATATAAATTCAACCCTGCTGCTTGAATATGTTTTTCAAGGTTTTAATTAAGGTACCAAAATAGGCAAGAAGTGTTTGCCCTTCATATGGAAGCTATGGAGAAAAAGTGTAAGGCTGAAAATAAACAGAAACTAACACCCACATAATAAAACCCAGACTCTGCACAGAGATACACACTAATTTGCTAATAATAAACATTATAAAGTTATTATAAAAAAAACAAACTTACAAAAGTACCAGAGCAATACGGACACAACTGCTACGACTAGAAGAACACACATTAATGTGCTTAAGATGTACTTCCAATGACATCTTCTTGGACCTGCAAATGTTTGACAAAAACAGTTACAATAGTGATATATAGTCACTTTTTTTTTTTTTTTTTTTTAAGCTAGATTAGATTTTTTTTATTTGAATGGGGCATAGAAGTCATGCAAACTGTGTCACTGAAGCACACAATTTTCATATAGTAAAATGAGTAAAACAAACAATACAACATCCACACTAAACTATGTACCACGTTTTTACTTTTAGAGCAAAAGTTAATGATTCAGGGAAAGTACACAACATAGTTCACGTTCATAATGTTTGACTCTCTGTGGGTAAAGGTTTACCCACCTATTCAGTACTCTATAAGGCTAAAATATGTGATAAACCTGCGGCTGTACCTTTCTTTTGTGTCTGGAGTACATCAGGTGTAGACAGGTGAGTGTTGATGTAAGGAATGGAGGGGACATACTGTGGAGTACTGTGTGGGACAGTACTGTGTGGGACAGTACTGTGTGGGCCAGTACTGTGTGGGACAGTACTGTGTGGGACAGTACTGTGTGGGATAGGGGGGTACAGACTCTGAATTTGATTGTATGCAGGGGGTCTTCCATCGTCATGCCGAAACCCAATGTTATCATAAGATGGAGGAGGTGTGACCTGCACATAGAGAACATATTCAGTGTTGAAATACAGCATAGAATAGGTTTGTACCAAAGGTAACATGGAAAGAGCTATTCACACACAATAACATTCTGTCCAGCCTCAAGTCTTATACCACAATAGTATATAGATAAAGAGCCAAATTGTAAATGGTATTGGTTTAAATGTGCTTTCTGCTGACCCAAAAACACCTCTCTCATTTAAAAAAAAAAACACCTTTTGCAATCCACTTTACTTTACATCTTCAGGCTACATTTTATATAACCTTAAAAGGCATTTGTAGTCATAGAAAATTTTGTCATTAATCCTTATTATTGTGTTTTTGTTTTTGTTTTTTCTTTTGTTTTACCCTGTGAGAATTGGGAAGTTAAAGAAAAAGTGTGAAGTTAAAGAACCGGGTTGACTTACCTGATTATTATTCATGCCAAAAGTGGTGACTGTTCTTTGCTCTGAAAGTGTGTCCAAACTAGAATTCAAACATATACCGTACACTAGAAATTATAAAATTACACATTCAAATCTTTCTAAAACATAATGTGGTATGAAAAGCCACAAAATAAACATCAGAGCCATGATTGATTCAACCTAAAAAACACTAAATAGAAGAGATGAAAGTTGAATCAATATTTTACATACCTTAAAGTCCTGGAAGTTCCTTAATATTCCAGGTCGCGTGTGTCCTCCTCTCTGTTGTTCTGCACTATGGCTAGTTCACTCCTCGATGCAATTTGGAGCCAAAGCCACACCCTCCAAACTGTGTGCGCAAGCATTCATTTATACAGCACTTAAACAAAGTCAAACAGCAACCATTCAAACAGCCAGTCATTTTCCAGTCCCTCTTGAGATAAGCTGATTAAATCGTAAACAATGAGATCTCCAAATAGAATAATATTAGAACAGTTAAAATTAGAGGCATTTTACTATCGCTTTGTAATCTCAAGCTCTAGCCAAATAGTATTTATCTTAAAAACAATAATGAAAAACTTCCTTCCAGTTAAAGCTAAAAAAGTAGTGTTTATAAATTAGCATAAATAAGGTTGATTTTGACCACTCAATTTTATCAGTACTTTATTCTTCATTCTATTCCAAAGTCATTCTTGATTAATGAGTAATGGCTGAACAAGTGTGAAAGCTCTTAACAAAGACATGGAAAACATGGGATTTGAAAGGCTCTCAGATCAGATTAATATTTAACTTGTTTAACTGACTAACTAGCAGAAAAAAAGTCCAGTCATACAATGCTTTGGACGTGATGTTCTTCAGAAACTGTTCATCTATCTAGAAATACAGGTCAAACTTTCTATTTGTCATTATTACAAAACATCCTAACAAAAGGTTTTACATACTGCACCCTCTAGTGGACAATCAAAATATAATTACGATACTTAATAGAGAAGTTTGAGAACCAAATTATCAAGTTGATGCAGATAAAAAATTAAGGCCATTATGTTTAGATTTATTTTTACACAGCACACTTCAACAAACTCCTTTGTGACCTTTTTCAGTTAAATATTAAATATTTAATTGCACAACATGTCTGAGAAAGGAGTGTTAGACACTAGAGTCATGATGTCACCGGGAAGGAGTGTTTATCCCCAATGCTGTTGAAACAGTAACAGTCTACTTCCTTATGGTTAGCCTTGTTTTGGACCATCAGATAAGAAACAAGAGTTCACAGGTCATGATCAGTGTTCTGTGTTTGTGAAGCATAGATTCTACAGTTTCTGGATGATAATAGATGATGCTCCGCCCCCTCCGTTGCAGATACCAGCCAGTCCATATTGTCCAGACTTCAGGTTGTGAACCATGTGACCAACAATCCTTGCCCCAGACATGCTGATGACAAAGAGATTTTAATAAGGATTTTTTTTTAATTAGTATTTTTATTAGGGATATTTTGAATCTTACCCAATGGGGTGTCCCAGAGACACTGCTCCTCCATTCACATTCACTTTTGCAGGGTCAATATCCAGCATCTTAATGTTTGCCAGAACAACCACACTGAAGGCCTCATTGATCTCCCACATTGAAATATCATCCTTCTTCAGTCCCGCTGCCTCCAGGGCCTGGAAACATACAAATGTAACAACCACATCAGGTTTAAGCAGCATTTATGTCTTAACTGTTCTTAAATGTTTTATTCAAATCATTTCTCACCTTTGGTACAGCAAATGCAGGAGCAATTGGGAAATCAATGGGAGCAACTGCAGCATCAGCAAATGCTGTAAAAACAATTACACAGAAGATAATGTTATATTAATAAATATATAAATATTAATGTAACTGTTCATATAATGTTCCCTTTTACTCTAGTAACTAATAGTATGTATACAGAAAAACAGGCAACAGAAGAAACCTTGGCCTTTTATGGAGCCTCACTAATTTGTACCAAGTTGGTCTAACATAATTAAGTATAACAATATCTTAATATCTTTCCAGCCTTTAGAACTCTGTGGTTTTGAGTGAAACTTACACACTACCCTGGCGAGAGGGGTGACTTTTAGCCTCTTTGCAGCATCAGCGGTCATTAACACAAGAGCAGCAGCTCCATCGTTCAGGGTGCTCGCGTTAGCCGCTGTAACAGTGCCTGAAAAATAAGATTCAATGTAATAAATACAATGGCATGTGAAGAGATTTTGGTTTAATAATGAAAGATTATGTGTTACCGTTCTCTTTTTGGAAGACCGCCTTCAGTTTGGGGACTTTACTAAAGTCCACTTTCCTCCATTCTTCATCCTCAGACACAACAACATCTGGTTTACCTAGAAAAGATTTTTTGTTATAAAATAGTTGCACTAATAGTTGCAAAGCTGTGTGAAGCACGGACATGGAAGTGAAGTGCCCATTAGTGTAACCATGTTGATATGGTGACGTGCAAAAAAGCTAATGTTATTCTAATGAGAGAAATCCAGAGATTTCCCATTAATGAGAAAAATATTATCCATTTATTACCTGAAGATTATCATCGAATAATGTGAAATATAGCACAATTTCTCTTCATGTCATCCCGATCAAAAAAATCAATGGAAACTATGTGAGGGCCGACCATTGCTGTGTCTGACTTGGACCTCAAAGTCTCTGACTGAAAACCTTGTCCACACAGGTTTTCTCTACAAAAGTCTTTCACATTGTAGTTTCTTGTGCTTCTCTCTCTATAAAGCATCTTTTTTACTGTGATTCATGCGAGCTTTGCTTTGTTCTTTGTGTTTTTTTCGTCTATGGACTTTGATAAGAGTGTGCAGTACTTAGGTGGACAGACTATAGCATGTGTATAGTCTGTTATAATTGTAATCTATATTTATTTAAATAGTTGATCATTGTGTTTAGTAGTTTTGATATCAGAGTTAAGACTTGAAAATGGATTCAAAGGTTGAGCCAGCATGAACTTAGTTAGAACTTAGTAGTTAGTTTGGTCCTTGAGTGGAAAGTTTTAGAAACTTTTAGAAAATGTGTAAATGCTTTGCTTACAATTGCTTTACCTCTCTGAGGAATGCTAACTGGTACAATCTCTTTTGCCAGGACTCCAGACTCGTAAGCTGCTTTGCTGCGACTGTAGGAGCCAATTGCATAAGCATCTTGCTCTTCTCTTGTGATGCTGTGGTTCTTGGCTGTGTTTTCTGCACAGTTTCCCTACAGGAATATAGTGAACAGTTGTAAAGGGGATGTAATAATTGATAACAACAGGAAGAAATAAAAGGTAAGTTCCCAGAAAAATGGTGAGTCACACAAAATAAGAAAATCTTTCTATAATCATTAACAAATCAATTATTGAATGTAATGAATAGAAATGACTAAAATGCTTACACTTTATACACAGTAGAGAGTAGTGATGTGTCGACATACGTGGAGCTCATGTTGAGCTGTGTCACTGTTTGTCACTTTTAAGATAAGTGTCGTGTGATGTGGCTCATGCACTGAAGATGCTTGTGTAGAGCAAGGCACATGAGGCTCAAATCTGTCTGTGTCTCTGTTCATTACCACAGAACCACGTAACAACTGAACACAGGTCTATTTTTCTGTGTGGTTCATTCCCAAAAGGAGCTCACTGCAGATCTGCTGAAAACACTGGATTATTTTACTGTAATTTTCACCACCTTTCACCTTGTCATGTACCACTTAAAGCCTACTTTTTGCACAATAGGCTGTTTATTTGCTGCATATTAGAGCGCATATAGCACAAAGTGTTTAAGGGTCTGAATGAATGAGCCCTGCGCTGTCAACGATTCTGCATAGGAAGTCAAGTTCATTTTTAAACCACCAGATGGCGCTATAGAATGCACCCACTCAGTGTCAAGAGTCAACCAGTGTTGGAAATGTGTTAGACTCACCTTGAGGCATCATCTACCCATCACTAGTACTTAATATATTACCATGGTGGATGTTTACCATATGAAATTTGTTGTAGACGTCAGTGAGCCCATCCTTAACAATGAGGTCTTCCATCTTCACTCCTCCATATGCAGGGGCCTCTCTGGCCATTACATAAGGCACGTTGGACATGCTCTCCATGCCTCCGGCCACCATGACATCCTAAAACACAACAGTGTCCATCAGGTATTGCATCAGTCTGATTATAATTTCTTCTCATCACATCTTTTCATGAGATACCGTGCTAACAGCTATGTTATGTTTGCATATTAAGATTATAGTAATACATAAACATATACATCTTTTTATCTTCAAAACTCTGTCTCTTTTTCAGGCTGACAATGCATGTCTGTAACAATAATTTCCCCTTGAATAAATGAATAAAACTGACCTGGTGTCCACACATGAGACTCTGAGCTGCCATCATTATGGACTTCATCCCAGATGCACAGACCTTGTTGATGGTAGTTGCAGGAGTGCCAAGGGTCAAGCCTGGAACATATTATATTGTATTAATTAAAGATTTACTTAAATTATGAGAATTTCAGACAATTCAGCCAATAAAGACAGACAGGCAGACAGATACCTGCACCGAGCAGAGCTTGTCTTGTGGGAGCCTGTCCTTCTCCAGCTTGAAGAACATTGCCCATGTAGACTTCCTTTACTTCTTCCGGTGCAATTCCTTTAACACAAGTTATATAAATAATAGTGATACTAATATTAATTAAATATATAAGTAGGGGTGTACAGTATACCTCCACATAAAAGCTGAATAGTCCCTTCTTTTGGTAAGTGGAGGTGTTAGACTGAACTTACCTGCTTGCTCTATGGCCCCCTTTATTGCTATAGAACCCAGTTTTGGGGCTGGTACAGATGACAAAGAACTTTTGAAGGAGCCCATAGGTGTGCGCACTGCACTGACGATGACCACCTCCTACAATGATATAAATACACACTGGAAATGTGGTATCCAAAAAGGTAGAATTTAAATGACTACTTACATTTAGAGAAGGGCGAGATGTGTAGGTTCTTGAAAGACATCTGTGACCCTGCAATGGTATAAAATATGAACATGAGCTGGTAGACATTTTACTCTACAATTACAGTCTATGCACAGGTGTATTCATGCAAAAACCAACATCACGTTTAAACATGTAAAAGTGAGGTGGATTTGGTGATATATTATATAATCGTGAATTAAAAGATAGGTTAATGTGATGTTCTAACTCCCTTTATTTCTGTTATAATTGACTTGTTAAGTCGAGATACTATCTTGAACTATTTGACCCAAGTGGACCCTACTAAAATAATTCAGCCCTTCATTGGTTTTGATATCAAACAATGTTGTTCAAGGACGACACGCGTCACAAATATGTGTTAGCTGCAGCTGCTAAAGTGCAATGTTTGTTGTAGTTAGCATAGCAGTTAGCATGCTAAGCTAGTGAATACAGCGGCTATCACTGTAATTGGGCCGTTTGCAAACTTACCAAGTGTCTGCAAATATGTGCATGCATGGTTAAAAGTCCAGCAGTTGACATTTTATCCAGAGTAAAGGGACAGCTCAGCAAACACGCCTTCTGTTGCACTCGGACTCACTCACTGCTTCACCTTCAGCTCAGAGCCACAAACAGCCAATCACAGCGAGAGGCGTGTCCATTACGTAGTACACCGCAGTGCATTATGGTTAGTGTAGTTTTCTCTTTAGAGGCGAAATCAATGAAAAAGTAGTTCAAACCATTTGTTTTGTCATGAGTATATTATAAATCTTGCCGCCTGTGCTTTTGGACACAACAGTTTAACGTAAAAATGTTAAAAAAAATAATGACAGTAAAAAGTTGGTCCAAATGTGTACCTCAGTCTACTCTAATATATACAATTACACCCCCCCCCCCCCCCCCCACACACACACACACACACACCCACCCTGTTATAAGACTTTTAATTAAGTGCTTTAGCCACTTATACAATGAAAATGACAAAAATCTTGCTGATGACCTGTGTAGTATGTTAATGCTATTGGAAGTATAAATATTTAATTTTAACTATGGCAAAACATGAGCTTCCAACCAAACCAAGCCAACTGTAAACTCCAATGTTGAAAACAAACTTAACATTTTTATGATAAAGCTCTGACTTGTATTATGAGTATAAGCCATTGTGTGAAGCTTTTGCTTGATTTCACTCATAAACTAGAGACAGTCAATGACCAATACACACTGAGAGGAATCTGTATCTGCAGCTGCTCTATTACTGTACATTTACATATCATATCAAAACACAATATATAATGTGTATTTGTATATAAAATATATTCAAAACAAGTGGTATGGGTCAAAATAAATATATTTACAAACCACACACTGCAAACAGTGAACAAACACACACACACTTCAAAATGTAAACAAACACACACTGGAAACTAAAAATACACTGTACATGTGACAGTGTGAGTCATTCTGTGACAGAGGTTGAAGGATCGAGTCCCACTCGGACCAACTTCTGTCATTGTGTCCTTAGTTCTGTCATTGTGTCCTTAGGCAAGACACTTCACCCAAGTGGTGTGTGCGTGATGATTGGTGGTGGTGATTACACATAATACACATTTGACCCACAATTAAGTCGATAGCAGAATAAACTTTCTGATCATTTCCTGCTGTTTTTTATAATTTAGCTCTTAAACCCTGAAAGGACAGCGTGTCGGAGTAATAATGTAGTATTTGTATTTGTTTCTATAGTAACCGTGTAATCACAGGTCGGTCAGGCAGTAAAATTATCACCTCTGGCTCTGGTGTGACTGGAGTGAGACCTGCAGGACCAGAGCTGAGTGTTTCAGCTCCACAGACTCAGTCCAAGGCCTGTGTGAATATTTGAGCACTTATGCACACACACAAAACACACAAAAACATACAAACACAAACACTCAAACACAAATTAATACACAAATAAATATATTAATATTATTTTCTGGTTGAATAATCAATAAATATTAATTAATGAATAAAAAAAAAATTAAAAAAAAAATAAAATAAATAAATAGAAAATAATAATAATACAAATAATAATAATAATATATATTTTTTAAATTGTATTAATTAAAACATTTGTTAAAACAATATGTCAGTTTGGAGTAGCGCTGGTTATCATTAAGTTGCTGATACGATGCATATGTCGATACATAGGCCCCGATACACTGTTGAAACAATATTTTTCAAATCGATTCAATACGATTCAGTGAAAAATAAAGACTTTTGCGACACTTAATCATCAACCCGATTTTCACAAAAAAATCTATATTAATTGTTTTTATTTTTTTATTTATCTTCCATTTATTGAAGATGAATGAACATAACAAAGTCCATTTAGTTTTGTGCATTTTACCAATGATAGAAACACATCAGACTGTTCAATGTGTCAGTTTTATTCATCCACAGTTTATACGAGCTCCACGTTTACATTTACACAGAGACATGTGCAGTTTAACGGCTCTGAAGAATCACAACATCGACTAAAACACAACTTTGACACTAAACGTCTTTGTTAAACCAAAGTTAATATGAAATAAACCGATTTTAATCATCAAAACAGTGAATCAAATATCAGATGTTCTGCATAAATGAGTTTCTTTCCTCTAAACATAACAAAACATGAGGGCTACATCTCATACTCCACCAGCGAGGGGCGCCTTCCAACACTCTGAGGACAGCCCACTGGTGATGGACCTGAGACTCCAGCTTAAGGACGTCCAGAGAGCCTACCAAGAACAGCTCCACATCAACTCCAAACAAAAGCACAGAGTGAGGGAGCTAGAGGCTGCTACTCAGGTTCCACGAGAAGTTCAACTCTCTTTAGAGGAGAACCCGCTCGTGAAGGACCTGAGGCGACAGCTTCAAGGGCAGAAATATGTCAACGACAAACTGCAGAAAAGGCTGAGAGAGCTGGAGGAGGAGGTCCAGGAGAAAAAAGCCCTGGAGAAGAAAGTTGAGGAGCTCCAGAAAGAGCTGAATGAAGCTCAAGAGGAGAGGGAAACTATCATGGAGTTTGGGAAAACTCTCCTCAAACAGAAAGACGAGGAGAGAGAACAAATGATCGAGCAGGACAGGCAGATGGTGAACGAATATGTACAAGGCCTCTACGAGGAGAACGACAATCTCAAGAGGTTCTCACAAGAGCAGCAGACCCTTGCCCTGAGGTACCAAGCCAAGGTGGAGGAGCTCGAGGAACAACTGGAGACACAGAAGGCGAACAGCCACGACTACAGCGCTGATGTCTTTAAGGAGCTGGAGCGCACCCGCGACACCGTCATGAAACAGAAAGCCTCCATGATGAAAATGTCCCAGAAACTCGAGCTGTGTCAGGCAGAGAAAGGGGCTCTAGAGTCCACACTACAAAAGACCACCGAGGTGGCAAAGACCAAGGAGGTCCGCACCCGACAGGAGCTGCAGAGGGAACAGGAGGAGAAGCAGGCTCTGCAGAGGAGGATCACCATCCTGGAGTCTGCTCTCACTAAGCAGAGGAGGACGGCTGAAGAAGCCCTCAGCGCACAAGTCCTCTCCCTTGAGTCTGCCATTGCAGCAGAGCGGCAGACTGCTGAAGAGGCTCTGAACAAGCAGCTTCTCAGCCTGGAGTCTGCCCATGCAGCAGAGAGGCGGGCAGCTGAGGAGGCCTGGAACAAACAGGTCCTCTCCCTAGAGTCTGCCCTCACCAAGCAGAGGCGGACTGCTGAAGACGCCCAGGACAAGGCACAGAAGCTGGAAGAGAGCCTGAACATCGAACGGAGCAAAGTTCAAAAACTCCAAAAGGATTTGCACTCTCAGAAGACGAGTTTTACGGCTGTGCTTGAAAACTGTCACGCCACCAACACGACCCTGGTGGAGGAGAACTCACTCCACCAGAAGAACATCCAGGAGCTGAGCACGGCTTTGACCCACAGCGAGGAGGAGAGAACATCTGCCCTCCTCAGATGTGACGAGCTGCAGACGTCCCTGAAGGAGTCAGAGGATCAGCTGCAGCAGAACAAGGTCATCATGGAGGAGCTCCAAGCCGAGGTGGAGAAGAAAAACAAGAAGAAGAGGAGGTGGTTTATCTGCTGGCAGTAAACCACTCTCCAACCTGAACCCAACCCCTTCTGAACCTGTGTCTGTATCTTGACTTGTTTCTGCCATAAGTGGCACAAATGAGTTGAGGTACGACACAGGTCCTGCATTTTAAATAAATTTAAAAATTCAAAAATTCAAATGAGTCTAAATGTTTCTTTCTTTTTCCCAAACATTTCCCACTTATGTCCGTTACATGTCAGTGGTGAAGAGGTGCTTCTCACAGTTTCACAGGTCGATCTGTAAAACTACACTCTGTAATCACACTGAAAATATGAGCAGCACAATGAATCTCAAATCGATTGTCGTCATATTGAACACATTTATGACTAGGGCTGGGTATCATTAAGAACTGCAGATATGATACAGAGATATATGAGCCCCACATTTACATTTACACAGAGACATGTGCAGTTTAACGACTCTGATATATATCGATACAGCACCGCACGATATTGATACTGTATCATTAAAGGAAATGACACGATATAGCGATATTTTGATATTTTTGATTTTTGCACAGTCCTAGTTTGGAGATACTAGGACCCCCCCCCCCCCCCCCCCCTCTTTTTCTATCTTTTTGAGTTAGTGTTTGTCTATCGGCAGTAGTAGTAGTAGTAGCTGGACAACTGACAAATAAAGTGCAATGACAGGACAGCAAGGTGACCGTGACTCCAATATATTTGATTAGACCAGACAGTTTATTGAGGATAAACATTACACAATTCCCTTACATAAACTTTGTCTAGATGTTGTCATCACTGTGGTAATAGTGTGGTAATGTTGTGTAATACCCATGGAAGGGATAGTCATATAGTTAGATAGTCTGTTCATATACACACATTCACCTCCTTTATATCTATATGTATCTAAACAAAGTTCACTTTACGCTCATCTTATTAGGCCCGAGCCCTTGCTTCCGCAACGATGAGTGCATGGGCAAGATGAGTGCATGGGCGAAGCCCATGCACTCACCTTGCACAGACTCCTGTGTCCTAGCAACCCATGCCGTAGGCATGGGACATGCATATTTGTTCTTGCTAGCATGTCAGCGTCAACATTGAGTCAATGGGCCATGACGTCATTTGCCGACGTCATGGCGAATGACGAGCGCTAACGCGCTCGTCATTCGCCATTGACCCCACGGTGACGATAATATGTGTTTCTAATGTTATCGGATATATTGTTTTTGCTAAAAATATTATTATTTTTAGGCCCGAGCCCCTACAGGGCGTAGGGCCTATTACTTCCGCAACGATGAGTGCTTCGCACTCATCGATGCAGACTGTCTTCACGAAGTTGCGCGCGAAGCAGCACCGCACCTTGCACAGACTCCTGTGTCCTAGCAACCATATTTGTTGTTGCTAGCATGTCAGCGTCAATATCGAGTCAATGACTCAATGTTGACGCTGACGCAGCGCGAAGCGCTCATGTCACCAAACACACTCCTGGCATCGAGCCCTATCCAAGCCCCCATGCCGCAGGCATGGGCCATACTTGTTACTGCTAAAATGAATGGAAGTCAATGGGAGGTCAATGGCGGACCCCGACGCCATGGCGAATGACGAGCGCGTTAGAAATTTGGCACCATGACTCTTCATGTCTTCCTGATCAAAAAAGTCAATCAGACCCAAGTCATATTTTTCACTGGGTTGCCATGGCGAAGCGCGAAAGCGCCCATGTTATCCTAATGGGAACATTTCCAAAATTTCATGCATTTCAAAGTCTAATAACGACTTATTCGCTTCATTGAGGAATGTGAAATTTGGCACAGGGATTCTTCAGGTCGTCCCCGACAAAAAAGTCCTAGGGGCCAAGTTTGTATTTTGCACGGTGTTGCCATGGCGATGCCTGGAAAACCCATGATTTTGCATTTTGTGCATCAGCACTTCTGATGTGTTTTGACTTGTTTGGTGACAAGTGCAGCCCAAAGCCGCAATACAGAAGGGACAAGTGGCATGTTAGCGCCACCCACTGGGAGTGCCGGGTCGGCCGAGTGCGAAGCACGGCCCGCGAGGGCCGTTCGATGCCGCTTGCGGCTTTAATTGTATATTTTTGTTTGCTCAAATTATGAACGTGTTAAAAATAAACCCTCAACCTTTTCAGCAAGGCTCAAACAATAGTAAGCATACTTTTACTTTTCAGCTCAGTTCAAAAATGTAGTAGAGTAGAAAGTACAGATACCTGCTCTCAAAGTGAAGTACAGGTAAAAAGTATCTACTTTAAACTTTACTTACTTATTTTCCACCAGTGTATATAACCCAAAGCCTGTTAAATATGATCAATAGCTCCTATTACATGGCATCATAGGCCGACCTGTCTCGATGTCGGGACAGCAGACTCTCTTTAGGTGCGTTCACACCGGTGCGTCAGGTGCGTCCAGTTTACATGTAAAGTCAATGGTGGACGCGCGTGTTAAACGCAGCGTGGTCAAGACGCGCGTCCACCATTGACTTTACATGTGAACGCGACGCACCTGACGCACCGGTGTGAACGTACCATTTGACAATTTGCTGAATGTCCCTCTCTGTTCAAAGTCCACTAGCTTAAAATATCCAGGCTGAAATTAATAAATGTGTCAGATTTCTAATGTGGCCTGTTCATCTTTGTTTCCCAAACTAAAATAATCCAAGTTCCCTGTTAATACTACTGACGGATTGTACTTTGCTCCAGTAGAGGTGACAGCTGTGCAGATACCTGCTCTGATGTCCTCTGTGCTGTGGACACCTGTGCAGATGAACATGTGGACAAAGTTGTTGGTTCCCTTCGATAAGGAAGGTTGTCCAGACTTCTTATATACGTTTATTTTTAAAATAGTTCTGTTGAAGCATGGCTGAAAAGTAATGTCTGACTTTCATTGGTTAAATTTCATAGAATTTTTATTTATTATTACTTTTGTCAGATTCAAGTTATTTTTGTGACCATTGTGAGTTTTTCCTTCATTAACTGCACCTTTCATTAACTTTCATTTTCATTAGAAAATGACAAAAGACCATTTTAGAAAACAAATACATTTCATTTAAATTTGAGAAAATACACAAAGAAACCATGTACAATCTATATAGTAGTAGATTTTTATTTTATTTTTTGTTTGTATCAAAATTACTATGTGTATCACTGATTAAGAAAATAAAATTGAAGGTTGAAGTAAGTACAGAGCAGTGGGTGTAAGCCAGTAACGGTGAAAACGAGAGTTGATTGGCAAGATGGTGACAATAAATAATGAAAGTAAGAGATTAAAGACATGCACAAACCACTTCAAAAACAAATTTGAGAGGGGAAATGAGAAGGGGAAACAACTATAACATGATTAGAAGCTCTGAAAAAACTATTTTGCAGAATAGGTCTACTTTAAAGAACACTTTATTGTCCCCATAGAGAAATTTGTCCTCTACCTCTAACCCATCCATCTACACCTCTTATGCAAGCTTCCAGGAGCAGTGGGCGCACAGTGCAGCACTTGGTGAGCCATTTCCAGATCTCCAGAGTTAGTTTTCGTCAGGGCCTTAGCTGTGCATGTGTGTGCTCTGTGTTGATAGTGGAAACCAGAATCAAACCCATAACCTTCTTGTTGTGAGGCATGAGTGTGAGCCACTCAGCCACCATGACACACTACAGTTTGTCAGGCCGTGCTGTCAGAAACAGTCTATCTACAACAAGGGAATGTTCTGTCACTGGTGCAGATGTTAAAGAGGGGGTATTTTACTTCTGGAGAGTATTAACTGCTAACAGACGACATATTTAGATCACAATGTTACCTTTTATTGTTTTGAAAATGCTATATTCACAGAAAACAATGTATTAACATGTTAAATAAGTTTCAGTTTTGTTTGTGACGCTCAGAGTCTCCCCTCTCTTTGCTCTCTGCGTCAAGTCATTCCCCCTTCAGAGCACTATCACAGCACAATCAGTGTGCACCCCGCTATGAAACTACACATCACATCAGGTTTGTCAAGTTATTGTGTACTGTTTGGTATCATGTTTTTGTATATTTGTGGATGGAGCATTGGACAGAATCGTTCAGCTAACTGTAAGGAGGGTTTGAACGGACTCAAACATGCATGGATGACATTTAAAACCACTTGAGGCATGTTTTTGATGAGGGAACAACATTATAACAAGAAAACTCCAAAAAAGTCGATTTTGTATAATACCCCTCTTTAAGTAAATACATAATTACACACATAGACATAGATATTCTGATTATTTCAGTGAAATTCTATCATTGAAGAAACAAGGCCTGTTAGTTGTGTAGTTTTGAATCACCATACATTTTACCGTTCCACCATTCACCTGCATTAGTGAAGTGAATTCACAAACTAGGAGATTGCTTTGGTGAGGTGCAACATCAACACTATCTGACACTTTTCTAATGATACAGGCTCACAGACCTAAAGGCTGAATGTCACAGATTTTTACTGTCATAAAAATGTGAAAAAACAAACTAGTTCATTTTAAATGATTTGCAGCAGTCCAAAGTTATTCCTCACTGACTTTAAGCAGAGCATCCTAACTACTCACCACAATGAGTAATGTATGAAGTTTTGCAGTGATGGCAAAGCTAACAACTAGCATTTTTTCTGATTCTCTGACAATAAAACACTATTATTAGAGCTTTTTGACCTCAAAACCTGCTAAATAAACTTGCTTTTTTCTACTAAATTGTATATAAGGTGTTCTAATAGCATGGTCTACTGTTCTGACTCCTTTTTTCTATCTGACATCATACATCACTGCCCTGATTACAGCCAACAAAGTTTGAAGTGTGGAAGCCTGTTTGATGAATCATAGGCAGTGTCCCAATTCGCCAAATGCACCATTCGAAGTACTCCCCTAAGTACCGATCGAAGTACCCGGCCGAAAATGTGTACTCCTCAGTGTAACCGCCATCTTGTCGAAATGGGACATGCCTACACCACGGACCGTACTTCCACCGGTGTCTTTGCGCGTACGTTACATACATTATGTACATTATTTTTTATTATTTCGTCGCACCCGTTTATTTCTGTTTAGATTGAATATCAATGGGCAAATATAACGTTCAAGGTGATTTTTTCTCAATTGTAGCTACTTCATAACTTTAACAAAATATACCTTGTGAAAACATAATAACAGAGATAATTTTTACATTCATAGTCTATAAACCAGAGAACACTGATTAGTTGTACATAAAGTTGGGACATTAAAGTTTAACGATTCGGTATTTGCGCAGGTTTCATTTGATCTGTGGCTAAACCACTTTAATACCAGTAGGGGGCGCTGTTTACCTTCTATGCCGTGCCAGTTCATCATTAAAACCGCGTCTGGAGCGTGGAAAATGGCAAAAATCAAGTAGTAAACATGTCCCGACATGGCAGTGAGTGGTGTCACTCACATCAAAAAATTCTACATGTCGAGACATGACAAAAATGATATTATGGCCCCGCCCTATAATGTACAGGAAGTCTGCCATATTGGATCAAACCCGGGAACGACAAAAGTGCACACCCTCGCATTCAGGACATTTTCTCGCACAGTTTTCATCACAAACACGTCAAATTTGGTCAAATGTTGAAAAATATTGATGATTGATGCCCGTTTGCGCATGCAAAGCCCGATTTTGCTCAAATTCGAATCAGTTGTAAAACATTCTGGCCTAATTCTAATGTTTGTGAAAGAATTAAATTTGGCGCGACAGCGCCCCCTACAGAATAACAAATAAATTTGTATGGAAGGCTGAAAATTTAGTTTTTCTAATTGTTACCAAATTTGACACAAAATTCCATTGGGTCATCCCAATCAATAAAGTCAATCAGACCCATGTGTTTTTTTGCACCGTGTTGCCATGGCAATGCACCAAAGTGCCAATGTTATCCTAATGGGAAACCTTCCAATTTTTCCCATTCATGGGAAAAATATTAGTTTGATGGAATAATGTGAAATTTGGCACCATGACTCTTCATGTCATCCTGATCAAAAAAGTCAATCAGACCCAAGTCATATTTTTCACTGGGTTGCCATGGTGATGCGCGAAAGCGCCCATGTTATCCTAATGGGAAAATTTCCAAATTTTCGTACATTTCAAAGTCTAATAACGACTTATTGTCGTCAACGACGAACACAAAATTTGGCACGGTGATTCTTCAGGTTGTCCCCGTCAAAAAAGTCCTAGGGGCCAAGTTTGTATTTTGCACGGTGTTGCCATGGCAATGCCTGGAAAACCCATGTTTTTGCATTTTGTGCATCAGCACTTCACATGTGTTTTGACTTGTTTGGTGACAAGTGCAGCCCAAAGCCGCAATAAAGAAGGGACAAGTGGCGCGTTAGCGCCACCCACAGGGAGTGCCGGGTCGGCCGAGTGCGAAGCACGGCCCGCGAGGGCCGTTCGATGCCGCTTGCGGCTTTAATATTTGTATTGTATTCCTCGTTTGCATTACTTTTTAAACCTTTAATCTTCACAATGGTCTCTTTACATTCATTCTCATTGTTTGCATGTTGATGAGGAAATATCTTACCACACTGATCACACTGGAATGGCTTAACTTCAGTCTTATTTGTTCAAAACCTTAGTCCACATTGGTCACAGCTGTAGGTGCTTTCAACATGGCTCGTCATGTGTTGTTCAAGACCTGAGGATTTTGAAAAACTACATCCACATTGTTTACATATTTATTCCCCTTTAGTTTCTTTTCTGTTTGAAGAAGACATTTGCATTACATTTGTTCTAAATGTATTCCCACATTGTTCACAGCTGTATGGTTTCTTATCAAAGTGAGTTATCATATGCCTTCTTAGACTACTTAATCCAAAAGTTTCTAATCCACATTGTTGACATTTGAATGTTTGTCCAGTGTGAACAACTGAATCTATTTTAAGTCTTTCTTTGTGTGAAAAAGCCTCATCAGGTCAATCAAATTTGTATGTTTTTCTTGAGTGTGGGTCCATATGTGTCGTTTGAGGACATACGTGTGTAAAAACCTTTATTACAATATTTACATATAAATATTGTGAACAACTGAATGTATTTTATGGACACTGCTGTCCAAACTACAGATTCCAGACTACACTGAGGACAGACAAATAGGCAGTGGTGGATGAAGTACTCAAATTTGGTACCTAAGTAAAAGTACAGATACAGAGGTAAAAATTTACTCAAGTAAAAGTATCATATGAAAAAAATCTATTTAAGTACATAAGTACACACTTAAAAAGGTACTTTAAGAGAAAAAAGTAAAAGTATTAATGTTAATGTGAAAGTGTTAATTTATTAAACTGCAATACAGCAGCAGCAATACGAATAAATTTCTTAATTTTTCTAATGACTTTTGTGTTTTCACGAAGCCAAAGGTTGAACTCAAACGTGGTAAAAATAACCTCTCAAATCAAAAGTACTTTTTACTTTTCAGTCCAGTTCAAAAGTGTAGTGGAGTAAAAAGTACAGATACCTGCTCTCAAATGTAGTGAAGTAAAAGTAAAAAGTATCCACTGTAAAATGTATTAACATTAAGTACAGATACCTGAAAATTCAGCTTAAGTACTTTACTACTTGTATAGCAAACAACAAAGTTAAATCTGTCAACTGGACAAATCTTGTAGGAGTGAAGACATTTCACTGCTCTTGGATGAGCAGCGAAACGTCTTCACTCCTACAAGATTTGTCCAGTTGACAGATTTAACTTCGTTGTTTGCTATGGATCAGACCTGGACGACTGAGGGTCTACACAGACTTTACTACTTGTACTTCATTGCCTTCTGCCACTGCAAATAGGTACAATATTTCCTTTTTAATTTCAGGTTTCGCTATAATATTCTTAAATGTATCCAGACATGAGTGTGGTCCAAACTCTTGCAGTTTGCCTTTGACATGGCTCCTCTAAAGGTCTTTGAGGTGAGGTACATTTATGAAGTCCTTTCTGTGGTGTGGGTTTCTGTTACTTTGTGCATCCTTTGGTGAATTTTTTGTTGGTTCTCATTAAAACAGCCCTCAAGTCCAAGTCCCAAGTCAAAGTCAAGTCCCAAATCAAAGTCCCAAGTGCTTTGAGTTTCATTTCAAGTCTTAATAACAAAAACAAACCCGAATAGCTTGTATTTTTACAATGTGATCATGATTATATATAGACAGCCCAAATCACAGTAAGTAGCGCAGTTTAACGAAAATGGATCACTTGTTGATCATGCCTGTGATGGAAATTAAAGAGGAGTAAACCCTTTTGTATTTCATAACTCACCAGGATTCACAAACAGATTATTATTCATCAAGATATAGTATTTTTCCATAACTGTATGTGTCTTTTAACTGCAGTTCATCCACTGGTTGTTTAAAAAAGAGCGAACTAATCTTCCTCTTTTGTAGTCATACTCGTTCTGCATGGCTCCAGATGACAGATACAAGCGTCCTAAATCACACACACGTTATTACACACCACAGGATACACACAACAGTACTATTACACTACCAGTATAAGTATCAACATGAAGCACCTCTGTATTCGAACGCCGCATCAACCTTGGACACATCAAACTCTCTGTAAATGTATTTTGGATAGCCGTGATCCATTCTGTCCCTGCGGTGGTTATAGCTGGAGAAATAAGAATAAAAATGTCAATCAAATTTTATATTCTTCAAAAATTGCAATATTTGACAGACTGATCACTTGCCTCCAGTACATATTGTTTACAAAAAAGAGAGTTTTGCTGGAGAAGCTCAAATAAACAGCAGCGTCCACTTTCCTGACATGTACAGGCAGACCGAGGTTCCTAAGGGGTTTGGGGTATCCAGGCTGCACAGTGTTTCTTATGATTTTCCAGTACATCTTGCCTGTAATAAAAAATGGCACTTATATGAAGAAATGCTGTATATAGTAAACATTAAAGGCCCTGTACCAAATTTGTATCCATATATTTGATCTGCATTAGTCTCTGGTCTCTGAAAGTTGTGAAAAGCGCTTATAAATTCATCACAGTGGATAAATACAATGCTCGGAATGCATAAAGTAAGTGAGGAATAACTTTGGACCACCGCAAACTGTTTAAAATGAACTATTACTGTTATTCATATTTTTAGGACGGTAAAAATCAGGTACAGAACCTTTAAATATTATGGAACTTTTACCTTCAAAGATAATCACGGTGCTTTGTCTACCACCACTGAGCTCGTAAACAGCATCAACTTTGCTAATTTCCGGCCAGAGACTTTGGATTTTCCTCGTCCTGATGCCATCCCAGAATGACCTCCTTCGCCAGTAATAGCTGTGACAAGCATTTGAGCATTGAACAGTGGTTCACTTACAGTTTCACTTACATGTTTTACTAATTATGACTTGGTTTGATGGGATAGTGCCTGTGGTAAATATTTATCATAGTTTTACATCAGTCAAGTGACAGTTTGTAGAAAAAACGCTGAGAAGAAGAGGTGTAAAAAAAAATACAGGAAGTCCAATTTTCTGACAATTTAAACATTAATTTAACATAATAAAAGTGTCTGTTATTTTTATTAGTGCAATCATAACTACTACGCAATTTATATAAGTTTTGTTTACATCATAGACTGTATAAAGACATGGACTAAGGGAGTGGGATCTCACCCATAGCATTTGCATATTTGGAATTCTGACCGCGTGTATCATAGCAACCAAAGAGCCAATCTAGAGCAGGGCTGCGCCCCTTTTTGCCTGCACTACATAGCAGGAGTTTAGCAATGCTGTCAATCAAATCTCAAACAGGAGCGACCTCGGTGAAAGAAGGCATCTGATTTGTCTGTTATTAATGTTCATATCTTGATTTACGCACACAATACTGACATAAAAAAAACAAACAAAAAAAACAAGGGTCATGTAGAGTGCGTTAATATGAACATTTTAAGACCAAAATGATGAGTCTGACAGTGGTAGTTACAGTGAGTGAGTGGGGGTGACAGTTTTTCTGTAGAGTTTGGAAGCCCACCCATGCTCACTTCCTATTTGGAACACAGTGGCTAGCAGGTTAGATATGTGCATTTATATATACAGTCTATGATTAACATTATGGTTGCAAGGAAACAGTTATGGAATTAGCTTTATGCCTGTCACATCTACAGCTCATGTCCAATCAAGAAGATAAACTATAAAATAAAAAAATTTAAAAAATCCGTCATACGTTAAATATAATCATGTTAGCTAAGCTTTCATATGCACTTTATGGTACATTTTTTATACAGTGTGATCTTACTTGTCTTTAAAGAAGTACAGAGTATTGTGGATGGTTGTAGCTGCATCCAAAACCAGGTCCGGGCTACACCTGTCTGGAGCAGGCTCTGGTGTGGGACTGGGCGCAGGCTCGGGATTCAGGCCAGGATTTAATGTTGGTTCAGGGGAGGTTCCTCTGATACCTCAAAACAGATATGTGACAGTAATGTACACACTACAGTACAATAGTAGATCTGAATGTATTTATAAATTTGATGCTCATATTGATTGGTACTCATCATTAAAGCGTTTACCTCTGTTATAGTTGTTTCTTTCTCATTTACCCTCTCGAAGTTGTTTCTGGAGTGATTTGTGCACGTTTGAACAATCTTTAATCACTTATTTTAAAGGCACCATAATACTGATCAAACCCTTGTTTTCATCACCACTGGAATACATCCACTGTTCTGTACGTACTTCGTTCTTCAATTAAATTTACTTAATTGATGATATAAGAAGATTTGGCATTGCTTAGTCATTTTGGTACAAATGAAAAAAAAATCCATTGCCTTCTAGTATGATGTGCAACTCCACGGCTGTTTGTTGTGATGATGTTTACAGCGACGTCAGCTCCCATTGGGCACTGGTTTTGTGGTAATCTAACATGGAAGTCAGCAAACTTGTTTTTCTTATTAAGTCATTTTAGGTGAATATTGTGATTTAAAATGTGCAAATTATGACATAATGCTCCACAGGTGTCATAAACTATAACTATATAACATACACAATCACAGTAGATCTGTTTTAAGTCTGGGCAGTTACTATTTTGTCCACACTATGTGTCATACTTTTTTCATAGTGTGGCTGGGGTTACAACTTACACTCAGATGCGATTTATATGTGAAATATGTTTTTTTCTTCATTGTTATGCATTTTTTGGCTGGTGTGACTTATACTCTGGAAAATACAGTATCTAATTTGAACTAAAAATAAGATTAATTTATGACTGAACATCACTTATAAGTTTGGGTTATTTTAATATAGATGTTTAGAGCCAGTCCTCTGAGTTCAGATTTTGGATGAGGAAATTTGACTTTTTTGTGTTAAATGACACTGATTATAAGTCTGTCCTGTTTATGTTCATGAAAAAATTTAGATGGATCAATATGAGAGAAAAATACATGTGCCTCTTATGCCCCACTCACCATAGAGAAGCTGTATGCCTTGTCTGTCGTCCTCTGGTAGAGTGAAGCCCTCAGTGTTCACATACTGATACGTGGGAAACATTAGTGCTGACTGAACCTGGGAGTGAGCTAGACCCAAAGCATGGCCAAACTCATGAGCTGCCACCAAAAACAGGTTGGCTCCTGCAGTCAGAGATTATTGTTCCAACATGTACACAGCAACACAGCAAGTTTAACTCAAGTATGCAGATGTTATCGTTATTGTGGCTGTGCCCAAAGTCAGGCTCAAGACCAGAGGTGATAAAGGCTTTTCTGTGACAGTGTTCAAACTATGGAACAGCGCCCTCTGCCTGTCAGATCCTCTTAGTCTTTATCACAGTTTAAGACTAGACTGAAAACCTCCCTCTTCTCCCTGGCATTTAATACTAGCTACACAGAATATCTTGGTGTGTTATTGTTCTTTTCCTATGTACCGTGTTGTCTACTGTATATAGTTGTTTTTTGTTGACTTGTATGTGAAGCGCTGTGGTCAGTTGAAGTTGTTTCACATGTGCTATATAACTAAACTTGAATTGAAAACTACTGAGTTCATCTTAGTCTGTTTTACTATGTCTGCCATGGTGCCTCCTGCCCAAGTCTCCCACAAATTTTTATCTCTAGAGAATTTCTGGTTAAAAAGATTAAACAGCAGAACCTGAAGAAGTCAAAGTCCAGGATTCATCTGCATCAAAATGAGTGTCGCCTCCATGGCCTTCCCCCGGAGAGAAAGCATGAGCCAGCGTCCCATTGGGCCCGTCAAAGGGGAAGAAGTCTCCATGTGCTGGTGTGAAAGAAGCGAAGCAGTGAAGCAGGTAATATAAGTGAACTTTAAATATACATTCACAGGAGTCATTCATTACATTTGGCCTTGAACATGACCATGATGTCTGCTGTTCCTGAGCGGATCTGTCTGAACTGCAGAGGAGTCACATCACTGTAGAGCTTCAGAGCTTTGACCAGAGCCCTGTCCACCTCCTCCTGGCTCATGTCCGCTGTGTAGTCAGTCACCCTAAGGAGAAAGCTCTTTCATAACATGTTTTTCACAGTGTAATAGTAAACTTTGGTTTTTATGTAGCTGCCCTGGGGTAACACCATCATCTCCAGCCACCTGTCACTCACGCACACCTTATTTTCTTTAGTTCTAGTCAGATTACTGGTGGACACTGCCTTATATCTGTCTAAAGGGAGGAGCTAACTACCCTGAAACTAAAAATACCTATTGTTTACAGTTTCTGTTTGCAGGCTAGGTCTATTGAGCTATACTAAGTGTGTACTGTGCCTGAGACATACTTAGCACATTTATTCCAGCCTCTAATGAATGATTTTGCACCTATTAGCATCTGGCTAGCTCTATTGTTTTCTTTGTTTTGGGTCTGAGGATGGAGTTATAGCTGGGGGATACATGATGTCTAAGGCCCCCATGCCTGTTCAAGGAAGGATTGTCTTTCCTTTAACTTCCCTCTCAAACCATGTCTCTTCTTTGGCTAAGATCTGTACCTCTGCAAAGGTTAGTGGCTAGTGGCTTTGAGATGGAGATGAACAGCAGACAGCAGAAAATTGTGATATTATCGTACAATGAGTCATGTACCATGTAATGAATTGAATTGTGAGGAACCCTGCCGTCATTTCCAGCTTCAGAAAACAGGTTCAGGTGTTCATAGTTACATATTCACCACAACAAAACTAGAACTATGCCTGAAACTAAACCTAGACTAGATAACAAGTAAACTAAAAACTAAACTAAAATCATCAAGACTAAAAAGTGTGAAGGCACCTCATATGTTAAGGCTACAATTTTTGAGGACTATATGTCATTGTGAAGTGTTGCAATTGTGACTACAATTAATGTTCAAAAATATGACCTGCTAAACTAAAATGATATTCCCATGCATCTCAGAACATGTTTGTAGAGGTCTAAAACTACAGAGTTGCCATTTATTTCTAAAGACATGGTTATTGTTTTCAGTTGGCATTCTATTACCTCAATAATAATGAATAATTTCGCCAACTCAAATAGCAAATTCGATTTGATATTGATATATTGTACGTTATGTTACCTATATGTGATCTCCTTCTTGTCCCACTTGGGCTGACCGTCGAAGTACCCATATCTGGCCACATCACTGACTCCACAGCGAGGGCGGGTCATTATATCCAGGGTGGTGGAGTCTAGCTGTCCTGTGACTGTTATCCCAAAAAATTCTTGCATTTTCCTCAGGCTGTCCTCGAAAGAGTCCAACGAGCTTCGGCTGACACTGCCCGGAGCGCTCACCCCCACATCCGAGTAGAATGAAGAGAGGTAGTCCTAGACAAGTGCACAGGACTTTAGAATAGCATGTACATGTTGTTGGACATAAATTGCTTTAAAGGGCTCATAGTACACTATTTTCTGATTTATGTTATAATGTTGTTTCCTCATCACAAACATACCTGGCTTTTTGGGTTTTGTTTTATTCCCACATGTTTAATGCACAAACCCTACATATTTAGGCTGAGTTCTCTGGTGCCGAGTATGGGTTGGTCAGCTCCTGTGCTAATGGAATGACACAAGAGCTGGCTGCGCAGTTGCTGCACAGAGCTTAATTCCTCCCCAGATCTCTTGCAGGGCTCCATATAAATGAAACATTGTTTTTGCTGAGGTGACAACATTCTAACATGACCTAAAACTCACATGAGTCAATTTTGCATAATATTGGACCTTTAAGGTTTATTATGTAACTTTTCAGGTGGAGTGTCAGTCACTTGATGTCTCCATGGATATATTATTGCGATTCCTGAAATGTATGCATTAAACTTATCTATTACTAACTTATCACTAAAAGATCAGACCTTAAAAAGTCTCAGTCTGATCCCCACAGGCTCAACACACTGAACAAACAGTAAAGTGTGTCCTCCTGTTCTATTCAGATTATGTTTTTGTTTCTTGTATTCTGTTCTCTCTGTGGTGTGTCTGGTGCATTCTTTTTGTGCAGCTGTGAAAACAAATTTCCCTGCATGGACAGTAAAATAACTATCTTTCATTCATTCATTTTTATTTCTAGATGTTTTACTACTTAAAAATACCATGAATTCTGACTATGAGGGATCGCCTCTCCACAGATATGACCTGTAATTTGGCGTGGTGTTGTCACCTGCTTATGTCCATGAAAAGATATTTCATGTAATACTGTGGAATAATCTAGGCGAAGCAGTAGCCAACAAGCAAGTGACCTCCATTAGAAAAATTCCACAGTGCAGCTTTAAAGAAGAGCATTTATTTTTCTCTGATTCTTCACTTTACCTGTGCTTTTGAGATATCCTCCTCTTGAAGCGACTCAGTGGGGACAGCGCTGCAAAATGCCATCACCAACATCAAAAGTGATAATTTTAAACAAACTACCTCCATGGTCTCGTTAGGATCCCGCTCAACACCGTGCAGCAGCAGTGTCCTATTTTCACCCCAGACAGAAAATCCAATGTGAGCAGAAAAATGAAGAAGTGATTGTGCAAGAAAAACATTCCGACAAGTGTCTGGGCAGGTCTATTTGAAAGCAGTCTGCACGGAGGGATATGGTCTGATAAGGGCTGACAGGAAATTAGAATGGGTCAAGGAACCACATCAGCAAAATCCTGAACAAGCTAGAGGAAAAACACACAGTACACAAAAGTAATAATAAAGTACTTAAAGTTTAAAGTTTATTTCACATCGCTTTATCTCATTACATTCCTTTTTTGAGTGACACAGTAAAAAACACAGTAAAACTGTAAAACAATTACACTTAGTTATCTCTTAAGAAACCATGAAGAAAGACTTAATACATAATAACAAACTGTTTATTAAGAAGGATTCAGAAGAACTATAGTAACTATATAAAGGTCTTATATTACACAAACTGTCTACTGTGAGATTAAAGTCATCTTATAATGTTGTTACCTCCTCAAAAATATCTTTATATAGGCCCTTTAAAGAGGGGGTATTACACTTCTATGTGGTATTAAAGAGGGGGTATTACACTTCTATGTGGTATTAAAGAGGGGGTATTACACTTCTATGTGGTATTAAAGAGGGGGTATTACACTTCTATGTGGTATTAAAGAGGGGGTATTACACTTCTGTGGGATATTAATATGATATTTGTATAAAACATTGCATTAAAGTGTTTAATTAGTTTCAGTTTTTGACACTCTTAGGCCTCCTTCCTCTTGCTCACTCCCCCTTCAGAGCACTATCACAACACAATCAGCGTGCATCCTGCTAATGAAACTACTGCAAATCGCACCAGGTTTGTGAAGTTGTAGTGTATTGTTTTGTATCCTGCTTTAGTTTGTTTATGAAAATGGGCAGGAGTGCTGCAGAGAGCTTCCTGGTTATACAGGATTGTGGGTGGAGCCTTGTACAAGAGGCGTGGGATTGTAATAGCAAGATTACTCAGCCATGCAAGAATAGCATATAAAAACACTTTAAATAATATTCTAAGTCTAAATTTCTAACTATAAGCCCTTCATTAAGTAGTAAGTAAGCCTATATCCTTCTTAATAAACCATTAGTTAATTAAGACTTTCTTCATGCTTTGTTAAGGCTAACTTAAGGCTAAGTTAAGTAACAAAATAGAGTACTTCTTCCACCACTGAAAACAACTATTGAATATTTCATCACAAAGATACATTCAAATATTTATATAAACAGACCACTGACTGGCAGTGCCACAGTAAATATTATGTCAAAAATAAGTATAAAAAATAAAATATAAAAAATAATCATATCTAAAGGTGCTTTAGGGTCCACCACCTGCTTGTCTCCATTTGCTTTCTCAAAAATATTTCACAGTAAAGCATTATAAACTGATCTTTCCCCACAGAGACAAGCAGGTGATGCCAGTAAGCCAAGTTACAGGTCAGATCTATGGAAAGGTCACCCTGCTCACAGTAAGAATGCATGTTTTTGAAGCTAGGTGCTAAATATATTAGTTTATTGCCACCAGAAAAGTTACATAGTGCACCTTTTGTCTCTACATTCGCAGTCTAAGGTTGGATACAGCGCAGGAAGTAGCCGTTTCTGAGCACCCGGAACAGTCGGCCAGATCTCAGGCTGTATTCAAGCATGTAGGGCCCGCTGTAGATATATGTGAAACCTGCAACATGAACAGTGTTAGCATCAAACTCTCACTGTTATTCAGCCTGTAATAATCAGAAAATAGCGTAATATGGGCCCTTTAAATACATTTTTAAAGTATTGCTCCCATCTCTGCACATTTGTGAACATATACCTCTGTACTGGAACGCCGCTGTCACTTTGTCGGTCACACCTGGGAATGATTCTTCCACTCTTTTAGGAAAACCACTGTCAACTTTCTGTTTGCTTTCATCGTAACTAAAAACAAAGAGACATAAATGAGTTCTGTGAATATTTCAAAGCATGAAAACAGTATCAACAATAGTATTAGTGTGTGGCCCCTACCTCAAATAGTAATCACCGACGAAGAACAGCGTCTTTTTGCTCTCCATGTCAAAAAGCGCAGCATCTATCCTCCTCACCCATCTGGGCAAACCCAATTTGCTCAGTCTCTTCGGGTAGCCAGGGACCGGGGTGTAGCCAGTGAAGGCCCACACGCAACGACCTGAGCACGCAAGATCGTACAGTAAATGGACGCCATCTGCTGGTTTGATGGTGTATCAAAAAACTTGGACAAGCAAAGTGATAATATTTTGTACATAATACTTAAGTTAAACATCTATAATTTTATGTAAAAAATCATGTTTTCTTGTATAGGAGTGCAACTATTTTAAGATATTTGTTCAATCCCTCAGTCGTCCAGGTGTGATGCAAAGTAAAAGAAAATTTCAAATCTGTCGAGTGGACAAAAAGTTGTAGGAGTGAAGACGTTTCGCTTCATTTCAGACAGATATAAGGCAGCGTCCACCAGTATATCTAACCAGAACTGAAGAAGCATCTTGGATGAGTAGTGAAATGTGAAAAGTAGTGTGTTTAAAGTACTCATGCTGCTAACATATCAACACTATTCACTTGGTTCTATTTTCCAATAAGGGGAATCAGGCACATAAACCAAGTATTCAAAAGATGTTAAAAAAAAAAAGAAAAAAAAAAAGTACAGTATGGTTAATATATTTCCCATTGGCTGTATTTCATTATATTTAAACAAAACTTGAAATACTTATGAAATACTCAAAAAAGGGTATAAATTGAGTACTATAAATCACATGTCCCCTTTGCCCTATATTGTTTGGCTAACATATTTCTACTGGCTGTATTCCATTGCATAAAAAACAACATGAATTATGAAATACTAAGGCAAAAATCATATAAATTGAATAGTATAAACCATACAATATCCCTTTAACCAATATCCCTGCATATCACTATCACTTTTTCCTTCATGTGTCGCTGTATAGTCCTACACTTGTTCATAGTTCCAGTAATGTCTCCATTTTTTTTAGCTAAAGAACTTGAAGTTGAGTAGTTATTTGTGCTTCTTGTGGATTATTGGAAGGGCATCTGCTGTAAATGTCAATATTAGTTTCGCACCTTTGAAGAAGTAGACCCGGTCGTACAGTCTGCTTTCATACGCAGCGTCCACACTAGAGGGAGCACTGGGCCACATGTTGGTGATGAGGCTCTGTCGCTGTGTGTTGCTGTGAGGGCTTTTACGCCACACAAAGCTGAAAGAAAACAAATAAAAACACATCAGGAACTTGCGATTTCGATTTGATTGCGATGAATCTTGAAGCCAAATTAGGAGCCAAAAACGACTTTATTTTTTATACTTTATTTATACCTGTCTTTGAAGAACAACATTTCTCCTCTCAGAGTTGTGACTGCGTCCAAAACCATGGTGGAGTCACATGCATCGGGCGTGCTGGGAGGAGGAGGAGGCACACGCTCAGCTGTCCCGGGATAAGTCTCAGTGTTTGGACCTATATCACAGAAAACAGTGTAAACAGTAGGGCTGTGTGATGAAAAACATGATTTTCCTTCATTTTATTTCATTTTGTCTTATCAAAAATAAGAATAATATTTTTTTTTTGATTGGCTGAGGCTGGACCCAATGACACCTAAAGATGCAGCAGTAGAATGGGACTGAAAACTCCATCCATCCATTTTCTTCCTCTTATTCGGGGCAGGGTCGCAGAGGCAGCAGACTATGGGGCTAAGTCTAAAGGACTACCAGGCTTCCCACACCCCAGACACTTCCTCCAAAAGATCACTTGGCAGTTATTCTGAGGCTAGGAGTATATTAATGCAAAGATAGGAACAATAGATAGATGGATGGATAGATGATGGATAGATGGATGGATAGATGGATGGATGGATGATAGATAGATAGATTGATAGAAAGATGATGGATGGATGGATGGATAGATAAACACATTGATAGAAAGATGATGGATGGATGATGGATGGATAGATAAATAGATAGACAGACAGACAGACAGACAGACAGACAGACAGACAGACAGACAGACAGACAGACAGACAGACAGACAGATAGATAGATAGATAGATAGATAGATAGATAGATAGATAGATAGATAGATAGATAGATAGATAGATAGATAGATAGATAGATAGATAGATAGATAGATAGATAGATAGATAGATAGATAGATAGATAGATAGATAGATAGATAGATAGATAGATAGATAGATAGATAGATAGATAGATAGATAGATAGATAGATAGACAGACAGACAGATAGTCATTTTTTTTTCTTCAGCTTTACTCCATATTGTTTCGACATATTACACAGAATATTTGGACTATGGGCTAAGTCAGTACCATAGAGAGACTGGATGCCTTTGACGTCATCCTGGGGCAGAACAAAGGTGTCTGGGTCTCTGTAGGAGTAGGTGGGGTACATGAGAGCGCCTGGGTCGTCAGAGTGGGACAGGCCCAAAGAGTGACCAAACTCATGGGCAGCCACCATAAACAGCACATAGCCTGGAACAAGATGGATTAAAACATGCAAGTTTTATTTTATATATCTAAGTAGAGATGGAAAATTAATACAATAGAAAACTGACCAGAATTTGACCGAGTAGTAAAGTTTTCATCATCGTCAAAATGTGCATCTCCTCCGATACCAGAAGAAGGGGCAAAAGCATGGGCCAGTGTGCCATCAGGGCCGTCGAAGGGGTAGTAGTCTCCATGGGCTGTGGACAAAAGTAATAGTCGAATCTGATTTACATCTGATTCAGCAACTGTCAGGGTCCTATCTGCTACTGTTTTCCCTGTATTTTTCCCCTCCCTTCTGTGTTTCTCTCTCCTCCCACCTGGGCATTGGCTTACCTGATCTGGCAGCTGGCACCCCTGGATCATATCTATCATGAAAACACATGACATGCTCCTGGTATGTTTGCATGACGTGTTTATCACCTGGGATGAAATATTATGCAACAGCCCTAACAACAATCACCTTCAACAATCATCAAGATTTAAGGATGAATGTCACTCAGCTATGCAGCCTCGTCCCCACACAGAGGCATGATATAGGCAAGTTCAAACTCAACATATAATATGTTTGTTTGGCATATGGTGCATGAGTAAGAAGTGCTCACTGATACTGAGTCAACCAAGGAACCTCTTCATTGTCTAAAGACACGCTCTGTGTATTCACTGATGGACTTACGCATTGTGACAGCAAAACCTCCCACACACAGGTCTCCATAAATTATAGATAGGAAAGTTGAAACTTATAGCTTATAGCATGGTGTTTGCTGGTATATGATGCATGAATAAGAAGTGCTCACTGAAACTGTAGTCTCTGTAGATTAAACAATTCATTCCCAAATCTCAAACTAACTCCAAAGTTTTGTTTCCTGTTGTGATCAATTTTATCCCAATAAAATAATCAGTTGAATAGTAAAAATTTGGTTCACTAAGACACCATCAATCAATGAGTGGACTAAAGCTGTAAAGGCCTAAAGGCCTACAGTCCTGGTGCTTACAGTAGCGTCCAAATGAGATCATGATGTCTGCAGTTCCACTGTAGAGCCGGGTGAACCTCAGGGGAGTGACTTTGGCCCAGACTTGTAGAGCTTTTTCAATGGAAGAGTCCACCTCTGATCTGGACATGTCGGGAGTGTAGTTCTCAATCCTGTCACAAACCATATAATATAATATATTATATTGTAAGTTATTTTTATTTGTTAAAGGGGGCATCTGATCTCACATTTATGTGTATAAGCTTTAACCATGTTACACTGGTGTTTTCTCATCATTAGCTTACTTAGCTTAACTTATTTTGATTAATTCCTGTATCATTTTTGATCAAAACTTTACATTTGTTCATTATAAACAACGATTAGATCAATGGTTAATCGCAATCAACAAAACAACTTGTCTTTGTTATGGTTTAATACAACACCCAACAAAGCCATTATATTTTCTTATAAAAGAAAAAAGAAAATTGATTAATTAGTTCAAAATGTTGTCTGACACTACTGCAGAACTAGAACAGGACCAAGCCAATGCACCCAGACTAAACTGGGAACTAACCAGGACCAAACCAGGACTAGTGTGAACACAGCCCCAGCACCAGTTACCCTCATGATATTGAACTGAACCACTAGTACAGAATGTGTAACACAGTACATTTTAACATTTTGATATTCCCCACATCCTCATCAGACCCATACCTGTAGGCAAGGCTGTTCTTCTTCCATTTCAGATCCCCTCCGAAGGTGGAGTATTGAGCGATGTGTCCATCTGGCACCCCACAGCGCGGCTTCTTCATCAGGGCCACAGTCTCGTTGTCCAGGGTCCCAGTGATGCGGAGCCCAAAGAAGCGCTGCATCTCACTCAGCTTTTTAGTGATGGGATTAAAGCCCCGCTGAGCTACACCCGGCTCCTCAGTCAAATTGTAGAACCGTTTCAAGTAGTCCTGAAATATAAATGTTTAAGGATCATTATGTAAGTCATTATGTAGTCTCCCTGGAAATGTGATTGTTTTGCTTTGAATTTTCTGCAGTATGGCATTAAACGTTTGCCTGCGAACCAGAACACACACTTGCTGAATATTTTACAAAGATATAAGTCTTGTCACAGTTACATTTCTCTGAGTTTAGATGGGCGCGGATCAGCCAGTCGAGGACAAGTATGGTCCTCTGTGTCAAAACAAATATGGCTGCTCATGAGGAAGAAAAGGGGAAAGAAAAGATCACAGAGGACTGAAAAATTGCATATTTCTGCAGAATCAATCAGAGAAACCCTAAACTCACTAAAGTATGAGGTGGGAAAAATAGATTATGTTTAAAGCATTATGTGACCAATGAACTCATTCATTGGTCACATAACGAGCCTGGCTCGAGGCACAACGGATGGAGCAGTGACCAGATTGTTATCCCTTTGTATAAAAGCACAGGCCAGTATCAGTCTGGACTTGCCCGGCAAATGAATTCAGATCTGTGAGTGGACCACGCTCACAGTAAGAATGCACAATTTTAAATATATTCTTGAGCGATACAAAAACACTTGTAATTGAATAAAGGAAGATAGATAAGTTTAATGCCATTGTGTGGAACATTCTGGGCAAAGCAATAACAAATCCATAGATAAGCACACAGCAGACCCCCATCCAGAAAAGTTACATTGTGCACCTACAAATATAAGTCAAGGCAGGTTTATTTGTATAGCACAACTTGTACGCAAAGTCATTCAAAGTGCTTTATAGAATAGGAAAGACATTAAAATCACAGTACAAACATATCAAAACATGAATAATCATAAATATCATAATATCATCATAAAATTAACATTAAAAGAGAAATTAAAAGAGAAAAGTGCAAAATAAAACCCTTTTAGTCATATGCACAGCTAAACAGAAGTGTTTTGAGTCTGGATTTAAACATTGTCAAAGTAGAGGCCTGTCTCACATCATAATATATTCACTTTTTGCTCAATACAGCACAAATATTGAAAACAAATATAGTATTCATCGTATTAAGTCTGTAATATCACTACATAATTTGATAGTATGGAAATAATCTTCAGCAAAATTATTGAGATTATAATTTTTGCCATGATCATGCAGTTTAACAGTTATTACTGATTTGGAAATACATAAATAACATACCTCTGCAAAATGTTCATCTTGGAGCGTGATCTCGGGGGTAGGAGCCGAGTTGACAGCAACTTGAAGCGTCACTAGAACAAACACAGTGATATAAGTCTTCATTGTGTTTCATAGGAATGAAATGTAGCGGGCCAGACGGAGCAGTTTTATAGACTAACACAGTGATGAGGAGAGGGGGTGTGTCAAGGAACTTCCAAACATGGATTGTTGCTCAACTTCCATAAATGGAAAAAGCTCCTTTTAGAGATCAATCAGTGTCATTAGTCAGACTGAAAAAATCCAGAATATCATTAAATAATATCCTAAAATCCTACATCCCAAAAATACATAATTTGATAAAGGAAATGTGTTTGAGTAGACGACTTTATTATCCAAAAATGCGGTTAAAATAATGCTCTGTGCACCATTTTGACCTTAATTTGATATTTTAATAACCTAAGGGCAGGTTTGATATTGTTTGACTGAACGTATCCAGCTGCACAATGACACTGTTCTAAATATATTCTTTCAGAAACAATTATAACTTTAATAGCTGAGAATTTTACTCCTTTCAAATTTGAGAAAGTTCTGCTGCTCGCTAGAACCACATCATTTGATTTATTCTTAGGTGGAGTGTAAGAATAAAACCTGATGAACTAACGTTTATCATTATTATTATAAAGGAAAAAGACTATCTAGAAATGTCTTAACATAATTTCAACAAATTAAAAACTTGATTGTACTTGGCCAGTCCCAAAACATGAAAAAGCTTTCAAACAGCAGTTTCACATCAGATTCTTTTGATTCTTTTGATAGTATTTAAATACAAAATAGGCTATACTGGTTAGCACCTAATTTCCCTCCTCCTATTTTATTTTAAAATGGATAAAACTTGCATTTGCTCCCCGGCAGCTCTTCAAATCCAGGTGTGCTATAACACACAGGCTGACGTTGATGGTTCCCTCTGCATTAATCACCAGATATTACACAAAATGTGGTTACGCTCATGAGCTTTATCAGTTCCATAGACTTTGTATATGTGGCCTTCAAAACAAACAAAGCTGTTCCAGTCAAGGGATGAATGTCACTTAAGAATGTGCCCTCCAGCAAATGAGATGATATAATCAGCAGTGTGGAAAGATCTGAAGAGTTTGAAACAGTGGTGGAAGAAGTACTCAATTGTGCTACTTAAAAAACAATGATGATTAAAAAAAATCCATATAAGTGAAAGTATATAAGTACTCCTTTACTTATGGAATAAAACGTTTTTTAAAAAGTAATTATTACACACAGATTTTGAGAAATATTAACGATCCTACATTACAAATTGACTCTTTGAGCTTTTAGGCGTATCAAAATGCTGTTTCCTCATCAAAAACAAATCTGGAGTTGTGTTTTGTTTCATTCAGACATGTCTGAGTTACCCTTTATTATTAGTCTGTCTACATCTTCAAACCTCAAAATGTTCTGTTCTAACTTGTGTTGTCAGCAAGTGGTAAACCAGTAAATATATTCTGCATTAACAGTAGTGCAGGTGCTCACAACACAAGTCACAACTGCGACCTGCACCAACTACTGGCCCTGCACCAACCACTCACGTTCTACCCATTAGGTTTTAACATCTGTGCCAAGTGCCAAAAGCGCAGTTTTTGTTACCTGTAACAGAGGAGTTGAAGAAACTGTGTGTCCAATGTGGGACTTGTACAATGTCTCACAGTCAACGTGTTGTGTTTAATAACATCCACATTCAGTCACAGTCTGCAGCGTCCTCGCGTAAAGTTGAAGCCAAACACATAATATGAACTAAACTCCGCCAAAAAACTCCTCCTCGGCCCTGGTAAGTGTAATTCCCAGGTAAATGTGGTGTAGCAAATATATCCATGTGGAGCGCGTGTGCGTAAAGATGGAGCCAAATGAGTCCGCATAAAGCGCCATAATCATCCTCCTGCACTCAGGAAACAGCGCAGTAAAATCCAAACAATCGCGTGCTCCGCAGCGCTGTTTTTATTATTAATGGAAATAAGGAGAAAACAAAAGTGAACTCAAGCGCGTGTATGTCCACATGTGCCTCATTTGTGCGCGCGCTCGTTCGTTTGGTTGTGCTTTTGACTTATAACTACAGACATCACAGACTTCACATACTCTGCGTATTTTAATAAAGGAATTATAGTCATAACGTAATATTTTTGTTTAATATTTGCCATTAATTTAAATTGTTAAAAAAATAAAATAAATACAATTCTTGGAATAAAATGAGATGTAGCGCTTCTATTTAATCTTTAAATGGTTCTTTTTAACAATATTTACTTTTATATGTTATTGTATAAATTGTTTTTAGACTAATATCTGTGGGGGAGAAGTCTTGATTACGGAGGGCCTCTATAATCTTCTCTATTAATGGGACGCACTGGATTATGTGTTTAAAACATTTAACACTTTTTTTTCTAATTGAAAAAAATATATATATCTTAAAAAATAATAATAGAAAGGCTTACATGGAGTTGTTAGAACAACTGAACACGTGTTGATTTTGTTTTCATATTTTCATATTCAATATTTTATACAATTTCACACATATTTTATTTGTAAATAAATTAAACAGTTTACTGAATACTTTTTCATTGTTCAAATGGCAAATATTTTCTAGCCTCATCATAAAACATAGTTATTGAATTTATGATTGGGTGTCGTCACAGATCCCTCTGAAGGACTTTCCATCGAAATTAATTTTTAATATATATATATATTTTTTTTTTGTTGGACCTCTTTTTCTCTCATTTCTGAATCCTTGGTACTGAAATTATGGTACTTTAAATGTATTATTGTAAACAAACGTGTATTTTTATTTCGACATACCTCCTAAGAATCAGCCAGTAAGAGAGTGATCATTTTTCCCCGAAGTCCCTGAGTTTTTATGTTTTTACATTTCATAATCTGTGTATTTTATTATGTTTTTAAACAATAATACACAGTGAAGTAGAGAGTCTGTAGTGAAGAGTAACAGCTTCATAAGACACACTTTGAACTGCAATAGTTTAAAGATGATTGTATTTATGAGCGGGTTTATTCTCTGCATTTGCTTTGCGTGTGAATTGATAGAACTAACTAAATTTTATTTTAGAGGAGCAGACAAGTCTTTATTAAATCCTTCAGTCCTGTTTATTCCTATGGATTTATTCACCACAATAAGTATTCAACAAATGTGTGCAGCTTTAAAAAAATAAAATTAAAAATTAAAAAACTGCTTTTGTTTTGCTTCCACGTTTGGACACGTGAGTCAAATCTGACGCTCACGCGGCTCACGTGAAAGTGACGCGCCGCACGCGGATGGGGTCGAGTCTGCTCAGGGGACACATGCTGCTGCTCAGGGCACAGCGTCGCGTAATTTGGCTTAGTTTGGTAAAATAGTGTTCATTCGCCACTCCTCCGCCGCAGTGCGCACAGAGCGCATATGTCCCCCCGACAGTGGAGTATGTGGCATCATAAAAGCTGATTGTCTTAGTTCGTTTTGCTCTCTGTATACTTTAATTCATTCACAAACAGTCAAAATGTGTTATCATGACTGAAAAGTTTTTATTCTGCATTTTCTCCTGTGATGCTAAATTTATGATTATTATTTGTGTTGTGATTTATTTATGTTTTCATCTGTTGTATTTTGATTTTAATGTCTTATTCAAAGGTCTTAGTATCATTCACACACGCGCCCACAGCACAGGACTCACACACACCGACAACAGCCGCGGAACTATTATTATTTTTAAAATAAACTCCATAAAAAGATTCAATCGTTGCTGTCTGTGTCCTCTTCACCTTTTTGTCGCGGGCCATATTATATTTATAGTTAGTTTATATTTATTATAATTATTGATTTACTTGTGCTGTTTAAACAAACCCTGTACTTGAATCTGACTGCATTTATATTTATCAATAGACCTAAGTTTAATATCTTCCCGGCATGCTTTGCCCGCGTGTCCTGCTTTTGTTCTTTTTTGTGTTTTTCTTCATCATAGTAGACCAAGTAAAAACGTTTAGACCTGGAGATGGTGATTAAAATCTGCGTTTTTGCTGAACGTGTTCAACTTTTTAGACAACATGACTGAAGAACTGAAGTTTCCTTGTTTGATGCAGCAGTATGTAGCTCTCCAGTCTAGTCCTCTGAACACGTGTGGAAGCTCATGAAGAGGACACCACCACCAGACACAAACCAGGTCCTTCAGGTCCACTTTAGGGCTAAACCAAGTCCATAACAGGACACTATGACTGCTACAGTAATTCTCATGTTAAATGTGTGACTGACAGGTCTACTGATCATTGTGGTCCATTCATGTCCAAACAAACATGGCCGCTTAAGTTTAAAACAAGTATTTTATTTTATATTATGACAAAGATGATTCATGTGACAAATTCCAAACGGTCTACAAAACATTTATAAAATTATAATTAAATAACAGTAGAAAACGCAAGAAAGGACTTAAATAGATCACATACATGCTGATAAATAAATGTGCCCAACAGTAGGCCTTCATCTTAATGAAAAGTAAACTCAGTGCATGACTCATAACACGCAGGCTCATCACCCTCCCTCAACCTCAAGACCCTCCAAGACCCTCCAAAAGGGAACTGTATGGAAATCAAATCTTGCATGAAAAGTAAAACTGAGCCATAGTTGTAAACAAAGGTATGGTAAACAAAAACAAGTGCGTTTCATCTGTTGATCAGTGCAAACACATTTATACTGTTATTTCACTTCATCGTTGGAAGGTTCTAGTTGGTGATGCATGGCAGGAAGTAGTTGTTCCCGAGCATTCTGAACAGATGCCCACTCCTCAGACTGTACTCCAGCATGAACGGCCCACTGTAGATGTACGTGAACCCTGCAACATAAGAGCCACTGTTAGTCCACTATATATTTAGAGCTTTGCAGATGCAGACAGAACAGTAATAATCCCAGCCTAGTGAAGCATGTGTGAGTGAAACAAAACAGGAGGTAACCACATTCTAAGATGGCTAAAATCTAGGCCAAATTAGAGTCACGTTTGTGGTGATGCCAGTGGGGTTTTAAGAGATTGTAGTTTTGCTTTATCGATTTATTTTAGTTTAATATTGTTGCTATGCTGTACTGTACCTCTGCACTGTGTTGTGTTTGCATGTACTCACCTCTGTACTGGAACGCAGCAGTGACTTTGGTGGTCAGACCGGAGAACTTCTCATCCGCATTTTTAGGATATCCCTGCTCCATTCTTTTGCTGATCTCATCGTAACTGCAAATAACAATGAGATAAAAATTAGGATCTACTGTATGTATGTCACTAATAAATCACTTTTTTACAAATACTGATTGTTTTTGGTTTCTGATTATTTTCAAAAGCAAAATATGAATAACTTTTGGTTCTGATTTATTGAACAGAAACAACTTTTGATCTGTGACATTTAGAGGGCCCATATGACACTATTTTATTTATAATGTTGTTTACTACTCCAGGTGTGTTTTTGATGAGGAAACAACATTATAACATGGCTTAAACCTCACATGAATCCATTTTGTGTAATATGGGACCTTTAACACAAAAAAATAGCTAAATTTATTCCGCCTGAATAAGTCTGAATTCTTTTAATGACAGTGGATTGGATTTAGATCTCTCAATAAAAAACAAAGCATAATACTGACATGACTGAATCTCGATCTTAATAACAGTTTGATTACATGCATACCCTAAATTGAAATGCTCACCTGTAAAACTGAGTGCCAACAAAGAACAGAGTCTTGCGGGTCGCGACGTCGTACAAGGCAGCGTCTATTTTCTTCACTGTTTTGGGAAAACCAAAGCTGGAGATGGATTTTGGGTAACCTGGCTCAAGATCGTAAGCACTGAAGGCCCAAACCTGATGACCTGTTTAAATATGGAAAAGTGAAAAAGCTCTATATTAGTTAAAAATTAAAAACATTCTAGATGTAGAGTAAATGAGAAATAAGTTGGGTGGAGCATTTTGGTTTGTATATGTCTACAACTCTGTGTCAAAATATCCGTGGGTTTACCTTTGAAGAGGTATAATCTGTCTGTTTCCTGGCTCTCGTAAGCAGCGTCCACACTGGAGGGAGCGTCAGGCCAGAAGTTGTTGATAAGGGTCTGCTGAAGCTGGTTACTCTGAGGGTAGTTACGCCAGAAGAAGCTAGAACACAGAACAGAGCACACATTTATATTGTTATATGAATGGTATTGTATAGTGTGTCTGCGATCTACTTATCTACATATACAGGTTATTGCTTTGCTTGAATTGTTTTGAATTATTATTATTATTATTATTATTATTATTATTTTATTTTATTTTATTTTATTTTATTTTATTTTATTTTATTTTATTTTATTTTATTTTATTTTATTTTATTTTATTTTATTTTATTTTATTTTATTTTATTTTATTTTATTTTATTTTATTTTATTATTGTTTTCAAAGCAATGGGAAAAAGCAGTTTAACACTACACTATAAAACATTCCAAGCAACACTCCATTGAGACAAGCAAATGGCAGACTCCCCACCACAAAAAGTTACACAGTGCACCTTTAACTATTACAGGACAGTAATTCAATGAGGTATAATAATTGTATCGACTAACGTTTACATTGATATTATGACAAAATGGTACCTGTCTTTAAAGAAGAGCATTTCTCCTCTGAGGGTGGCCACAGCGTCCAGCACCAGTCTGGAGTCACATGAGTTGGGAGTGGTGGGGGGCAGGGGGTCGGAGCCTGAACCGGAGTCTTTGTCTGGGTTTGGTCCTATAACATAAATAAAATGTTAGTGCCTCAACTTACAATATCACAAATCAGAGCTCATTTTACCGCCGTAGTCAGTGTTAAAAATGGACAGAATAACTAGAATGTAATAGTCTTACCATAGAGAGACTGGATGCCTTTGACATCATCCTGGGGCAGAGCAAAGGTGTCTGGGTTTCTGTAGGAGTAGGTGGGGTACATGAGAGCGCCCGGGTCTGTAGAATGGGACAGGCCCAGAGAGTGACCAAACTCATGGGCAGCCACCATAAACAGCACATAGCCTGCAACAAGATGGAGATCAATCAGCACTGTTGAAGCTCAAAGCCATGAATAAGGCTAACGTAATATAAGTAAACTAACCTGAAGTTGAACGATAGGTGAAGTTCTCGTCATCGTCAAAATGTGCATCTCCTCCGATACCGGAAGAAGGAGCAAAAGCATGGGCCAGTGTGCCATCAGGGCCGTCGAAGGGGTAGTAGTCTCCATGGGCTGTTGGTGATAGGAAAATATATTTAGAATCAAATACTACAACTACTGCTATTACTACTACTTAAGTTTTTTGAGGATTTTTTGTCTTAAACACAAACTTGTACTTGTGCTTGAGTAATTCTAGCCATGTAATTAACTTTAAAATCATAGGAGTCACTGAGTACAGTTCAAGTCGCAATCGTCCCAATGCACATTTGTATCAGACTTATCTCAAATACTACTTATATTGTAGTATTTTTCATGCAAATTTGGCAGCAGTTCTTGTACTTGAGCAAATCTTTTATGCATGTAACTGTACTTTTGTTTGAGTACGAATTTTCACCAATACTTGTTATTCTCAGTACTTACAGTAGCGTCCAAATGAGATCATGATGTCGGCAGTTCCACTGTAGATCCGGGTGAACGTCAGGGGAGTGACTTTGGCCCAGACTTGTAGAGCTTTTTCAATGGAATCATCAACTTGTGCTCTGGTCATGTCTGGAGTGTAGTTCTCAATTCTGATTCAAGCAGAAACGGGGAATAAGAACATGTTGCATTCACATGACATCAATATTAAACTTTAAAATTGAGCTGGAGGACAGGTCAGAACTCCTAGATCCAACCCCCTAGTTGGCATATTTCTTCCAAAACAGTGATTCTACCTTATGGTTATATTATGCCCCTGCCCTCCATCAGGAAATTATCATAAAATTCTCCAACATGAAACTTTTGGACATGGCGTAGAGTGAAGAGATGCCTACCTGTACGTAAGATCGTTTTTCTGCCATTTCAGATTTTCCCCAAATATGGAAAATCGTGCCACTTTCTCATCGGGCACACCACAGCGAGGCTTCTTCATCATGGTCATAGTGTCTTCATCGAGGGTCCCGGTGATCTTGAGTCCAAAAAACTTCTGCATCTCCCTTAGCTTTTTGGTGACAGGGTCGATGCCTCGTCTGACTGTTGGACCTGTTTCTTCTGTCAGGTTGTAGAACTTCTTGAGATAATCCTATAAAAAGCAAAGCAGGTGGGTATTGAAATTAAACTGAAACCAAGGATTTTAGAACAAGTTGCCCTGAAACTACACATTCCCAGTGTTTTATAAGTTGTTCATTGCATTTGTTTTATATAGCGCTTTTTGACACTAGAAGAGGCTTTACTTTGCATTATTCATTCATTTTACACCTGGTTGTAAGCAATTATTGTCACTGCAACTGCCTTGGCATAGACCCATGGAAGCAAGGCACTCACACACCACAGGGAACGGTGGGTGAAGTGTCTTGCCTAAGGATACAATGGCAGTATGCACTAGACCCACTGATTCTCCACCACAACACCTGGTATTCCCAAGTTTCTCATCCCGGTACTAACCAGGTCCAAACATGCTTAGCCTCCAATATCAGACAAGATTCTCAAGGTGCTAAATAACTGTATATAACGTCTAAAATGTATAAAGAAAGATAATGCAAGGAAATTCCCTCACTGTCCCACACAGTTTGTATCAGACTCATAAATATCATAGAGGTACTTACCAGTGCAAAGTCCTGTTCTTGCTCAGTAATGGTGGACAGTGGCATACAGTAGACTGCAGAGGCCAGGCTCAGAAGCAGCAGGCTCAAGCTGATTGCTTTCATGTTTCTGTCTCGGTTGTGTTTTGGTTTACACTCTGAGTCCTGCTCTTTTATAGGCCAGGTACCGCGGTGTGTTGGGCAACTCCACCGTCACTCACTGAGGAAACACTCCTTTTATGTAGACAGGAGGAAATGGTGGCTGCTTTACTCATACAATAAAAAAAAATTCCAAAACATATATTATAAAAAGTATGACAACTCCATGACTGTTCACTTTACTAGTAATGTTTGTTTAGGAATATTTTTAATTCTTAGGTCCATATACAAAATAACCAATATGAACATTTATTTATTTAAAAGAGTACACTGTGAATAATAATATGTTATATATGCATTTAAATTATGTTAGGACTGTTGCCATAGCGATTAACTATTAAATCTTTTTCTTCCAAAACTGTAGTATGGTGATCTGTGAATGTAGTTATGCTTTACAGTTTGTTGCAGTATTATTGGTGTATATTTACTCATATATATGGATTATGGTAGTAAATTGTCTGCTTAAACACATATTCTGTCCAAGATAATGAAGTACTTATAATGCAGTTTTCATTCAGCACACTAAGGTGGTTTTGGAGGAGTGCCACAACTGCAAATACAGACACGTTCGATCACGTCATAACTACAAAAACGTATTCCAGTAATCCATATCCACGGCCACTAAGAGATTAAGAAGATAAGACGTATTCCTGGCCACATCATAGCACCAAATCTAATTATGAATCATTAAATACATTTTACTCACCTTTTTAATTCACAAATGTCAATCATTTTTATACTACATGAAATAACTGTTGCAATGCAGTGAATTCACACAGATACAAGTTAATTTCCACTCAAATATGTTGGTAAAATGACATAACATTTTTGTTTTAGTGTTTTATGGAAAGCTACAATTTGGGTTTGCTGTTGCATAAGAGTGGACATGTTTATTGAGTAAAGCTTTGGTCAGGTAACTTCCCCAATTCCAAGTATTGTAACTGTACCAATGCAAAATTATACAAAACCCATTTAATATAACAAAATGGCAGACAAGAGACAAAATAATACTTTAAGGGGAGCTGTATAACTTTTGATTTCATGAGAATGTTATTGCTTCACTTAGAATCCTCCACAGTAAGATATTAAACACATATATCTTGCTTTTATTCAATTACATGTGGTTTTAGTGTTCACAAATATTTTCAAAATCACATCTTCAAATTGAGCAGACTCGCCTCTCCACAGATTTAACCTGTAACTAGGCTTGGGGATGTCTCTCGACGTGTCTCCGTGGAGATTTAAAGGCTTGCAGAATATTCTAGGCAGTGCAATAACATCTCCATGGAATCAAGCAGGTAGTGTACCCCCACCAGAAAAGTTACATAGTGCTTCTTTACTAATATACATTACATTAAAAGTCCTATATTACGCACAATTTACTCGTATGAGCTTTGTGCCATGTTATAATGCTGTTGTCTCATCACAAACAGACCTGGAGTTGTTTTGTTTCATTCACACGTTTGAATAATAGTGCATTATTAGTCTGTCTGCATCTCCAAAGCTCAAAATGCTCTGTTCCACCTTGTGATGTCATGAAGCAGAAGTTTTCAAGTTAACAGCTACAATTTACCTTTTGTTCAGCAGAGATTGGCAATTTTAGAGCTGAAATTTGCCAAATGATTCAAGTGAAGGTGTATGGAGTTTAAAAACACAGTGGAGCACTTCCTGTATTTCCACATGACATCACAAGGAACGGAGTGTTTTAAATATGCAGAGTTTGTGTGTTAAACATGTGTGAATGAAACAAAACACAACTCCAGGTCTGTTTGTGACGAGGAATCATAAAAGGATCATAAAATAGCGTAATATGAGACCTTTCAAGGCATTCTGAGAAACTAATTGAAAATATATACAATTACCAAACAGGAAATATTTTCACCACTTCCTCTTATTCATCAAACTGGTTGTGGGTAGTTTGATCGATACACTGTCACATGCTGCTCCAGTCTGAGTTAGTCAGGGATGATTTCGTTGTCTGTTCTCTTTGTGCACTCCAATAGTTCATTGATGGAGCCGGTAGAGAGCACTTGTTTGGAGTGAGGGTCGTAAGTATAAAACAGATGTCCCTTGAAAAACTGAACAAAGCCTGTGGGAAATATTAAATAGCGTTAGGTTTTCTGTAAAAATGCAAAAAAGAAGGAAAGAAAAGATTTGTTTTAGTTAAAGGTATTATTCAAAAGTGACTCATGTGAGCTTTACGCCATGCTAGAATGTTGTTACCTCATCAAAAACATACCCGGAGCTGTGTTTTGCTTCATTCACACGTGTTTGAGTAACCCTTTATTACCAGTCTGTTTGCATCTTCAAAGTTGAAAATGCTGTTCCACCTTGTGATGTCATGAAGTGGTAGTTTTTTATGTTAACAGCTGCTTTTATCTTTATTTCAGTAGACATTGGCAATTCTAGGGATGAAATTATCCAAATGATTCTAATGAAGATGTGTGGAGTTTAAGTTATAAGTTTGGAGCACTGTACATGACATCACAAGGTGGAACAGAGCGTTTTCTGTTTGAGAGAAGAACTCAGCCTAAATACATGTATGCAGGATATGTGTGTTAAACATGTGTGAATGAAACAAAACACAACTCCAGGTCTGTTTTTGATGCAGAAACAACATTTAAACATAATGATATGGGCCCTTTAAGAGCAAAACTTTAAAGCTACAAGATTTGTTCAAGATGTCGTATCAATAAAATGTATCTGCTCCCTTAAACCAGTGGACCTTTTTGTCTATTAGTGATTCAGTTTTAAAGATCAAGTTTTGGGTTTTTTTGTTTTTTTCCCCATATATAGTGCCCTTGCTTAAGAATATGCTAATGCCATGCTAATTATTGTTCAAGTAAAAAAGTGTTGCTTATTATAAAAATTCTAGCTCATTTCCAAATGAAAAGACAAAAATATATGCATATAACATAAAGACACACTACATCCTCAAGGCTTTTAATAAGATGAAATCAAAAGTAATGCACACATGGTTTTAGATTAGACTGTAGCATGTGTGGTTCATATGGATATTAGACCTTAGACGATATATGTAACGATTAGTTTAAAAGAAGTGAGTGTTTGTACCATCAGAGTAAACTGCAGCATCAACTGGAGCTGGAATCCCGGGGTACTCTTGCTCTATGAGTGATGGTGTGTGTTCCATTGTGTTCATCAGTTCATCGTACCTGCACAAAGGAATGAAACCAGATATACATGGAATAGGTGGTGTTTATGCTCTAGAAACTAATATAATTGAAATGGAAAGCAGAGGGGCATCCATGGGTTTCAGAATGGGGAAAAATGTGGATGGTTGCTGTAGAAATTAACAATTTAAAACAAATAATCATATCTTTTATATTTGAAAAGGTTCACAAAATGTTGCCAATAACAGGAAGCTGAATCCCATGAATACAACTAAAGCGTTTGTTTGGGATTGATTCTACTATTTTGTTATATTAATCTTGAGTTAAATGATGGCACCACTTTTCAAAGCTTTTGTTAAAATAATATTTCTGGATAGGCAGGTCCTGTAACTGCAGAAATATTAATAGTAACAGTAAATGGAGAATGATCACATTTTGATACGATGCTTTTCCACCTCCAAAACACTCAAAGCATTTTATCAATGAACCACTCACCCATTTACACACACATTCATACACCAGTGTACACAGACACTAGGGGGCGAGGTGGGTTAAGTGTCTTGCCAAAGGACACAACGACAGCATTCATCTGTAGGAGCCTGTGGGTCAGTGGATCTGACCTTTCAACCAATGACATTTATGTTGAGAGCAGGATTTGAACCACCAACCTGTGGATCATAATTAACCATAATCCAGGACTGGCACTGGTTCTTTTATAGAATTCTGACCGTCTATCCATGGGTCCAGAATGATGAAAATTTAGGACTTTTGTCATAGTGATTATTTGAAACATAATATTATTTGTCTTAGCCTTTTGAGGAGGAAAAAGGCCCCCAAAGGCCCCCAAAATGTTATGTATAACATGAAGCTAAACACGATGAATAGAGGGATTATAAGATTTTGTGATGCCACGTAAGCACAGTCTATACAATAAGAACTGAATTTAAACAGGAAAATGAAATGACGTCTTAAATGACTAATAATCATCACACAGTGGGCAGTTAAATAAGGAAATGACTTGACTGTATTGTAATCTCACCATTACTCAGTGTTTTGACTGTAAATGAAAAACAAACACACTGTATATGTCCATTAGAAATGTCATATAAGGTGAAAACTAGTACTGAAACTAGATACTAAACAGGAAAAAACAGGGCATTTCCTGAACAGTTTTAGAATGATCTTGGGTTGTATCAGACCTAGTATAAGACTGCATGATATAAAGACAGTATCATTGCTTAGTGTTGAGAATTATATTGTCCAAATAAGAGCATGTTTTATATTTATATGCTGTAATAAATCTGTAGCAAGTATTGAACCTGTTGGTGGTTTTCAGAGTGTAGAATGTGAAGATGTCATACTGTCATACTGATTCCCCTACTGATTACATTGCGCTTTGCCATGAAATCCCCAAAAGGTAAACTGGCTCTGTGTACAACAGTAGCCAGCTGGTTCCAATCAGAGGGACAGTAGGACCATTTCTGTTTTTCGTGTTACCTTTGTAAACACACAAGTCTCCTTTGGTGAAATTCTCTGACTTCTCTGATTGGAACTAGCTACCGTTTAGTACAGAGCCAATTCGCAAATGTTGAACCTGTTTTATTCTCTTACTAACAGAGCCAAAGAACTCACTGTATTACAACACAAATCATCTTTTTAACAGTATTCACTTTAGCTGTATCTGTATTACTAACTAAATATCTTTTGTCTATGGATTATTGGGACGTCGCCTGAACCATAAATATAAATGGACATAGCTAACCTGCTAACCTCAGTGTTCTAAATGGGATGTGAGCATTGGTGCGAATCGGCTCCATCGACTCTGGCTCCAATTCACTTTACATTAGAAAACTGTCGCCCCTCTCTGTGTAACTGCCGCACTGATCCTCGTCACTTTGATCTTAAACGTTCACATTAACCTGCTGTACGTGATCCTGGTGGTTTTATTTTGCTATTGTGTCCGTAAATCAAGATATGAACATTAATAATAGACCAATCAAGCACCTTTTTTCCCCAAAGTTACACCCGTTAGCATTAGCAACAGGTTTGATTGACAGCGTTGCTAGTCACCCGCACCCCTGATTTGGCAGGAAGAGGGAATCAATCAGCCTCGCTCCAGATTGGCTCTTTGGTTGCTGTGATACTCAGTCGGAATTCCCAATATGCAACTTGACAACACAAATTTCTGCCGATGTTTTTCTGCTGTTCATGTTTTTACCTCCAACACTCGTATCCCGTGAAGAACACTGTGTATCGGTCAAATAGAAAGTGAAGGGCGGCATCCACTGATCTGACTCTGGAGGGAAAGCCCAAGTCTGAGATGTTTTTGGGAAAACCTTCTTCAAGCTGTAACTGGGTCAGCTTCCAATACTGATCGCCTGGAAATGACAGTTAGAAGGTTGGCGAAAGTTACCAAAAACAGAAGTTACAATATTAAGTCTTGTTTTTTGAAATGTATGAATATTTTACTTTATTTTACTTATACTCTGGACACACTGGACGCATTGAAATTCCTCTCTATGTTCATATATTTTATTTAATTTTATCTTATTTTATTTTAACTCTAGACTCACCTTTAAAAAACACATTGAAATTCCTCTCTATGTTCATGTAAGCCGCATCCAGGTGCGAGGGCACACTCTCTGGCCACAGGCTGTTGATCAGAGATATGCGCGTTTCATCAAATTGTGGATGTGTTCGCCACATGAACCTGGAAAAGAATCACTGTGTAAAGCTGGGTGTAGTTTGTGTTGTTTTTGATAAGAGCCACTGTCAGTCTCTGCGATCGCTGTGGAAAATACATGTACCATACACGTACCTGTCTTTAAAATAAAGCACTTCTTGTTGCAGTTCAGTTACCGCATCAAAAGACAAGTCCGGATCACATTTGTCAGGAGTTTTGGGAGGAGGCTTTTTGGAAAATACTGAGTCAAAGTTTGGACTAATGCCTGGAAAAAACATGTTGAGGGTACGGATAAGATTATGCACGACAAATGAAGTGAATCAAACTACTGAAGTCACTGTTGTTACTGTAAAGAGAAAATACAAAAAAACATATTTTGAGAACAACAGATTTAGTCTACCGTGTCTTACCGTACAAGTGTTGGACATCTTTGACGTCCCGAAAGGACAGCTCCAGCTCATTGTTGAAGTTGTATGAAGGATACATGACAGCACCGGGGTCTGAGGAGTGGGCCAGGCCAATGGCATGTCCGAACTCATGCACAGCCACAGCAAACAGATTGTAGCCTAAAACATCACCATTGTTTTAACTATGTACATTTTGGTGGAGTGTCTGTCATTTGCTTGTCTTCATGGAGATGTTGCTACTTTTTTTATGTTCCAGTGAATGGCATCTAGGAAGACATATTGTGCTTGAACCTGCTATATAGTTGTAATCTCTGACATCTGACATTTTAAATCGCAATAGTCAACTAAAACAAAGAAAACTGCGGTACCCAATGGGAGCTGACGTCGCCGTAAACGTCACAAGAAACAACAAAGAGTCTGCAACTCTGATGGAAAGCTGCAGATCATGCTAGCCAACAGCCGATTTCTTTTTCATTTGTACCAAAATTACTATGCAATGCTCCCAAATCCTATGTGTATCACCGAGTTAGAAAATATAATTGGAGAACAAAGTAAATACAGAGCAGTGGGCATGTACTGGTGGCAGTGAAAACGGGTTGCTCGACAATATGGTTTCTTGAAAATAAGTGATAAAAGATTATTCAAACATGCTCCAAAAACAGCTTCAAGAGGGTACATGAGAGGGAAACAACTATAAAATGGTTAAAAGTTTTGAAAAGTAAATTTTGCATAATAGAGCTGTTTTAAACTTATTTTGATCTACGTATCTCCAGGAAGTCAAGCAGGTGGTGCAATCTAACACCACTATCAGGTGAAGTTAAAGGGGAGATGCAAGGAGACCCTGTTTTTAGCTATAGAAACTGCAAAGAAATACCAGTGCACCTCTAAATGGAGATTTCGCTCAGATGTTCTAAAGCTGTACCTGTAGAGTTAGTGGTCCAGTCTTCATCTGCATCAAAGTGCACGTCTCCTCCGATCCCAGAGCCCGGTAAGAAGGCGTGAGCCAGGATGCCCTGTTTACCATCAAACGGGGAGCCGTCTTCGTGGTCTGCAACATAACCATCATTGTGTATGGAACCAGCACTGTCCTTCACTGTATATCAATGTTTACCTCCTTTGTAGAAAGAAATAACGATGTCCGCTTCCCTTCGGCGTCGCTTCTGAAAATGCATGGGCGTCACACTGGACCACACCTTCCAAGCTTCTCGAAAAACCTTACGGACTTGTGAGGATGGGATGGGCAGCTTTTTTCCAACTATTCTGAAAAAGGAAATGTTTTGGTTTATTCATTGGTCTATTCATTTATTTAAAGACATGAATATATGAGGGAACAAGTGAACATTTGATCGTGTTAATGAGTTTGACAGAGCTTCAGTTAAGGTGAGCGCCTGTAGACGGGACCCATATCATTTTAGTTATGTTCATAATTGAGCCTGACAGTGGCAGTTACGGAGAGAGGAGCGAGTTTTTCAATGCAAAGTGAATAGGAGCCAGAGTCATTGGAGCCAAAAGCACGCTGATGCTCACTTACTATTTGAAATGCAGTGGCTAGCAGGTTAGCTATGCCCTTTTATATACACAGTCTATGGTTTTACCTGTAGCTGATTTTGCTTTTGGTCCACCTCACTGTTTCCCCGAACGGTTCCACATCTGACAGACCACAGCGGGGTTTCTTCATCACAGCCAGCGTGTCTCTGTTCAGCTCTCCACTAGGAGGCAGCCCAAAAAACTTCTGCATCTCTTTTATTTTTTCGCAAAACCCCGTGGACCAATCAGCATCGACTTCATTCTGCGTGCTCCTCTTTGCTCTCCTCTGCTCGGGTCGGTAGCCATAGAAGTGCATCAGGTACTCCTAGACAGAAATGACATGTTATGAAATACACTTTGTTTTTGTAATATCAGCTGGTTGCGCATTCCACACATTTTCTGAAGCAAAATGATAGCGCTTGTGTGTGTAATTGTTGGTGTCACTTTAAAATCAACTCCAAGAGATACTATACTTATACACATAAAGTGTAATGGTATGTTCCTGTATGTTACCACTGCTGACAGCGAGAAAGCAAATCTGCAAACTCAAAATTAATTATACCATGGCACTCACCCAAAACTCATAAAAAAAACAAAACAACAAACGTTAAATGTCTACCAAGTATTTTTTCATATGTGGCTTTATAATTTATTATATTATTACTATAATTTTGATCATATATTTTAAAAACTTTATCTTTCAATCTTGCACTCTCATTTAACCATATTGTAGAAGTGGAAGCAGATGATTGGCAGACTGTGAGATAATTAATGCAATTCTTCTTAGTTGTGGTTTGACATACCTACATTTTGTTTCTTATTATGTTATTATTATTATCTTTATCTTCTTATCTCAATATCTTTTAGCAGCAATTTTGTAATAAATCAATAACAAATAATACCAGCTATTGATTTAAAGCCACTGAAAGCTACAGAATGTTATTTTTCTTGCCAAAAACATGTACTGAAATAAAGGCATGTTTTTAGAGAGAGTTTTGTTGTTGGTTTTGTTTTTCATTTTGGTTGTTTCCAAGGCAATGTTGTTCCTTTGGCTATAATCTTTCACAGTATGACAGCAAAACTTTGTATGGTTTTATCTCTCTGTTGTCATGGAATCAAATAGATGACGTACCCTCTCCAGAAAGTTATATATTTTACCTTTAAATGATAATTTATGTTACTGCTTCCATAAAGATGTCACCCAAACCATTTTTGTAAACATGTGGGAACAAAAATACCCAAATATCATAAAACACAAATTATTAGTCAATTATTAGTTAAAGCTGCCTCTCTCCTTGAGAGATTTTATTGCTTTGTTAGAATATTCCACAGTATTTTATTAAGCTTAAACCTCCACACTCAACAAGAAAAGTTCCATGCAGCTTTAAATTAGTATAGAACAGGCCAAATTTAACTCTGCAGTCTGCACACTATGCTGTCTAGAGTGAAGATGAGAAGCTTTTAAAGTTTTGCAGCACTTAGTCAAAGCCATAAATAAATCATGACATGTTCAGATAAGTGAGATAAGTAACTATTAAAGTGTCCAAACTGAGTGTGCATACCTCCGCAAGTGCCCTCTCTTCCTCCGATGGGACGAGATAATGGGGTTTTGATGAAAATGGAGACTGGACCGGTGCAGACCTCACCAATAGAGGGAGAAGACACCACCAGAGCATCTTCAGTGCAAACGACAAACTTGAGTCTGCACTGGGGCAAATGCAAAGAACCACTTGGGGCCACTGTTATGGCCCTAGGCCTTAACTTCTTTTGTTGTTTGTAATTATACATTAGGTTTCTTGTGTTCATCCCTGAGTCTTCGTTCTTCCCGTAATCGTGGCTGTTAGATCCCTTGGATGCGATTGGAGGACTGTTTTCCAGCCTGGCCAATCCAGGGGTCTACCTTCAGCCGCCTCCCAAGTATTTAAGAAGATTGGGGACACTTGTTTGGGGCTGCTGGCCTGGAGGGGCCACTATGTCAATTTTTTGATCAAGTCACTACAGGGATAGTGATTTTTTGTGATAAGACACTTTGTCATCAGTACTGACTCTGTTTGTTTGTTCATAAGACTTTGTTATTGTGAACTTTGTGTTTAGTTAACTTTACCTTTGTTGTTGTTTAAACTCATGCAAGGTACCCTTTTTATATATATGTTTGGTCCCTTTTTGTTTAGTTCACCCTCACCATTCCTGTTAATTAAATTACTTCTTATTTTACCATTTTTCCATCTTGGTTTTCTTTTTCTTACTTCTCTTTCCCTCGCTGAGCTGGGTCGTAACAACCACCTGTTAATTATGCCTGAGTTGTCCTGTCCTGACAAGAAACAAGGTGGCTTCACAAACACACACACACTCATGACCTGTTTGAGTTTTTTACAAGTAAAAGTACCAATTACCCTTTGTGATAAAAATTTGCATATCAACACTGACATTGCTGAATGTATATTTTGACCTAAACAGATGTTGCATGTTTTGAAATATTTTCCCCTATAGGCATACAGTATGATAATTATATGGTGTGAAATGATGACAGGGTTTATATATCTATATCTCTGGAGTCAGAGGCTCCCACAATATCTCAGATAACATAATATAAAAGAGGTAATATAAAACATTTGGAATACAGAGGCTTTTGAATAGTGCCGGAGGTCCTTGTGATTTGAACAGATGAGATTTTTTATTTATTTATCTTTATTTATACAGTGGAACCCAATGAGAGGATTTGGGCTCTCTTTTTCATGGGTGTCCTGTTTAAAATACAATACAAGAAGAAAAACAAATAAAACAAACATCTATACAAGTCTACATAAAACATTAAAAACAGGTGCAGGTGTGTGTATAAAAATTTCTTATCAGATTTTTAAATTAGAACTGTGTCACCAATGTATTATGTTTTGCTTTTCCTTAGAGTGTACAGTATTTCATTTTTGTGATGCAAAACAGCTAAAAGCATCTTTCCCATCTCAGTTCTGGTGCAGCTAGAGCTTAGCCTTATGCAGTCATGTGATGTGGTATTAAATGTTCCAGTATCAATGGTTAACAAGCAGGTGAGGTATTCTGGCAGTTTTTGAATCAGTCCCTTATAAATACATTTCATACAGTTTTGTTCTCTCCCCACATTTTCATAGAGAATACAGTGATGGGTTTTTAATTCATCACCTGTAATAAAACAAAGGGCAGAGTGAAAGAGTGGATCTAAGTAGAGGCTGAAGTCTGCATGTACCACATCCCCATAATTCACATAACATTGTCAAATCCAACATACTTCAGACGCTTCAAGACGACTCCATGATCCACTGAATCAAAAGCTTTAGTTAAGTCAATAAACAGAGCTGCACAGTCTTTTTTTATCATCAAGGGCTGAGAAAATGTCATTTAAAACTTTTCTGTTTGCAGTGACAGTACTCTGCCCTTTTCTGAAACCTGATTGATAAGACTTCAAAATGGAGCATTTATTTAAATAAACTGTAACTTGATTTGCAACTAACGTTTGCAAGACAAGGTCATTTAGATATTGGCCAGAAATTATTTACATTTTTTGTTATCCCACCTTTATGTAAAGGCAAAACATGTGCAGTTTTCCATAATTCTAACTATAACTACCATTTAAATGGATAAATTTAAAATATGTAAAAGAGGTTGAATTAAATATGGGGCAACTAGTAACAGAAGTTTTGGATCAAGGTTGTCAGTTTTTGTGGACTTCTTTGGGTCTATGGAGCGGAGCACATTTAAGACCTCCATGTGAGTGAAGTGTCTTAAAGAAAAAAATTACCAGAGGTTCAGACTGAACATAATCAAGATCAGAAGGACCATCATTATCATCCAAAACATCACATGCAGAGATAAAAGGGGGCTCTCCACCCACCTGAAGAGGGCAAGCCACCTTTTTCCGGTCGGAACCATGTCCTCGGATTTGGAGGAGCTGATTCTCATCCCAGCTGCTTCACATTTGGCTGCAAACCGCCCCAGTGCACGTTACAGGTCCTGATTTGATGGAGCATCAGGATGACATCATCTGCAAACAGCAGAAATGAGATCTTGTGATCCTCAAACTGGACCCCTCCAGTCTTTGACTTCGCTTTGAAATTCTGTCCATAAAAACAATGAACAGAACCAGTGACAAAGGGCAGACTTGACAGAGTCCAAGAAGACTCAGAATAGATTTGAGTTACTGCTGACAATGAGCACACAGCTCCTGCTCCAGTCATACAGGGACCAGTCAGGCCTTAACAAAGACCCTCGGACCCTGTACTCCCGGATCACCACCCAAAGGACATCATGAGGGACACAGTCAAATGCCTCCTCCAGATCCATAAAGCACATGTGGACTGGTTGGGCAAACTCCCATAAACCCTTAGGCACCAGATGGATATTACTGTATATAGCTGGTCCACTGTTCCACAACTGGGACAAAAACCGCTCTGCTCCTTCTGAACTTGAAGTTCAATTATTTGTCAGATTCTCCACTTCAGTACTTTGGAATAGACCTCTTCAGTACTTTGGACTGTGCCTGAACTGTGTCCAGCCAAGCCCCGTGGGGAAGGCCTGGCCCCAGACACTTGAGCACCCACTCCAGGTCTGGCTCTAGGATGGGGCCCCGGTGACATTAATTCCGGTGACGTATCTGGCCTCGTTGTTTCACCTTGTTGTTTCACCTTGTTGTTTCACCTTGTTGTTTCACTTGTCATAAGGGGCTTCTGTTTAATAGTAAATAAGTAGAGTTAGATGATCACATGAGCTTTGGGGGGAAGCTGACAGCTGCTTGTCATCTGACACTTCACACATGAGCTGCACAGTTTGTTCTTTGCACTGGACTAATAGACGCACATTATTTTATGACCATGTTTTCTACCATTGGGTTATAAAAATTTGCACTTGTAATTTTTTTTAGCATTAAACTAGGAAAAAAAAGTTCTTTCATTATAAACCCATTTTTAAATGATCACAAGTAAATACAGAGCAGGAGGCGGGGATAAGGGGTAGGTGAAAACGGAAATTACAGAAATACAGAAGTATTACTCAAACATGCAGGAATAAGGCTGAGTAAGTTAATGGTGAGGGAACAGTGTCATGACATGTCCATTTATCCAATTTTGCATAATACATCTTCCTTTAAAACTGTAGCCTGAAGTATTGGCACGACTCACTTTGTAATTGTGCTGTAATGAGCATCGTGAGCTGTGTTTTGACTGATCCTTGGAGCAGATGATGCACAGCAGGTGTCAAAGTTTAGGTGTGTTTTGGAGGTGGGTGTATTTTTCCTTACAGCTGTTTTGAGATGACTCAAGTCGAGAACTCCAGGATTGCCCCAACTGGGAGAGAGGGCAACTCATTATGATGAGTGAGCTGTGCACGTCACATCCACAAATAGTACAATTCCGCCATGTTTACACACTGTTCAGTCATTTTTGACCAATCTGATACCTGTACAACAGTAAAGAGGGACATAAATATAAAATTTCTTTAGTTAAAATACAGAAAAACCTATCTGAAAATTGAAAGGGGTGTGAATATGTCTTGAATAGACCCAGTGCATAATAATATTCTTAACAATGTTATTTTTACCAACCAACCCAAGCCGGGGGTGACCTAGTTTTTGATTTTTGTTCCAGAGTTTTGACAAATTCATTGGATGTGACATTTCTTTTCAAAATAGAATTATTACGTTTAGAATTTTGGCATCTTTCATTCTTAATAAAATATTGTTTCAGTGATTTTCAAAGGTACATGCTTTTGTCGACATTAAAACACACATGTAGACCATTTTACTTCTGCAGTAAACTTCCAGGCTGAAATGTCTCCACGCTTGAGTTATTTCCTCATCACTCTGACTGGATTGCTTAAAAGCACAGATTTGTTGTGTCACTGTCCAGATGTCAGCTTTCCAAATGTTAGCCCACAACCAGACTTCTGTAAAAAGGTACGTAAATGGTGAGAATATGAGAATATTGTGTTAGACTTGTGTAAAGAGCGGTCTTGTAGATGATGTCACCAAGAAGCTTTTGGAGTTACATCAACACTGGTTTATTTAAAGATTTGGGTGTAGTTTATACTAGAGCTATGGCTGAAATATATAAAAAACATGATTGTCTGAAAAATTTAGACTGGTTTTCTAAATGTGTATTCTTCTTATTGTTGTAGACATCAAATATAAAAGCAAGATATATGGAATTATGTAGCAAAGAAAAAAGTAAAATAACTCTAAATATTTTTCCACAAAGCAAAGGATGGCTACTCTCAAAACCGCTCTCATATGTACTGACTCACAGGTTGTCGGTGCAATTCCAGCGCCCCAAAAATAATACTACTGTTGTGTCCTTGGGCAAGACACTTAACCCACCTTGCCCCCAGTGTGTGTGTACACTGGTGTATGAATGTGTGTGTGAATGGGTGAGTGGTTCTTTGGTGTAAAGCGCTTCGAGTGACTTGAAAGTGGAAAAATGTGGCAATTTATATATATTTAGTAATTATTTCATGTTTTTTTCTTTGCATAATTCCATATAAGTTACTTCATACTTCATATTTTATGTCTTCTGTATGTATATAAATGTGGAAAGTAGTAAAAATTAAGAAAAAGCAATGGTGTATCTAAACTCCTACACATTATGTAACGTTAAAACTGGGCCTATTTCTATTTTAAGGTTTACAATGACAAAATGCAAGTTCATAATCTACTTTTACAGTGTTAAAGTCTACTAAACATTCAAGATAATAAAAGTTTGTCCTCCTCTTCTACACTTTCTGATGGTAATTTGTACACACAGCGCTGCACCAAACCACAGTAATTACAGTTTGCCATGTGCTGAAATGTCTGGGTGTGTGCCAGAGCCCTCAGAGTAAGGGAAATTTTCAGATTTGTCATTATAAGAAAAGGTGGTTTTAAAAATTAGCAATAAACGCTGTTGAGCAGGTTGGTGCTCCCACTGATTGCTGTTGTTGTGTCCTTCAGCAAGACACTTAACTTGGATGTTACATTTCTTTTCAAAATCGAATTATTACATTTTGAGTTTTGGTATCTTTCACTCTTGTTTATGCGATTTTTAAAGGTACATGCTTTTTGTTGACATTAAAACGCACATAAACCACTGTTTTTATGGTCCGTCAAGTAGGAAGGTTTTTTTTTTTTAGAAATAGCAATAAACGTGTCAATAACAGTTTGTTTGTGTCATAGTGAGTGTGAATGAGTGAGACTGAAGTGCTCCATAAAAGTCGGGTAATATATATTTACCACTGTGATGCTGTAACAGGATTGTCTTATAGTCTCATCTTGGTTCTAACTTGTTTTTTTTTTAATGATGCAACAACAAACTGCCCAAAATGCTGTAGAAAAAGTAACAGTAGTAGTAATAGTATTAGTAATGGTAATAGTAATGGTAGTATTGATGGTAGTAGTAATGGTTGTAGTAACGTAGTAGTAATGGTAGTAGCAATGGTAGTATTGATGGTAGTAGTAATGATAGGAGTAATGGTAGTAGTAATTGTAACAGTGATGGTAGTAGTAATGGTAGTAGTAATTGTAGTAGTAATGGTAGTATGCATATAAATAGTGTCGAGGGTTGTTTTTTTTTTGTTTTTTTTTTTTGTTTTTTTTTTTTTTTGCAACAGATAAATAAAATAAAGTGTTTTATAGAACTGTCTGATTGTGTTTTTCCAACAGTTTAAGTGTGACTGAAATTGCTGAACAGTGCAATAGTTTATATTTCCAAACAGCTTTACTTTGAAATGATAAGACGACTACTACTACTATTACTACAACTATTACTACTGCTACTACCACTACTACTACTATTTGATTTATAAAGTACCTTTATGGCCACATGAATTGCATTATCTGTGGTTTGTGGTTTTCATTACATTATATCAGAAACTGTGTGTTGTGGATCACTGCCATGTTCCCACTCCCTCTTCTGTGTGTCACAATGTTCCTCTTTCAAAGTTCCCTACAGACATAGTTAACCAAGTGAGTCTCAAGAGGATAGATTTATAATGTTTTTATACATGTGACAGCAAAACACTTAGATTTGAGTGGCTGAAAGCACCTTTATTATCAGCTAGAAGTAACACACCTCGAGACTAGACCTGATACTATCTCTATGACTCAAACTTTATTATATGGACACTGCACGTTCACATGTGGGCTGTTTACAAGTGGACTGAGTGATGTCACCATGCAACTGTAATGTAAAAACAGTTCTCTATAAGGTCTGGACATATTGTGTATAATGTAACAGCCTTGTTGCACATTGAAGTATTTTGACATATTGAAGAAAAAAATCTGTTTTGAAAGAAGCTTAAGTATTTTTGGAGTAAGGTGTTGTTTTATATGTGATATGGTACTTCAAATATATAATCGAAATGGTTTTATAGTAGTATTTTTTAATAGGACCCCAGGAAGAGTAACTGTCGTAGCTAATGGGGATCCAAACACATGAGCAATAAACATAAAAACTCTAACAATCAGGCACAGTAATATTACTACTTGGCTTTAAACAATGAACTGAAATGAACCCCGCCACTCCTGCCCTGGATATAAAGTAGTGGGCGCTAGTTGAAATGCCACCCTCCTACTCCCCCAACCTGCTACTCTCAGCCAACTGCACTGGAGCACCAAGCCCATTTACTACGCCATAATAAAAATGACAAACATGCTAATTACATAATCGCAGGAATTGCATTTATAAATAATCATAAAGATATGTACAACCTAGATTTTACCCCTCTACAAAATAAAATCAAAGAAGATCTAATGGTAATGGTAGTAGTAATAGTAGTAGTAATGGTGTCTTCTCCTCTCTTAATTCAATAAAATATAAAAGACCCAGAATTACTACTTCGTATCAACCCAGGTTAGTGGTTACTAAATTAGTTACTTAAGTAAAAGTACAGATACAGGAGCAAAAACAAGTAAAAGTATCACATGGAAAAAAAAATAAAAATACTTTTATTACTTTTAAAGAACCTGTTTTAAAAAGTACTTAAAGAGTAAAAAGTAGGTATTTCATGCTCTTATAAGGCTTCAATATAGTGATTTTGATAAAGATTTGTCCTGAATTTTGATTTGATGTTGTTGTTTTTTGTTTTTGTTTTTGTTCTCGCTGTTTTTACTTACAAAAATACTTTCAGTCCAGTTTTTGATTTTTACTTACAGTACAATACTACCTCTACTTCATTATGTTCCACCACTGACCCAGTTACAGTATATCGGGCACTGTGTGTGTGTGTCATTACTCCTCCAGTTTGGTCCGTCGTTTGTGGGTGTGTGTGTGTGTGTGTGTGTGTGTGTGTGTGTGTGTGTGTGTGTGTGTGTGTGTGTGTGTGGCTTATTGCTTCTTTGATATTTAAGGTTCACAATGTAAATTCTCTGATGTGAGGGTCCACTGCCTGTTTTTCTCCATGGAATGTTCCACAGTACGGCATTCAACTTATCTATCTCCATGGAGACAAGTAAGAAACACCGCAAGCCCAAGTTACAAGTCAGATCTATGGAGAAGTAACCTACCCACAGAAAAAACATGCATTCTTATATTGTCAAGGTATTTTTTGTGATTAAACCCTGAAACTGAATAAATGCAAGATATACAAGTTTAATGCCATACTGTGGAACATTCCAGGCGATGCAATGACATATAAACAGCCAGAGGGCATACCAGAGAAATTACATACTGCACCTTTAAGCCGTCTTTATTTTCCTGGTATAGTTACTTACAAATGTTTATGATAATACAAAGAGGAGCAAAGTGGTAGTTTTGTGATTCCAATGTGGTCCATGTTGTTTTTAGTTTGTTTTTCTAATGGAGTCACCATTGTCTCTTGTATTAATGCGAAACACTGAATATCAATTATTAGTATTTTTTGTTATTTTTACAGTGCATCAACACTTTGATAATTAGAGCCTTATGTTAGATTACACAGTTTAAGAAATGACCTTATAGAAGATGTATAAAAGATTCATCAAACTGTGAGACATCTAGACTAATAAAATCCAGAACTATTGCTATCTACTCATAGAAATAATACGGCAGCGACACACTGTAAAACGCATGGATTTTAATGTTTTTTCATCATCAACATCAAGGCAACTTGGATTACACTGCAATAATATCAATAAGGCACCATATTTGACTTCTGCTCGTGTGGGGCAGAGGGATACAGTCCACACATGTACATACACGGAACAATGGAAATACTTATGTGCTCTTGTGCTGATGAATGCTGCTGGCTCCACCACTGTTACCTTTGTGAGTGACATGTTTGCATAATTAAAACATGATTAGTGTTTGATGGACATAATGCACAGCAGTAATGGGGCTATTCATCAATATAACAACTAGCATAGACCTAATGTTAGCACGACATATACAAAACAAAAATTATTCAAAATATGAACAACATGTTATTAATTTTACCACACAATGTAGTACATAAAAACAATTACAAGTAAAAGGAGTAGGAAGAACTTCAATGCACTGTGGCATGCTTGGCAAAGTAATGAGGTTTAGTGCCACCTACTGGATATACCTTAGACTGTCCAAAGTTTTTCTGCATGTGCTCTCTTAATTTTCTTTTGCCAAACAATATATGCAAGCAAAAATGACATTAAATAGTAATCATAAATAAGATGGTTAAAATCAACCTTGAGAAGGGGAACTAACTGGCTTTTATTATATTCATTTAAGCATTCACTTGGTCCCTTCATGAAATCAAAAAAACTACAAAGCTTCTACAACAAATCGTTATCTATATTAGGTTAAAATTCAGGTCTGAGCAAACCTGAATCAAGCCCCTTCCAGTGTATCAGGTTTCTAATATGTGCAAAATCTACAGTTTAATCAGATCACAAACACAGTCGCAGCTAACACTGTCTGGGGGGAGGAGGGGGCTCACCTTAACATAGAACTATTTAGCAACATGATAATACAATAACTCTATCGGACGATTATATCACTCCTGAAATGTCTGTGGATATTTATCCATCCATCCATCCATCCATTTTCTTCCGCTTATCCGGGGCCGGGTCGCGGGGGCAGCAGTCTAAGCAGGGACTCCCAGACTTCCCTCACCCCGGACACGTCCTCCAGCTCCTCCGGTGGGACCCCAAGGCGTTCCCAGGCCAGCCGAGAGACATAGTCCCTCCAGCGTGTCCTGGGTCTTCCCCGGGGCCTCCTCCTGGTGGGACATGCCCAGAACACCTCCCTAGGGAGGCGTCCAGGAGGCATCCTGAGCAGATGCCCGAGCCACCTCAGCTGGTTCCTCTCAACGTGTAGGAGCAGCGGCTCTACTCCGAGCTCCTCCCGTGTGACCGAGCTCCTCACCCTATCCCTAAGGGTGCGCCCGGCCACTCTGCGGAGGAAGCCCATTTCAGCCGCTTGTATCCGCGATCTTGTCCTTTCGGTCATTACCCAAAGCTCATGACCATAGGTGAGGGTAGGAACGTAGATTGACCGGTAAATCGAGAGCTTCGCCTTCCGGCTCAGCTCCTTCTTTACCACAACGGACCGATACAGCGACCGCATCACTGCAGACGCTGCACCGATCCGCCTGTCAATCTCACGCTCCATCCTTCCCTCACTCGTGAACAAGACCCCGAGATACTTGAACGCCTCCACTTGGGGCAGAGACTCACCACCCACCCGGATAGAGAAATATTTACTTCACTCTAAATTAAAAGCAGTCCTTCAATGACCCTGTTCTTCAGATTGTGCAACAAACTAAATTAAGGCGAAATTACTGTCCTTTAAAAGAAACTTTGGCAGAAGTTTTGGCAAAAAGATGAACTCAAGGCTACGAGACAAAAGCCTGTTGTATGAATATTGAATTAGAATGAGTGTGCGGTTGTGTATGTAGAATTTAGTGACACGTTAAAGCATTTCATAGTAATTTGACTGAATCTGAATGAATTTAACTACTGCAAATATTTATCTTTAACTGCTCGAGATGAAGACAGGTTTATACCTTTTTGCTTTTTATCCCAGCTCAGTGGGCATAAATTAAATCAGAAATTAAACACTGTGTATTACAAAGAGCTAAACTAATAAATTAGGATTAAAATAACTCTTAAAATTCTCAGTGCTAGCTTGAGTCTCCACAGCAGAGGAGCTCCTACCCTCTGGCTGTGGGTTGAGGTCCCTTTAGCGGACAGGGCTTTGGCAGCTCAGCCCTGCCCCCTGGTGTCTGACTGAGGAGGCAGTCTCAATCCTTCATCTGCCTCTTCCTCTCAGCTGCTCTTTTGTGGCTCCACGTGCAGTGTCGGCCACACTCCACACAGAAACTGAAAACACAATACAATTTCATCAGCAACATTATAATAACCTTTTAACTAAGTTTGATTGATTCAAGCATATCTGAGTTGTCATGTACTGTCCTGCATTCAGCTGAGCGCTCAGAAAATGTTCATTATTGATTCATTATTTGAAAAAGACTCAGAGTTGTATGCATAAAGTTCAACAATGTCATCATTCTTGATTCTTGATCATTCAAAAATAAAATCAGCTATTTGCTACTGTGATACTCTGGAGACTCTCAGTTTTGAACAGGAAGCTAATGGACCTGTTTCTATTATTAAGCTGTTTAGGATCGATTTACTGAACAAACATACCTTCACTTTTGGTCTGTACTTGAGGTAGTTTGCTCTGATTTGCAGGCTGAAATGAAAATGTTTGTATAGGTTGTTATTTAAATTCAGAAAAAAAATGTATATAGTTTTTAAACGAAAGCCCACCTCAAAAGTATGTGCAGGTAAGAACCAAGGCCCGTCAGGATGTGCCACCATGCATGAAACTGTGTCAACACCACTCCAACACCAGAGGGCAGTGTTTGTCTGCTGGCTCTGGACAGGCAGAAAACAAAAAGTGTTAATTGTTTTTGGTTGTTCTTAAAAGGTTCACAATGTAACTTTTCTGGTCGGGCATGAGCTAACTGTTGGTCTGAGTAACATACTGTACCTTTAAATGAATATATAAATAAAGAATGCTATAAATAATTAGCTCATTCTGTCGCAAACATTGATCTTGGTAATGTATAAAGACCACAGAGTTTTAATTCAAATCTTTTTCATCATAAAAACTCACTGTTTAGTATATACAGTCAACTTATGTCAAATGGTGTGTACCTTAATGAGTCACAAAATATGTTGTCAATATTCCACAGTAGAAATCCCAACATGAAGATTCCTAAGGAGGTGTAGCACAGCGGCCTCAGCCATGGGTACACCCTATAAAAGAAATACTAACCGTTAGAAACCTATAGTGTGAGTAGTATGGTCTTGCTTTAGATAATATGTGATCTTTATCCACTCACCATGTAACAATAAAGACCGATCGTATCACCAGGCACGCTACTAGGGCCCCATACATGACCTAGAAACAATAAAAAACAGTTAAAAAGTTAAAACAGATAACAGCAGACAAGTCCCTCCAACATCTTTAGTTTATCTGCTGCATATGAAGCCTATTACTTAAAACTACAGCCTTTGGTCAGTCCTACAGCATTTGAGTGGCTGCCGTTTAGTTGAAAGTTGGAGACAATGAACCACCAAAGAACACTGTGACTAGTAAACAAAAGCTTTCCATGGAGACGAAGAAAGGCAGCACTGTGGCATTGTGCTGTTGTTAATGACAACACAAAACTGTGTGTCTTTAAGTCACTCACAGTACGTATAAGTCCTCATGTTAAATTTCAGTACGCATCTTTGAATAGAGGGAAGTTGTAGAATTAGCTGAACCCTATAAATCACACTAAAAACTGTATAGAGGATATGCAGTGACATCATTCTATTAAAAAAAAAGTTTGTCAATATTCCAACTGAGTGGCACTGAGGCAGAACTATGGACAGAATAACAGACAAAATGTGTTTCTTTGCTTTTTATTGCCTCGTTTGTGTCTGTGGAGCTGTTGTTTTCACCCCATAATCATTATTTCCTCAACTCACAGACTTAGAAACATGTTATTTAAAGAGAGAAAGGTCATGAGTTCAAGTGATCCCAAAGTTTACATCAGTTTAGTTAATTTGTACTGATCTGTATCCACTGTAAAACCTTGAACATAATGATTTTTAATCTGTATGGACTGTAGAAAACAATGCATTAGACATGGTGACATTTTATTGTATTGTATATTACTGTGATATTAATGATGAACTGTTAGTTTTATAATGTGACTGTAATGAAATGTGTATTTTTAATGTGTGTTCACCTGCCTAGGGACTGCACATGGAAAGCAGCAGTAGTTAACTCTGTCACAAATAATCTTTTCTTTTGTAAGATTAATGAATTTGTACATGGTCCCTGAGAAAGTATGCAGAGTGTAGTCTGCATTGTCCCTTTTGTTTAACTCCTAACTGGTTCTCTACTACTTTACTTTTTTGTTTTAAATGTCAGGTACAAACTAAATATTTAGCAGAGTTGTAGACTTTGCATTTATTAGACTGTAAGAGCTTTTTCACATTTTAGATGTGTTTTGAGCTCGCCCCGTGTGAACGCTCATGTCTGTGATCTGGGCTGTTTTAATAGTGCATTGATACTAATAGTGATTCAAAATCTCTCTACATCCCATTGTAGGTCCAGATATCAACTAAATTAATGAGCTGAATTCGCCATGAACTGTAATCTAATCCACTTATTGTTTTTTTCTACAATAAAAAAATAAAAAAACATGGAGGACTACATCAGCGTGAATGAATTATGAATGGGACTTAAATAGAAGCAACACTGGCGACATGATGGATGAGGCTCTTGTCATATTTCAGTGTGTTTATCAATCCGCCATTTCCAGAATAAAATCCATTAAACCGAATAGATTACTGACATTGCTTGTACCATATGAATTCACACAGAAAAACACAGACTAGTGATGTGACTTTCGGCTCCTTTGTGGGATTCAAATCTTTTGGATCTGTTCCTTTGAAAGACCCTGTGCAAAAGGCCGGTTATTTAACTATGTATTTACATGACAGAAGCCAATGTGAGAACTAATTTTAACAATGCACTAATTAAATATTTCTCAACAATAATAATAATTAAAAAGCAAACTGTTATTATGATGCCACATATATTTTTTGTGCATAAAGGCTTCACTCATTTTGCCTAGTCTGCCTCTGTGCTGAGTTTTGTGTTTTTTCATTGAGAATCACCATAAAACTGTATAAAAATTAGGCAGAAAAAGATTTAGTTCTTTTAAAAAGCTAGATCTGGTTATAAGTCTCCATATTCATGTTAAGGAACCGTTCAAAAGAGCCGACTTGTTCGTGAACATCACATCAATAACACAGATGCCGTAGGGTGAATTCAATTTTACAGACGTCCCTGGATAAAACTAATCCTGAGCTAATAGGGCTGTCGACACTCGTGTACCTTTTCCACTCACTAATGAAGTACCAGAGGTTGTCATCCACATAATCTCTATTTGGTTGTCAACATCAAATTCAAGACTTCTAATGCCAAACTTAGTAACTGTAGTAACTGTAGTAATGCCGAGGTTGTAACTGATTTTTTATGTGGAAAATTTGTTAAAACCTTTATTAGTAATTGTTAAAATAATTGTCTAAACTCTAACTTCTTTTGCAAGGGGAAATCTATAGCCTATATCTTAGACCTACACAAAAAATTATTTGAACACTAAAAACTGTTTTCTCACATACCTGATGAAATACTGGCTCCTTCCACTGTAGATAAACCTAAACACAGAAATGATCATTACTGTGGATTCAACAGACAAGTGCATGTCACTGATGGTAGTGCACTTACCACAGTTACAGATATACTGAAGAGTAATAATAATGCAATTAGAAAGAAACTTATAGTCTTCTCTTGTTTGAAGCATTCATACCTAAGGAAAAATAGCAAACGATTACAGAAACTGGAGATGTAAGGTCAGGTTAAGTCAATAGTCCCAATGCCCTCAATGTATGGACAAATCTATGGGTAAAGTTTTTGTCAGCCCAAAAGATTGTTTTACAGACACAATCACATAGACTGTATATATAAATGGACATAGCTAACTTGCTAGCCAACACGTTCCAAATAGGAAGTGATGGTGGGCGCACTTTTGGCTCCATCAACTCTGACTCCAATTCACTTCACATTGGAAAACTGTGGCCCCTCACTCTGTAACTGCTGCAGTGAGCCTCGTCATTCAGACCTTAAAATGTTCGTATTAACCCGCTCTACATGATTCTGGTATTTTTATTTCACTCCAGATTGGCGGTTTGGTTGTTATGATACTCGCAGTCAGATTTCCAAATATGGAACTCGGCTCCAAATTGGCCCCTGTAACTGCTCTAGCCTCAATGAGCTTCATTTGACTGGAGCCGAACGCTATGGATGACATCACACTCACTTAGTCCACTTTTTTATACAGTCTATGCACAATCCAACATTGTGGATTCAAGGAAGAATACTTCAACTAACAAACTAACAACTACCTAACTAATAGATAGATTTTGGTCTATATATCAATGAATTTAGACAGTCACTTACAAACAGTAGACAAAAACACAGGTGCTGTAGATCATTGGCAATTCGTCAAGTAACTGCAAATAACAAAAATATTAAAATATTCATTAGAATATGAATTAGAGAAGCATAAGCACAAAGTCACAAGTTGTTATTGTGCTATGGGCAAAAAATAATCACATATAAAGGTGAGAGACCTATTAACAAATGGACAATATTGCTGTTGTTTTGGCGATTAGAACATCAAATATAGTTTATGTTTAAATCCAGGCTCAAAACAGTTCTGTTTAGCTGTGCATATGACTGAAAGGTTTTTATTCTGCACTCGTTTCTTTTAATGTTAATTTTATGATGATCATTTTTGTACTTTATTTATGTTTTAATTTGTTGTATTGTGATTTTAATGTCTTTCTTATTCTGTAAAGCACTTTGAATTACTTAGTATACGAATTGTGCTGTACAAATAAACTTGCCTTGCCTATAATTAAAAATATTAAAAATATTAAAAATTATCGGTACATCAAAATGAGACTGAAACGTTAAGTGGAAACTCCCAAACAAGCATACTGTGCAATATTTTGCATTTTTGTGGTTCATTTTGTGGTCCATTCATGTTTGCGCAATACTTGAACCCCAACCTCGAATGAACTAAAATTAGAAAACTAGACCAAGGCACACACATTCCAGTTGTATTTGTATTTGTTAAAATATCATCAGAATATTGTTATTGAGGTATTGTAAGAAAATGATACCTGTCCATACACTCAAATAAAGAATTTATAAACCAACAAAGTATATAATGCTGTCTGAATAGATCAGACAGACAAATTGCACTTCTCTACCAAGGATTCCTCCAGCTCAGGCCTCAATATCTGGCCTAGAGTTATAATACTCCCTACAAGAGAAGCGCAGAATAGCTCTTTATGTTTAGTATAAAAGGGGTAGGCGCCATAAGGTTAGGCTTCTGCCTATTCCTTTTTCAGACTTTTATGTATTTTGATTTGCTTCCTTGACTTAAGAAAGAAATGTCTGGAAAGAAAAACAAATAATGTCATAATTATAAAGTAATAATAATAATAATAATAATAATAATAAAAACTGAAGTAGCCATAGAGCTATAAGAAAAAGCTAGTATTGAAGCTAGTATTGTCCATTCAAGTCTGCCTATGTTTCCATTGTAGAGAGCATTATAACCTCTGATGACATAGGCCATCAAGGACATGTCTATCTACGATAGAAATGTCCTTGGTTCTGCGGTGCTATTTCTCTATCAGTATCCTTGTGATTCCAAGTTGAGGATCTGCTGACATGAATTCCAGGCCTGTGTTTCCATGTTTGTGAGTCCATAGTTTTTCCTAAAGTGTTATGACTTTATATGTAATGATTTTAGGATTATTAAAAGGTTTAACAAGTAAATGTGCATATGCATATAACACTAATTAAACCAAATGACTGAGTAATACCGGTACTTGCCTGGCAAGCCAAAACCACAAGCTTTGACAATAACATGGGCGGGACTGCCTGGTAATGCAAGAATCATACTGTAGATTCCGATGTTGTGTAGATTTATTAGAAGGATTATTTCACACTTAAAATCATTGTGTCAAAGTATCACTTATTTTAGATAATATAATAGCATTTTTTATGTTATAATATAAAAGATATTGTGTAATATGAACCCCAAACAACCAAGAGTGCTGTCAATTAGCTTTTCTGTCAACAGCTCACCTGCATTTCATAAAGCAGCGTCATGTGGAAGCACCAGGACCCAATGCCAACAGCTGCAGAAAGACAAAAACAAGTTACACCTGTATTTATACAGAACAACAATATATTTAAAGGTATAGTATGTAATAGAGGTCGACAGATATGTTTTTTTCATGGCCAATGGCAAATGTTTAGAATCCAGAGAAACAAATGGCCCGATATATCAGCCCCATGTATGGGTCTAATAAAGTGTATCTTACCTTAGCCTTAACTACAAAAACACTGGACATGATGGCCAAGGTGTTTATGTTATAATTTGATTCTCAAGATGATTATCCAATCAGAAAGTAGAGCGAGCCTCACGTGAGTCTAGATCAGAGAGGACTGAATCATCACGACCTAAACCACAGCACCTGTAGCCGGTCGTTCATGGCTAGTGCAGCCACTGCAACTCAGTGAGTGAATTCTGGAGGTTCTGAACTTTCACATGAGGCCTGTCCATATACTGAGAGTGAGAAAAACTTGTGTCCTCTATGTGTAGGTGGAAACTCAGGTTCAAGTATGATTTTTAAACCAGTAAGATGCAGGCTACATACTATACCTTTAAATCACACTTTACAATATACAACATACCTGTCAATCCTATAAAAGAACATATGTAGCGGAATTCCAGTCCATCCCGAAACGTCTGAATGGCTCCACAAATGGGAGGGATGATCATAATAAGATTGCTAACTGTGTTCCCTGTTAAAGATACAAGAGAAAGCATTAGTGTTAGACTAGAGTGTTCAGTACAGGCATAACACACCGACACTGGGTGAGACAATAAAAGCAAAAGTGCCAGATATTTTGTTACGGCAACCCGAGCTGAGCAGAAGGAGTTCACAAAGAACCCTGACTACAAAAGGCACAGGCTGTGAAGAGAGGCTATGTATTTGTATGCTATAAATATTTAATGCCTGCTTAGCGAGCTATTGTTTCTAGTGTCATTTCATTGTCGTCTTTAATGCTGTGGCTGTTAAGGTGATTTAGAACTGTTTTAAATACACTACTGCCTGTAGATCAAACCTCAGCTGTATATGCAAAGTCCATCCCCTGGAGGCATGTTTTGCAGTAACTGAATGGCTTCCATGCTAAGTCCTTGTTAATGCTGCAAGCATAACAGATCTCACCTAGATTCACAGTTTTCCTTGTGGGTGTGGTTACAGAAGGATTTCCAGGATGTGTTGTGACTATTGGGAGCTTATTAGGCGTATGCTGCAACTGACAGTTTTGCTGTGGCATGATGATAGTTTATCTAATATCGACACGTGGCTAAAGATAAAGGTCAAGGCATTTTCAGAAGACCACTTTTTTCTGTGGACTTTGATTGCTGATAATACTTCTGAAGTTAATGCTACTCTAAGTGATATTTACATTACATCTGTGTGTGCCCTAGGCAAGCCTCTCCCTGGTATTTAAACATTTGAAGTATAATAATAACCTCCATATGCAAGGACTACACTCATTTGAAGTGTGGCTTTGCTTTAAACCAACTCACATTCCACCTTTTGTCACCTGAATCTGCGTTTCAACGCCAAACAATTGTGGTGCAGCTGAAAACAATTATCCAGCCAAGCCAGCATATGTGTCACTAGTTCAAACAATCACCTCAACTGTCACTAGATGTGACTGAAAGACCGCAGCTCATAGTCTCATACAGACAGGTCATCTGTAACATTCTCTTCATATTTTATATTGAATGCATACCATTCTATTGGACATTCACTTGACCACTGATGCCCACATACAGTGATTGTTACAGAGTGAGGAATTATCATTACTGTACACAGGTTTGGATTATTTGTCACATGGGGCCAAAATAAGGGACTAGTGTAAAGGCCACACAGAGTGCGACCGTCATCTGTGTCACATGGTATGTGCTGACACTGTGGGAGCATACCAAAGCCAGGTTCAAATGTATAGATAATAATCCTGGAGTAACCAGTTTGTTCTTAGAGGCAGACACATGTGCATCCTTTCTCTTCTGGGACCAATAACCCATTAACCAGGTTCTTGCAAAGCAGACTAAGCTGTAACCTATTCGCTTGTTTTTGTCGGTTTTCTTGTTCCTATCAGAGCTGTGGATATACTGGGTTATGATGACTAACGTCATGAATGATCCAAAATAAAGAGTCAGACTAGCAGCCCATTAGCCTCTTGTTTACGTCCAGGGGCGACGTACGCGCACAGCCTGTCCGCGCGCAGCTAAACGCGCTGTAAAACACTCATTTTGGAGACAAAGACACGACAGCGGTACTCACAGAACTCTGCGATGTAATAAGACACGACATAGTTCTCTTCACACCAGTCCAGCGTAGAGGTGGGTCGCCCCCAGTGTCCCTGCCTGTCCACGGAGGGAGCCATGATGGAAGAGAGCAGTGGGTGCTCACGGATTTGTCCCGTCTCCAGCCTGCTCCATGGTCACTCCTCCTCCTCCTGAGCCTGAGCTCGGCCTGAGCTCCACGTCCAGGCCAAAGCAAACACTACTCACTGTGCTACATTAATTATTAATATGGACTCAATAGCACCGCGTCCCGCACTGTATGCGCCTCAGATAGAACAAGGAAATGCGCACATGTGTCCTACAGTATCCTACACTACTACACTCTATTACAGTCTACTACTGTGTGCTGACGCACAGGGCGTGTGAAACTGTCTGCACCGTTTAGTTACGGTAACAAAAGAAAAGAAAAATGTGCTTTACCATATTATTAGCCTTTTAATATTAGTTGCATTAAAAGAGTTCCCCTCTAGAGGCAAAATGCACACAGCTGGTGGTGGCTAATATGCTAAAACTACAACAGTATTTATTGCCTGATATTCAAAATCTGACTATTTATTAAACCAATTTTCTCTCGTGAGGGAATTGACCATTCATATGACAATGTGCATGCAGCATTGTGTGTTCTTTGGGTAAATTATATTGAGCCTATTGCAGAGTAAAGACCTTTAACAGTGTTTTAGTCCACTCTATAAAACTTCACTCTACATGATCATGTGTTTATAACTGTTCTCCTCTGCAGATTTTGCTGTCTATTATTAAATATAGAGTTTCTATCAAAATAAGAAATATATACACACACTGTACAGAATGTGTTATTTTATTAGGCAGTAAATAAAAAAAAAAAAACATCAACACAAAACAGAGTGGTGCTGTGGGACTGGAAGAACAAGGCATTATTTTAGATCAGTGATGGAAATGTACGCATATCATGTTGTGAAGAAATTAACAATCAACCTGTGTGAAGGTCCCATCCTCCAGGAAAACTTTTGTTGTTTTACCTGACTTAACATATAACTGTGAACAGATGTGACTCTGCTTTTGTAATGTATGGTGTTTGTCATTCTGGTACAAACACTCAGAGCTCAGAAGCTCTAGGGAGAGATGCTCTAAGGAAGAGGCTCAAGGAGACTTGCTTTGAACATCAGAAGGCTACCAGGCTGCCTGGGCCCCGTCCTGTCCATATCGGTTGTAACAAAGAATAAACCTTTTTGTATTTCATAACTCACCAGGCTTTGCAAATTGATTATTCCTAATCAAAAGATACAGTTTATTTCCACAACAGATCTATTTATCCTTCCCAGACATTTTAGGCACAAAACGTCTCGGCCTTCTTTCCTATAGACCTGTAAAACAGTAGAACAGTAGTCTTTGGAATGCTTTGTTTCATTCAGAGGTATGCTCATATTTCTACATCTGATTGCAATATTGCCTAAGTTCAACAAACAGATTTATCAGTTCAGTGGTTACAGCTCGTCTCTCATTTTCTCTCCCTTGGGCCTAAGCATTCTACCTATGTACAAAATAGAATTCGTTTTCTGGTCTTTTACTAAGAAGATAAATGGGTGGTCAGCGTAGAAGAGTTTAGGGTTCCTGAGTTTTTCGGATGCATAGATGCTAGTGTCCATCTCATTTCCGTCTGTGTCCCATTCCAGGGCAGAGGCATGGAACACACTGGACAGGTACAGATCCTTCTTCCCAGACATATTGGAGAAGTCAGCTTTGGATTTGTCCACAGCTTCAGTCAAGCCCAGCTCCTCCAGGTATTTCTAAAAAAAAAACAAAAAAAAAAACATGTCGATGAAGCATAATTATGTAGGCTTACTGACAAATTGTGTATTCTGTCATCTTTCCATTAGAGCAATTTTTAAAGGTGCACTGTGTACATTTTAAGTTTCTCTGCATTTAATAATAATAATAACGTATGTATGTATTATTAAGTGTTTTACTGATCTAAAACATCTAAAAACATGCATTCTTACTGTGAGTCTGTGAGTGGGATTGCCTCTTCACAGATCTGACTTGACAACTCACCTTGTGGTGTCACCTACTTGTCTCCACAGAGACAGATAAGTTTAATGACATACCGTGGAACATTACAGGCAAAGCATTATAATCTCCATAAAGACATAAGTTACATAATGCACCTTTAACCCTCAGACCACAATTTCCTCTACCATTACTTTGACAGGCCACTAACAGCGCCCCTCGCTCTGTCAATCAAATTATGCGCCTCTAATCATTGTCAAAACAAGCCTCTTTACCAAATCCGTTCCGCTGCTCCATAATATAAATCCAGTCCGTATTTCCTCTGATACTTTGCCTCTCTAATCTAATCCGTTCTACACAGTGATCCGGTCCGCGTTTTGCGCTGCTTCTGAATCACTGTAAACTCCACAGAGACAGAGACAGAATCTGTCCCAGCTCAGGAGGACTCTGTAGCACACCATAAATAACTGTATTAGGTCATAACTTCTGAATTCATTACTGCAAATGATTAAAGCCATAATATGAAATTAAACTATCAGATAATTTAATGAAAACAGCACATTTCTGAAAGTGCTAATTTAGTGTTTTATTGCTATTTAATTGTTTTAAATAATATTAAATATATTTAAATTAAAATATAACAGTATGATAAATGATAATTAAGTCTAAGTCTATTTAATATACAGGTCTTTATTTTTCTCCACTCATGTGCTTGAGTATGAGATCGTGCACATGATTGTACACTGCCAGACACTGCCAAACCAGTACACCTACGGGAAACACTGGACTGTCTACCATAGGACTATGATATGGTAGACTACTTGGATCTATTAGATCAAACCACAAAGACTGGATTTGCTTCTCATTTGAATCATTTTACTCTAATTACTACTGTTCATTTCCATGAATCATTCTGGGTGCATGAGCCAGTCAACGAGAGAACATGTGGACACATTACATGCCCTTAAATTTACAATGACATATGGTGTATTCTGACAGGACTAAGTGGATCAGTGTAGACCAGGAATTCTTACAGAAAATCATTAGGTTTAGAAGGCTCTGATCCATCTATCCAGACAAAACAATTAAGCCATTCTTTATTTAAAGATAGAGTATAGATTCTGCTTTTACTGGTAAAAAACAAAACAAAACAAAAACAACAACTTCAACTGAACCTGGACTGCTAGTGCTTTAACCTGCAGACAGAAGACACATACACATTTTTTCTCATGCTCAGTATATGGCCGCATGCCTCATGTGAGTGCAAATTCTGATAAGAAAGAGTTCATTTAAACCTGTACAATGTTTTTGTAACTAAGATTATATCAAAATCTGAGTTGGTATCAGTGAAAGCGTTTGATTGTTTACCTCATCTCAGGGGACACAGATGGGTCATGTTTCTACATACCTTCTCTTTAAAATGGGATTTCTACCATAAAGCAGATGGTCAGATATTATAGATTGCTGAAGGTGTCATCCTAAAGTGTTATATAATGTAATAATCGATTGAGCAGGTTGTCCTTACCTGGAGGTTATGACTGACTTCCATTCTGACTTTGGGCAGAGACACGGCCATCGCGGTCTCCTTGAGTTTGCTCAACCACGAATCCAGCTGCTTCTTGGTCAACATCTTCTCCAGTCTGACCAGAGGCTCCACGTGGTGAGGCATGATGAACAACATGGTGGACTTCTTATGGGACAGGGGCATGCTCAGAATGGACAGCTTATTAGTGCTGTCATCAAAGAAGCCATAAAAACCTAGACAAATTATATTCAATGTTACTGCATTTTAAAATGTAGAGAGGCAAATGTAACCTTCTTAAATGTGCACTATGTAACTTTTTCGATGGAGTGTCCGCTACCATGGAGATAGCTTTGCCTGGAATGTCCAACAGTATAGCATTAAATGTATATGACATTCATCTACTAAATTACATTTGTTTTTAATAACTCAAAAATACCTAAAAAAACCAGACAATCTTAGTTTGCCTATCCACAGATCTAACCTGTAACATTCCAAGCAAAACAATAATATTTCTACAGAGAGAAAGAAGTAGCAGACCTTTCACTCAAAAAGTTACATAGTGCATTTTTAAAACTGGCACACTGGTCATTTGGTAGACAAAAACATGGCTGCATAGATCAGATTACTATCAGATATGTTTCATCTAACTTTCTGCTATGAGATCAAATTTGGCACCACCAAAAGTGTTGAAAGTAGGCCTACAGGAAATATGAAAATCATTTAGAAATCGAAACAAAAAACACACAGTCTCTCTCCGTGGTTTTGGAGTGATAAAAAACTAGCCCTGTTACCGTAGCAATAACCAAATCAATCTGGTAAAGAATATTTAAACACACACCTGCACCTGTTTTTAATGTTTAAAATGGACTTATATACAGTATTTATTTCTTTTGTTTGATTTCTGTTGGTATTTTATTCTGTATTTTGAACAGATACATAAAAAAAAATAATTAAATATTATGTAGTGAAAAGTCCTCCATATGGCGACTATAAATAGGATTGTCTAACCACATTGAGAGAACATTCTTTGCGTCAAGGCTGAACACATATTACACTTCGGTCTTACACACAGACAAAATAATCTCTTATCTGTCATCAAGAATGTGGATGCGTGTCAGCCGCAGCGATTTGGAGCTGATAAACTGTAGTGCAGTAATACAAGTACCTGTGCGATGCATCATCTGGACAGAGACGGTGTAGCTGTTTGGAACCATGAAGCCACGATTGTCCACCATTTTGTGATGAAACTGTTGATCCCATCGAGCTGTGACAGTAAACAAGGTGAAATGTGTAGTTTTAAGTACATATGACAGGTTAGACTAATCATTTTGGTGAAGTCTAGCTTTTTACTTCCTGGTTGGACATGGATAGTAGTTATGACGCACACATAGAAGTAATAGAACCATAGTGCAACCGTAATGTTAAGGGCCAAATCATGTCTAAATTACTCAATAGGTGATGATTAGCTCTTTGAAAATAAAAGACCACACCTTTATTTTGTTAAAGATAAACGCCAGACAGATGCCTTTCTTTTGCGTAAATTGCGAATAGAATTTTTGATGTTGATGACAAGAGTAGAGGTTAATGATTCATGGTCAAATTTTTATATAGGGCTTTTCCACCTTTAAGACACTCATCGCTTTACATCAAGGAACTGCAGAATCGCACCTCCAACCTTTGAATCAGTGGACAATCTCTCCTCCATTTTAGAACTTTCTACTTCCTGTGTTTGTGTACTTTTGTCTCAAACTGATATAAAACCAGTATACATATTTTTTACCACAGTCAAACCAATCCAAGTAAGAATTAGAAAAAAAACATTAACCATACCACACTTTAAATATACATGAAAAAATATTCCATATACGGTACTCACGTTTAAAGAACATGGCATTTACAATCATGGCTCCATCGGTTTTCTCCATTTCTTTAGTCACTTCCGGGAGCTTGCCATCTGTCGACTTGGCCGCCCATTCGTTTATAGAGTTAAGTGCGCTTTTCTTGTCTTTAAAACTTATCTTGGAGTGGTCACAGTTGTAGTGCTTCTTGCTATTTTTGACAAAGTTATCCACAAAGCTGACAGAGCTGGGCCCATATAGGCGGTTGTTGATTTTCCAGGTCACATTGCGTGTTTTGGGGTCGCTAACTTCTGTCAACAGTTCAGATAAACCAGAGTGAAATTGGTCATCTTTCACTTCAGCTGCCTTTAGAAGAGTTTTGACCTGAGATGCGGTAGATGCTTTTCCTCCCAAAGCAACTAGACCCAAAGATGAAGCTACTACCACGGGAGAGATGGCAATGTTTCCCATCTTCTTTGCCTTAGCCATGTTCTGGTACAGTGTGAAGCCCAGATTGGCACTATTGTCAGCCAAAATGGTGGCATGGTTACTGAGGGGGTTCTTGGCTGATGCAGAGGTAGCAGCGGAGATGGTGTTTATGATCAGTGCGATGGATACCACGTTTGTGAACCACATTTTCAAACCTAAAACACAAACAGTATGATCACACACACTGATGCTAAAAATGTTCACAATATAAATAAACAAATTAACTGTGGAACTCAAATAAAAAGAGACTGATTTGGTTGCATTTTGCAGCACAGTAGTACCCTGGTAATAAATAGGATGTAAATGTAACAATGGTCAGCTTGGGTCTTTTGAACTGAAATGTCTATCAGTCAAAATGTACATTTAAAATCACATTTAAAAGAGCCAAAGCTTACCAAAGAGCTGAACACTGTAAGTAGCATATAAAACATACAAGTAAGCAAAACAAACAGCAAAAAATAAATAAATAATAATAAAAAATAAATAAATAAATAAACATAACAATAAAAAAAAATAAAAAAATAAAATAAAATAAAATAAAAAATAACAAGGGGCCTCTTTCTACCTCTGGAAAGATTCCAAAGAGCAGGGATTTAAAGTGCTCTAGTGACTGTGCAGTTCTAATGTGCAAAGGCAGCTGTCGTCTAACCACAGAAAAGGCCCAGTCTCCTCTGGTCTTTAGCTTGATCCTGGGGTCAACAGGATCAATCAATACAAACGAAAAGATGTGATTCATTCTTTGACATAATGTCCCAGCACTACTGTTTCCATAGGGCCATTATTACCAGCAAAATACTAACCATGTTTTCTAAAAAAGTGTTAGGGTTAGGATAAAAATACAATAAAATAAAGCAAAAATGTCAAATGTGTCCAGTTTACTTTGCAGCTACTATAATTATACTTACTTATTCTAGCTACTTCACTATTTTCAGCCTATTAGCATGTTGTTATGAAGTTAGGTGCTATCATCTTCGTATATTACACTTTTGCAGAAGCACAGGATCTATTTCTTGATGCAGCTCTGGGCCAGACCTTACATAACAGCCACGTCGGCAGCTCCATGTTTGTAAACTACAACATCAGCTCATTTTCAGATTCATATCATGCCCAACAGAGATTCCAACAGAGATCTTTTAACACATAAGGAGTTTTTTCTCCAAAGGTGATTGGTTGTTTTTCCTGTGTCGTCATGGCGATCGTACACCTGCACACCACCCCAGAGTGCAGGTGCAGTCAGGAGGGCTGTAGAGTCCCATGGGCAGGAAGCTCAAGTTGCAAAAATATCAAATGATGTCATTGTCTGCTCATGCGCAATATGAAATTCTGTTAGGAATAGCATTTTATAATTATCCTTCAACCCCTCTGACCTAATCCTGCCTTTTGGAGTCACTTATTTGTGTATTTATAACTTTTTAATGTACTCATATTGTCTCTTGGGTATAAATAAAGTTATATTGACTGATTAGAAATGTTCCAGAGTACACCATTTGGCTTTCTCATGTCAAGACTCTGGACTTCCCCTAGTGATTTGACACAGTTATACCAGATGCCCTTCCATGTGCAAGCTCTGATTTACTCTTTGATTGGACTGACACAGGGGTATTTGAGATTGTGACACATTTTAACTATACAACAGTGTAAACTTTGGGTATGACTTTACAAAGAATTAAAAAGTGTGCACCATCAACACCAAAAAGATGATCATGCAAACAAAAATGAGGTCAAACGTTCTTTTTGTGCCTTTTGTCTCATTTCATAAAGTCCCAGAAACTTTAGCTGCATTGTTCCCATCCACAGTGGAATCTCATCTCTCACTGATCTGACACAGTGGCCCCTTTACACATGCTGAGACATTTCCCACGGCCATTCACTGCGTCCATAGCACCACTGTTTATTTTACCTTAATATCTGCCTCCAACACGTCCCAGATGTTGTCCTAGAAGTGATTCTGCAAAAAAGTGCACAAGTGACAAAGTGTCAGTAGCAGAAGTGGGACAGATTTTCATGCTGTGAATAAAAGCAGGAAAATCTGGGAAGAAGAATCCAGTTTCCAGATGTCCCGCCCAGAATGTGTATCCCGGGGACTTAGGGGAAGTAGGGGGAGAATCCGGCCCCTCTTGGTCCTAAAGCCTGAATAGAAGACCACTTTTAAGCACTATGTATGAATATGTAGGTCACGTTTTGTATCTTATGTAGTTGATACTTTCTCCATACCGTTTGATGGCACAAGCACATCTTATTTAAGCCTTTTTGCTCATTTTTTTATTTTTTTATTCTATAAACAGTGCATTTATAGATTCACAGAGCTTGTTCAGCCTTAACAAAAGCTAAAAAAGTAAATGAACGCAGTGGTCATTGCGGCCTGATGATGTCCTGCATGCTCTCCTCTGTGGGGCGTGCCTGGCTTTGGAAGTGAAACAAGCAGCAGGAAGCAGTGGAGCCGGATATATCCCCCACAATGCTCTACTGTACTGAGTCTAACAATGAAAGTTATGTAAAAGTGACTTGATATTAGGCTAAGTCATAATATTATTTAGTTGTTACATTATATTCATGTATTAAACACTAAGGTTTGTTCTTTTGATAGATAATTTTGAATAACTTAAAATATTAGACCTATTTTTCTTTTTAAATTATATGATTTATTTATTTATTTAAGCCAAGATATTAGAACATCACTATGACACTATGCGCATCAGCGGCCTCTAGTGGTGAGTATTGTCCTGCATCTTTTCTGTTTCTTTATGTGACCACCAGAGGTCAACAAAGAGCTGTATAATGAAGAACAACCTACAGAACCTGGCTCTTCTACTAAATCTACCATATCCACTGGTGTAAAGGCAGGGAGCCACTTATGACTGGTGGTGAAATTCAGCAAAGGTGGGTAGGTGAGTGTTCAAAATGTGTAATCTTACTCAAGCAGAAGCAAAAAGTACACAGTAACAAAAATTTCAAGTAATAAAAAGTGTTTGGAGAAAATACTAGGCGACTACTTAGAAACCAAGTATAGTAAGTAACAGGGCATAAAACTGTATGTAAAGTTCGATTTCTGATTACTTTAATAGGCCAGACAAAATAAATTATGCACAAATTTTGGTATTTAAAACACTTTTGTCACAATTTAGAATTACCCAAAGCAGGAAGAGCAACCAAAATTGACCCCATGTTATAATGTTGTTACCTCCTCAATAATGTTGTTACCTCCTCAAAAACATATCTGGAGTTGTGTTTTGTTCATTTACACATGTTTGAGTAATCCTTTATTATTAGTCTGTCTAAAAAAACCCTGTTCCACCTTGTGATGTCATGATAAAGTAGTTTTCAAATGAACAGATACCGTTTACCTTTAATTCAGTAGAGATCGGCAATTCCAGCTCTGAACTCATCCAAATGATTCTAATGCAGGTGTATAGGTATATACAGAGCACTTCCTGTATTACCACATGACATCACAAGGTGCAACAGAGTGTTTTCAGTTTGACAGAAGAATTCAGCCTAAATATGCAGGATTTGTGTGTTAAACATGTGTGAATGAAACAAAACACAACTCCAGGTCTGTTTGTGATGAGGAAACAACATTATAACATAGATCAGAAAACAACTTCATATGGGCCCTTTAACAAGTAAAAGTATGGCATTAGAAAACTACTAGTACAATAAAATATTAAAATGTCTTCAAAAACTACTCAATTAAGTGCAACTGTAATAAGTAAATGTAACTGAGTACTACCCACCTCTGTTCATGAGTACCAGTGAATTGTTTGGGATTAAAGGGATCTGACGTAATTATCCAAAGCCAAGGGTTAATCTGCTGTTAGGCCTGGAATAGATCTCCTACAAGACACTGCTCTGCCTCTTCACCAGGAGCGGCACGGGCGAGGGGGGTCACACGGGACACAATACACACAGGAAGTTTGGAGTGAGATGTGTAAATGTATGAAATATAGATAGAATGTAGAATGTCCTTTGTCAATCAATTAACAAAAACATTTTTAAAGACATGATATTGTTTGACTATCCATTTTTGCAATACTATAGCTAACATTATTCTTACACTTTATTCAGCCACCGGTGGTGGAAGGTAACGAAGTACAAGTAGTAAGGTCAATTTTAAGTATCTGTATGGTACTTAAGTACATTTTACAGTGGATACTTTTCACTTTTACTTCACTGTATTTTAGAGCAGGTATTTGTACTTTCTTCTACACTACATTTTTGAGCTGGACTGAAAAGAAAAAGCACTTTTTTTCAGAAAATTCATGGGGTTATTTTTACCATGTTTGTGGTAACATCCTGACTCACGTTTTTGAGTTCAAGCTTCGGCTTTGCGCAAACAAAAATAAATACACAAAATACACGAGAAAAATTAAGAAATGTATTAATATTGCTACTGTTGACAAAAATATATAGCATTTGTATCAATATCACACTTTAATTAGCAACACTTGTGTTATTTACTTCAACTTGATAAAGACAGTTTATCAAGGACCACACAAACCACCACCAAGGTGGGAACCTGGTGGTGGTCACCCTCAGAGAATGTCACACGTACAGCTCTTTTAAAACTGAAATGAAAAAGTTGGTTATTGTCAAACCAAACATGCATCATCTATAGTGGCAATGGGATTTGGACTTTTCTATAGAGACACATTTGCATGTATGGACAAAATATGAAGGGGGTGGATTTAAATGTGTATAAAAGTGTCTTGAATGGGGCCAAACTGAAATAATGGGGACTGTGCAATGAATGTGCAATGTTTTGGATAGTGCAATAATGGGAACTGCGCAATGAGTGAAGTGCGTAATTTTTATTTTGACCCTTCTGTGACCCCGGCCTTTGGGGCAACAGATGGAAATGAGTCTTTGTTTATAATCCTGTGTGTTTACATTCATGCTGCATCATGTCTGTTCAGTAGCATGCATTGTTCCAATCAAATAAATATATAAATAAACAAATACATTAATAAATACATATATAAACTACATGCTACATGATTGTTCTCATGGATTTGTGATTGTTCTGTTTGGAATGTTACACAGTATAGCATTGCATTTTCCTGTCTTGCATTTACTGTATTCAATTACACATCTTTTCATGGCTCAAAATACCTGTGAAGCTGTAACTGGTTGTGTCACCGGCTTGTTTCCATGGAGATACAAGTTGAATGCCATAGTGTACAGACTTTAGGCCAAATAATAGCATTGCCATGAAGACAAACGGGGAGCAGACCATCCACCAGCACAGAGTCACATAGTACACCTCGAGGCTCAGTTGGTAGTGTTTGTCCACTGATACAAAGGTTGGCGGTTTGAATCCCACTCTCGACATAAACATCATTGGTTGAGCGATCAGATTTTACTGTCCCACAGGTTGGTGATGCGATTCCAGCTCCCACAGATGAATGCTGTTGTTGTGTCCTTGGGCAAGACACTTAACCCACCTCGCCCCCAGTGTCTCTGTACACTGGTGTGTGAATGTGTGAGTGGTTCCTTGATGTAAAATGCTTCAACTGTCTTTAAGGTAGAAATCCGCCATATAAAAGTGTGACCATTTACCAAGCTCGTAGATATAACTGCAATATGGGTTTTCTATTTGTATCTATGGGGGTAACACCTACATAGATTTGAACAGCAATGAGTACCTAACATATTTCAACATATATTCTGAAAGCCAGTACACCCAAAAAGGCATCAATAAAAACATGGGACATTCTCCAAATAAGTGGAAGTGGGGCGAGTGATGAGTCTATGGTTGTGCAGGACGACCAGAAGGGGACAGGTGGTCACTATACATGCACTGGTTCCACACATATTTTCCTGGTATTTTCAAACCCATCTAAGCCTTTTTAAACAGTGTACCTTCTGACTGTGGCATTTCTTTGTGTATTCCTAGAAACCCTATGATCCTACGCGCATGCCTGCTTTCCCCGGCAACTGCAGTGCTCCCACTGGGCACTTTAATGAAACGACTTATTCCTTTCAAGTTTGATCTGATGATGTTCTTCATAAGTGGCATTTAGGTTCAACCTTTCAATCTTTCCTTAAACGTACACATTAGGAAGAATATTTCATTTTCTGAGCTAGACATATTGCATTACATTATATTCAGGGGAGTACTTATGTAAAACTATTAAAGTACTTGTTTAAAAATGTACTTAAAGAGTAATTTTGTGGTCTTATAAGGCTTCAAAAGTAGTGATTTTAATAAAGATTTGTGCTGAATTTTGTTGAATAGAAACAACTGAATCGCTCGTTTTTCCTGACAGTTTTTATTTGTATATTTTTTGTTAAAAAATTAACTCCTCAGCCTCAGACAACAATAAAAACATACTTTTCTTTTCAGTCCTATTAAAAAATGCAGTGGAGTATAAAGCACAGATTCCTGCTCTCAAATGTAGTGAAGTAAAGCAAAACATATCCAATTTAAAATGTAGTTAAGTAAAGTACAGATACCTAAGCATTTGACTTTAGTAGAGTACTTTACTACTTTTACTTTGTTATGTTCCACCACTGGTTTAATGCCATACAGTGGAGACCTCCTACACCAGGTATGCCCAAACTGTGGCCCAGGGGTCAAATGCGGCCCTCAGACCAATTTTTCTTGGCCCTCAAGCTTCCAGGTGAATTGGCCAATGTTACTTTAAACAGTAGTTTTTACTCTACATTTCTGAAAATCTACTTACTGCCCATCTCAAATATTTAATGTGTCCCATTGAGAATGTAAACATGAATAAATGTCTAGTGATGCAGTCTAACTTATAATAATGACACAGATTTTCACTGTATTGGTGACCAGTTTATGGCCCTCAATCGGCCCACAGCTTTGTCTGTGTTTTTATATGTGGCCTTTAATGAGAAAAGTTTGGACACCCCTGTTCTACGCAAATAAAAAAACAGCAAAAAGTGATATCCCTAATGGTCAAATGGAACTGAAATTGCTTTACGCATCCCTTTACGCATGCATTTACGCACTCCTTTTTACAACTATTTTGAATGTAAAGTTGCTAAGTTGTGTCTCAACAAAAAAGTAGGCCTTATTAAGTCAAACCGTGGGCCTCATTGTTTACTTGAGATGATATTCCTCCACCTGCTGCCGCTGAAGAGATCTCTTGTCCAGTGAAAGCGATCCAAACGCACCTTCTCTCTGTCTCTCGTCTATAAATAACCCAGATGAGACGTTGTTCTACAGTGCGCTTCTTAGACCCGCCCACACACTCTCAGCGGGGGATTACTGATCTGAACTCTTCTGAAATCTACGGCCGTGCGTCTTCACTCGAGCTGAACTTTCTATGAATTTAAACACCACCAAATTTGGACTTTTACTGCGCGTGCGTAAAGACGTCTCAACAGGTCTGCGCCGTCCACGTGAGAAGTGGGCTCCTGCTGGCGATTGTTGTGTTTTGGAGAGGGGCTGGAGTGGATAACTTATAGTATTACCTTATGAAACACCGAGGTCTAACAGTGAGAAGACGCCTTGATGACATCGTCCAGTGAAGGTCAATTGATGGGACTGAGAGAATACCGCCTTTTGTGGAGCTAAGGTAAATGTTTCTCTGTGCGTCAACCGATTATCCGTATTTTAATCCCACCAAAGCCTTTGTTTGTTTAGTTTAGCATTTGGCACGGAGTTAATTACACATTTAACGTGTGTGTGTGGGTGTGTGTGTGTTCGTTTTTATGATATGTCCCATAATTAGTACTTTAGACAACAGTGATCATGGTTGCCCACACATTTGTTGGATTTTGTTTCATTTCAGTGAAACGTTGGCCTGTCTAACATCATTAATATCTACCTTTATTTAGAGTGAAAATTCCATCTGTTTCTTCTACAGCAGCAATAAGTGTCTAAATCCATGTCCATCCATTTCCATATACCATGTGATTTCTGCCAGATTAGTTCTTTATCTGTCTTTTACTTGTTTAATCTCAAAACCACATGCTTTGAATTGATTGTAGATCTCTTGATTAAAATAACAAAACAAAAAAACTACTTAAATCATATCTCAGTAATTGCCCAGTTGATCCCACTCCACAACAAACCATTATCTGCTGTTCTTACACATATCTGTCAATTATTATTTGATATAATAGCCTACCAGTGGCAGAACATAACAAAGTAAAAGTAGTGAAATACTGTACTTGAGGTATTTGTATGTTACTTAACTAGATTTTACAGTGGATACTGAGAGTAGGTATCTGTACTTTCTACCCCACCACTGGACTGAAAAATAAAAGTATTTTTTATTATTGTTTCTGACCTGGTGAAAAGGCTGAGGGCTTTATTTTTAACATGTTCATAGTTTGAGCAAACAAAAATATACAAAGAAAAACAGCCAGGAAAAACAACTATCTATTTAGTTGTTTCTGTATTTTTCCTGCACAATCTGCACAGAACTCTTTTACTTTGTACTCTTTAAGTACATTTTTTAACGGGCACTTTAATACTCAAGTCGATTTTTTTTTCATGTGATACTTTTAGTTTTACTTGAGTATTTCTTTTCTCTGGTATCTGTACTTTTCTCTAGTGTCTGTACTTTTCTCTGGTATCTGTACTTTTCTCTGGTATCTGTACTTTTCTCTGGTATCTGTACTTTTCTCTGGTATCTGTACTTTTCTCTGGTATCTGTACTTTTCTCTAGTGTCTGTACTTTTCTCTAGTGTCTGTACTTTTCTCTAGTGTCTGTACCTTTCTCTGGTATCTGTACTTTTCTCTGGTATCTGTACTTTTCTCTAGTGTCTGTACTTTTCTCTGGTATCTGTACTTTTCTCTAGTGTCTGTACTTTTCTCTGGTGTCTGTACTTTTCTCTGGTATCTGTACTTTTCTCTGGTGTCTGTACTTTTCTCTGGTGTCTGTACTTTTCTCTGGTGTCTGTACTTTTCTCTGGTATCTGTACTTTTCTCTGGTGTCTGTACTTTTCTCTAGTGTCTGTACTTTTCTCTGGTATCTGTACTTTTCTCTAGTGTCTGTACTTTTCTCTGGTATCTGTACTTTTCTCTAGTGTCTACTTTTCTCTAGTGTCTGTACTTTTCTCTGGTATTTATACTTTTCTCTGGTATCTGTACTTGTACTTAAGTAACCTGAGTACTTCCTCCACCGCTGTGTAATACATATAATTGCATAGGCCTAATACAGTTCCATAAGACTATTCCAATCAGTGGGTTTTAACTAGACTGGCTAATGTTAAACTCTTTTATATTCACACATCTGTTGAAAAAAGTAATGACGTGATGGAAGCCCCTTTTATCTCCTGTTCAAGTTAGAATCCAAATGTTTACAATACTGCCATTTCCATGACTATCTTGTTTGTCATGCCGGGGGTTGCCAGGTTGAGTCATATCATGCAGATGAGAAATCAATCCCATCTGGACGAGAGGCTCTTCAGACAGGCACTTGACAAAGGGACGTGATGATTATGACTAAGCCCAGCGTTTAAGTTGGCTGTGAATGCAACTTTCCAGCCCACATGATCCCTGTGTGCTTCAGAACAGACTGATGCACCTCTATTTTGGGCTAATTGGGAGATTATGGCGATTATCAATGAATATACACATTTAATAAATAGTGATTCAAACTGGGACATGTGACAGTGAGTGAGATACAGGCCTTATTATAGGTCCAGCTATTTTATTTTTCAATGAGTCGACTGGTCAAACGATTATTGATTATAGGAGATATGGTGTTTGTGACCAGATGAAGGTCAACATATGTGGACTGAAGTACTGAAGTAGAGACTGAAGTAGAGAGCAAAAAAATAAGTAAAAGTATCACATGAAAAACTCTACTTGAGTAACAGTATCAAAGTACAGGTTTAAAAATATACTAAAAGAATAAAAAGTTCAAATATTTTGAGGTGTAATAAAGCTTCAAACGTAGTGATTTTGATACAAATTTGTGCTGCATTTTTTTAGCTGCTTTTATTTGTATATTTTTGTTTTTTTTCCTCAAACTAAAAATACTCCACTCAGGTACTTTTTATTATTGTTTGAGACCTGCTGAAAAGTCTTTTACTTTTCAATGTAGTTCAGAAATGTAGAAAGTACAGATACCTCTAGTGCAGTTAAAGTAAAAAGTATCAACTTTAAAATTTACTTGATGAAAGTACACATACCTAAAATTTGTACTTAAGTATGGTACTTTTTCACACTTTTAAATATGTTTCAACCAAAAATGGTTGAAATATGGCAACTGAATAGAGAATATTAAGTATATTAAAGTAAAGTAGTGATGAAAAAGTATATGAGTAATGAAAATGTCTAATAGTGATTTGATTTAATAATGACCCTGTCTGTGTTTATGAAAAGGTTTGTATGTACAGATGATGATTGCCATCCCAAAATATGTTTAGGGTCAGTTGTAGTCAATTCAGCCTCAACTGGAAGCTTCTGGAGTGGAGAGAAATTTAAAAACAAAATGTTTTATCTATTACAGACCAAAATCACTCTTTTTTTTTTCCATTGTTTTGATATTCTAATGGTGCTGTTTTTCTTCTAAAACTCATTTAGCCTTAGAGTCTGCAGAGTTCAGATAATATTTACTAAAATACTCAACGGTTATTTTTGTTGTTGATCACTGTTGATTAATCTTTTTAATTGGTGCTGCTCTAAATAGGTCCAGCACCCACAGACAGGGAGACAATTGGCAGTGATTTACTAGGCCCATTATTCAGTGAGCTCACGGCTCAAACTGTTACAATGACACACCTGCACTTTTTAAAAGCCAGCTACCAGGTTACCCAGGCAACATAGTGCACATGGGCACAGCCGTGGAGACGGTACAGGGGCTTCAGGCAGATAACAGACGTCCTATAAGCCAGAGGAACAAGAGGTCGAGTGTAAGCCCCTCCTCGGGCAGAGGAGCAGCTCAACTACGACCACTGTTTTATTTACAGAAGAAAGGTTAGAACAAGGGGTCACAACCTGTGGGGCGTGGGCATCTTATGAACTGCTATGTGCTGTGGTCGTCATGAGGGATGAACAAATCAGGAAACATATACAGTATAATAAGTATTGGGACAGGGCTGGGCGAAAAAAAGAAGTGGGACTTTTTCTCCATATTGATCAATCTCGATTTTCCATTCGATTTTGTTCCATCTTATTGAAAACACAGACAGCTGAACTTCAGGCGTGAAGAGCAGGACGTGAGGATCACTACAGTTTTAATAGGACCAAATAATAATTCCAGAGAAATCCACATTTAAAGTTTGGAATGAGATTGTACATCATATTGAGTTTACCGGCAGAAACATGTGCAAAGTGTGTGTGCTAAAGTTTCACTCATAAATGGTGAAAAAATAGTAGTTTACTTTCTGTAACTTGGATTATAGTACAAAGCACCAGAGGAGAGAAAGAGGAGGAAAGGTGAGGAGCTGCTGCTGGATCATAGAGGGAGGAGGAGCGAGGGCAGACGATTCTGCACACAGACACACAGAGGGACACACTGGACTTTTTGTCAAACTGTGCTGATTTAAGTCAAAACTTGTGAAACACAAGGACAAGTGAGGAGACATAGAGAGACAGTGGCCCTGACTCAGAGCTTTAAACAAGAGCACCACAGGTCTGGCTGTAGACCTGTTTATTAAGATGCATTTGCCTTATCACTGAGAGGGGCCAAAGTTTGAACAGAATTGTATAATTAAAACATAAATTGCAAATCTAATCACAAAGTTCACATTTTAAACATGTCCAGAAAAGATGAGAAAAATACTGAAATATGAACTGACAAACTAAAAGAAAAATACTAAAGAGTCACATTTCAGAACATGTTTGCACAGATCTTAACTACAGAGACAGTCTTTGTTTTTCTGCAGAATAAGACAGGAGACTGGAAGTTATGGCGACTCCTAAAATTGCAGTGTCCCCTATTAGACGATTAAACGATGCACAGGGAATGTGTTTAGACGACGTTTCAGATGAGTAAAAATGATTACAAAGGCATCACATGTCTTGTTGAATGTTGCTACATTGAAATGGTGCTCTGGGTCATTCTAAAGAAAACATTTCCAAGGCCATAAAGGCACTGAAGGTTTATATTTGGGTTTGAAAGCAGGTTTTGCTGAGTGCACAGAAGTGTGAGCAGGTGACTGTGCTTCTACTGTAAATATGACATAACCTTTAGTTCCTTTATGTGTAGCAGGTTTTATTGGTGAACATGTAAATAAACAGGCTATTTATTATGAAATCTACAGCTATAACTTTTCTGTTAGAGGGTCTGCCACCTGTTTGTCTCCATGGAGATACTATTGCTTTGCCTGGAATGTTCCAACAGTGAGTCCACAAGGCCAAGTTACAGGTCAAATCTGTGGAAACGCAAGCCAGCTCACAGTGTAAATGCAGGTTTTCCAAGATAGAAATTTAATGTACTGTGGAACATTCCAGTCAAAGTAATTACATCTCCAAGGAGACGAGATTGAAGCTAACGGCACCCCCACAAAAAAAAAAAAATGACACAGTGCACGTTTAATGGTCAGAGCCTGGACAGTCTCTTCTAGTAGGCCTACTCTCTGCACAGCTTTGCTCCATTAGCACAACTGTGACCACTGCAGCTTTACAGAAATACTTGAGTTGCCTTTGGAAGACTCTTTTCTCATTGAGGCACTTCATGAGGCACTTTAGGGCAAAATCACTCTCATTTACTTTTATTACCCTCACCAAGGTTATGTGATCAGCTGCTAAATTATTACAGAAAAAGTACTCTGCGGATTTTGATTAAACTTTGCCAGAGAGTAATTCACGGGCCAAGGACAAAGCTATTAAAGCCTCAAGCAAATGCACAGAAAGAGCCAAGACTGTTAGTGCTTTTCCAACGTGACATTGAGTTTTGATTGATTTAAATTGCAGAAGATGTATCAAGTGTTGTGCAAATCCTAGCTCTCAGATGTAATCATATAGTAATCATAGGTAGAACAAGTCAAACATATGAAATGCTTTTTAAAATGCTGAATAGAAGATCTACATAAATTGGAAGAAAAAGTGCAATTGGTGACTTTATGTTAAAAGTAGGATTCTGTTCAGATGACTCCAGGAGCATTAGCATGTGAGAAGATATGAACTGTGATGTAATCTAACAACCCCATGCATTTCAGAACATATTTGTAGAGGATACAATAGGATTTTTCTACTGTGTAAACAATTTCATAATTGTGCCAACTCAAATTGTGACTGCAATATTGGCCGGTCCTAAACAGCATTTATTTAGTTTTCTCAAAATAACTTCAAACATATCCCAATTCTCCCCTGTTCTTAACTATCAAACATGGCTGCTCCTCTTATATTGTGGACATTCACTACCTCCATCTTTGCAATAATCTCTGGACCGTTTGTTTACCAAGTGGGTGATACTGGCAAAAAAGACTACTGACTACTGTACTATATTGTACTTTATACGCTCTATTTTGTTTATATGTTTAAAGCAACAGTTACAGTTTTATCTCACCTGTTCAATTTGACATTCCCCCATGATTTCTTCTTCTTCTACTGTTTTCTTATTGTTTATAAAGCATCTTTGAGTGTCCAAAATGTCCTATATAAGTCTGCTTTATTATTAGTAGTAGTAGTAGCAGTAGTAGCAATATCAGTAGCAGTATCAGTTGCAGTAGTAGTAGTATCAGTATCAGTAGCAGAAGTAGCACTATCAGTAGCAGTAGTAGCAGTAGTAGCAGTAGCAGTAGCAACAGCAGTAGTAGTATCAGTAGCAATAGCAGAAGTAGCACTGTCAGTATCAGTAGCAGTAGTAGCAGTAGCAGTAGCAGTAGTAGTAGTAGTAGTAGCAGTAGCAGAAGTAGCACTGGCAGTAGCAGCAGTAGTAGCAGCAGTAGCAGAAGCAGTAGTAGTATCAGTAGCAGTATCAGTAGCAGAAGTAACACTGTCAGTAGCAGAAGTAGCAGTAGTAGCAGTAGTAGCAGTAGTAGCAGTAGTAGCAGTAGTAGCAGTAGTAGCAGTAGTAGCAGTAGTAGCAGTATCAGTATCAGTAGCAGAAGTAGCACTGTCAGTGTCAGTATCAGTATCAGTATCAGTATCAGTATCAGTAGCAGCAGAAGCAGTAGCAGAAGCAGTAGTTGAACATGTTTTCTGATGGGACCTTTACACACAATAATGTTGAAATGATTCATGACAGTTGATTTATCACAAATGATTATTGCAGGTTTAATTTGCATTTTGACTCCTACATGTTATTATAAATCTAATCTGATAACATAAACCCATTTAAGGTAATGTGTTTTTCCATCCCAATTCTACCAGACGTGCTAAAATTAGAAGGCGTACTGCAGTCTTATCCAACGTGGAAGACGGTGGAAGTGGTGCCGTCCTGAATACTGCAGATACAAACTGCTCAGATAAAGACAACACAGAGGTTTGTTGTGTTAACACGTCACTTGGAAACAGCCTTATCTCACCGTGTAGGCCGTTTAATTATATTTCTTGATGAAAATACACACAATAGATGGCGTTAAACGAGGTCTGAACTGTGGGAGGGAGTTCTTTGGATGCCATAGACTTTAAGACAAACAAGCCCCATTGTGTGCTTGCATTTCAAGTGTTTGTGTTTTGTTTCATTTACACATGTTTAACACACAAATCCTGCATATTTAGGCTGAAAAATATTTGAGCTCATATTATTCAATCCCCATTTTTGATTACGATGTGACAAATTAAAATAAATGATTTTCTTGTTAATTTCCTCAACTTAAATACAAAGTGATCTGCTCCAAACCACATGCTTTTGCTGAGGATTGGCTGTAGACCTCTCCCTGTGGTGGAACGTAACAAAGTAAAAGTAGTAAAGTACTCTACTTAAGTAAAAAAAATTAGGTATCTGTACTTTTGAAGTGGATACTTTTACCTCACTTTACATTTGAGACCATTTATATTTACTTTCTACTTCACTACACAAGACTGAAATACATCTACTTTTTGCTCTTTAAGTACATCTTTATACGTGTACTTTAATACATTACTTAAGTTGATTTTTTTCATGTGATACTTTTACATTTACTTTAGTATTTTTTTGTCCCTTTTAAGTATTTCTTCCCCCGGTGATGATTGACATTTAAAATGACTAAACCCTAGTATTTAAATTGAATTAATTGCACAGTCCTATTTTAAGGTCTTCACATAATGACATAACTGACTGGTGCAGGGACAAACAAGCAGAGGGCACTAATCCAAAAGCAGACTAGACTAACAGTGGAGTTTTGGATGTAGGTCACTGTGACATTTTTGTGAAGCCATTGACACTGGAGCTTTTATTCAGCTACAGGTTTGTGTTTATCACCAGGGCAACAGGCCATATCTGAGGCTCAAGTGAGTGTGAGGACGGCTTAGACTCTCTGTGCCCGTCTCCTTTAACTTTAGATGCCTACGTGTTTGGGATTTATAGTATTTTAATGAAATGTGAAATGAGTATCTGTATCTTACTTAAGTACATTTTAAAGCGGGTACTTTTTACTTTTACTTCGCTACATTTGAGAGCAGGTATCTGTACTACATTTTTTGACTGGACTAGAAAGTAAAAGTATTTATTATTATTGTTTGAGACCAGCTGAAAAGTCTAAGGGGTTTATTTTTAACACGCTTGTATAAATGAAAATGGCTAGAAAAAAATAACAAATACTATATAAAATAAAAACAAATTACGGACCAAATCAAAATCTTATAAGACCTCAAAATATGGACAAAATACTTTTACTTTTTACTCTTTAAGTACACTTTTAAATGGGTACTTAACTACTCTATTTTTTTTATTTTTTTTATGATACTTTTTCTTGAGTATTTCTCTTGCTCACTCTGTAGTTTATACCTCTACAAACATGCACTGAAACTTATGTGATACTTGTATTCAATTATCAGGTCATATTTCACATCATATTTCTTCTCTCAAATGTTGATGCTTTTGGACATGTTTAAAATGTCCACACTCGTGATTTTTTCAGACAAACACTGTGATCACAATATTAGAAAGGTAGCTCAAAGATATTTTGCCAAAATTGTTCAGCCCTAATTTACATTCACCAAAAAAAAGTTTGGACATGCCCTCTCATTCAATATTTATTTATTTATTTTTTACTACTTTACTACATTTTATACACATACAGAAGACATTAAACATATGAAGTAATAGTATAATCTTTTTTGAATAATCAAATATATTTTAAACTAATTAGTAGAGTTATACAGAGTCTTCTATATGTATATAAAATGTAGAAAGTAGTTTAAAAAAAAAGAAAAAAACATTGAATGAAATTGTGTGAGCCTTTTTTGTTTTAAAATATACCTTGTTTTATTGAACAGGTGAACTTGGCTCTTTAGTTTTAAAAATCTTCACTAAAAATGGTTAAATAAAAAAAGGCTAAATAAATATTTGGAGGGCAGCCTTTTTCATGTTTGCACTTCAGTGTTTTAGACAATGAAAAGTTCCCAAAAGTTCATAATGTAGCGTTAAAGTGTTCCCATTAGTACTCCTTTGTTCTTTGTTGTTTCTGTTTGAATAATGTACAATCCTACATTAAAGAGGCTGACGTCTCTGTGTCAGTGCAGCACATAGACCTGTATCATTACTGCTTCTCCCAGACATGAGTCACTTTTGGACTATTTGACTTCTTCTGGGAGCTGTTGTCACTCCAAACAAGCTCAAAGCCTGTCAACAGAACAGTGTGTTTAAAAAATACCACTGCACGCTGTGACCTGGCCTGCCTCCTCTCTCCTCTCTGTGTTAAAGTGTGTGTGAGAGAGTTTGCCTGACCTGCCTGCCCCTTCTACATTCTGGTCAAATCGGACCAAAGACCTTTGTCCCATCTTGAGACGGTCCAACCAAAGCCACTTATTTGTATCCCTTGTCTCTCAAATGCAGAAGACACCTCCTCTTGAACATTCACATTCACAACTAAATATTCAACTTCTTTTACCTGAGTTTAATAACAGTTTGATGCTTTGCTTTTATTCTGCAGAAATCTGTGCTGTTTCCGTGTTATTGTCCCCCTTTTTTAAGCTGCCATGTTTGTTTTTACACAACAGACCATGCTTCCCTCTGATTGGTTAATTCGTCTGTCAGTCACGCCTAACACAAAACAGTGAAACAGGATACAGTTCTAGACCCACTCGTCTTTGTAAAGTTTTGTCAAAGTGTGTGGTTCCAGCCGGCCAGGTAGTGATAAAGTGGGTTGTGTTGTGGTGCTTTGGGTTACTGTGTGTGTGTTACTGTGTTAAACTGTGTGCTACTGTCTTCAACTGTACCTGAGTTTTGTTTTGTTGTGGTGCTGTGCAGGTGCAGTGTGCGGTGTGGGATGCTGACAGACCAGCAGTGCGAGGCTGAAGGAGCATGGTGAAACACCAACCCTTGCAGGTCTATGAGAAGCAGATCTTGTTGTCCATAATCACTGGCATCTATGGTTGCCGCTGGAAACGATACCAGCGTTCCCAAGACAACACCTCCAAGGTAAGCGCCAAGTTACACTGACTCATCCTCTGTACAGACTGAGAAGTTAATGTTAACGTTAAATAAATGGAGATTTTAAGATGATAACCGTGTTCATTAGTGGCGGAAGGAGTACTCAGTTTTGTGATTTAAGTAAAAGTACAAATACTGGAGCAAAAAAATACTCAAGTAAAAGAAAAAAATCAACTTAAGTAAAAATATTTAAGTACCCATTTAAAAGTATTTCAGACAGATTTTTGATAGTGTTGTTCATTTGTTAAAGAGTAGTGATATTGATTAAAAGATAATACATATTTTGTTCAGCAGTAACAATACAAATCAGTTTCTTAATTTTTCTTATGAATTTTGTGTATTTACTTTTGTTTGTTCAAAGCCGAAGCTTGAATTCGAAAACTTTATTCAGGATGTTACCACAAAAATGGTAAAAATAACCCCTCAAATCATATCAAAAGTACTTTTTACTTTTCAGTTCAGTTCAAAAATGTAGTGCAGTAGAAAGTACAGATACTGCTCTCAAATGTAGTGCAGTAAAAGTAAAAAATATCCAATGTAAAATCTACTTAAGTAAAGTAAAGATACCTAAAAATACTACTTAAGTACAGCACTTTACACCTTTTACTTTGTTTCCTTCCACCACTGGCCTTCATATTATTGCACTGTGAGAAGTGACGAGCAACATACCGGGTTGTTTTACAGCGCTTTTGTTTCCATTTTATTTATTTATTTTTCTAATTTTCTAATTTTTCTAATCTACATTTCTATGGACGTATGCCACATCTACCCACATAAAGTTTTTGAAATCCAATCCCAAGCACCATAATGAGTTTCATTTGTCTTTGTGTAATGTAAATATGAATTCATTTTGGATTTGGGATTGTTTTATTTACACTGGAGAGTTGAGGAAAGCCTTGATATAGTTCTATGCCGTTTTGAGGTTGTCATTATTAATATATAAGGCACGTCTCCTGATATTGGTTAACTCCTATTGCGGTAAGGTTTTTTGCAGTAATGCTGAGGACTCTGCTGCTATGTTTAAATATAATCCTTACAGACTTAAGGTGACCCCAGCTTTATCACTGTAGGATGCACACAATTGACATTTCCATCACGTCATCCGTTAGTTCTTTCATCTTTTTAATAAACAGTGAGAATGTAAATCATCGGTGTTGTCCTGAAACATTCTTCTAATGACAAAGTGTGTTTCCAAAACACTCTTCAGATTTCCTAAAGCCTGGATTCCTGGGAGTGTTTTGGAGCAGCCCTGGCAACTGTGAGAAAGAGTCAGACACCCAACTGTGGTCCAGAGCAGGCAGTCCCCATGTTACTACTGCTGGATAGTACTGTGTAGATCTGAGTCTATACAAGAAACAGTGTATGTGCACATAGGCCTCTCATGAGAATATAATTTGAAGTGCAATATATTGCTAAAGAATCAAATTTATCCACTGACACAATAACTTTAAAGCAGAATTCAGCCCTGATGTAAATGTTCTACTGATACAATGTCATTAAACACATGAGCTGCAATAACTAAATGACAGATTGAAACACTTTAGTAAGTAGCTTGTATTTATAATGAGTGATAGTTACTTTCTCAACCCTCGACAGATAAAATATAGAAAAATAACAAAATGTTCCACTAGTACAAAGAAAAATATAAATATTGACCCCAAAATGATTGTTCCATGAATCATCTATTAAACAGTAAGTTTATAATAGTAATGTTGTGCTAGGCCTATGTGTACTAAATGTGTAACTTCGGAGTAGAGGACTTACTGTATAATGCAGCTCTCTGTTAATGAATGCTCTGATCACAAACACTTGGGCTTTTGACTCAATTGCTCCACTTTGTCTCGTTCTGAGGTGAGGCTCTCAGGTGTTTTGTCCCACTATGTCTCACAATACTGATGTGTTTACTTAACCCCTAGATATCCCATAAAAATGTTCTACACCTGTAGACTGTAGAATGAATTTAATGAAAGCAGACCAATTATGCAAAATTGACTTTTTAGAGATTTTATGTTAGAGTTGTTTCCCCTCACCATTTACTCATCCGAAGTTGTAGTTGGAGTGATTTGTGCATGTTTGAACAATCTTTAATCGCTTATTATCAAGATGCCATATTGCTGATCAATCCCCATTTTCACTGTCACTGGCACACACCCACTGTGATGTACTTACTTCGTTCTCCAATTTTATTTTCTTAGTCTGTGATACAGGATTTGGCAGTGTCGCATAGTCATGGTACCATTTGTTTAAAAATATGCTACTCACTAATGTGATCTGCAGCTATCCATTGGAGATGTCATCTCTTTGTTGTGATGACATTTACAGCGTTTTAGATGCGAATTTAAGAAGTGCAAATTATAATGATCATAATTATAATGATCCTCTGGTGTCATAGATTATAACAGGCACAGACACGATATGACTTCTTTAAAAGCTTTTAATGCCAATACAAGCCCTGCAATCACGCCTAACATTATAAAATAGTTAAAAGCTCATAAAAGTTCATGTCAGAGTGCTTCAAGTATAGTATAAATAGAAGTGGAGGATATATTTTTGTTTTGAAGATATGTCAAAGCATTAAGTATGTTAATATAGTTAAAGTTACCACAAAAACGATTCAATTCAGTTCAAGTTAATTTCTAAATCTACTTCAGTTAACCAAAGTGCTTCACATAAAAGTCAACAAAAACAAAACAAATATACAGATAACATGATACATAGGAAAAGAACAATAAAACACCAAGATATTCTGTCTCCTTAGTATTAAACAGACAGAAAAGTTTAGTGTATTCTCTTAAACAAAGGTATGAAGTGACATTTCTGCTCTTTAGTGGTTAATTCTATTGTCCAGTCACATCTGAACATCTGAACTAAGGCATTTACATTCACTCTTTATTTTACCAATGCATTGACAATGTGCTATTGTCTGAACATACAAGATGTTTTCAGTTTTGTCGTCATCTCCCACCTCTATCTTCTCTTTTAATGTTAATTTTATGATGATTATTTGTGATTATTTATGTTTTGATTTGTGTGATTTTAATGTCTTTCTTATTCTGTAAAGCACTTTGAATTACCTTGTGTACGAATTGTGCTATACAAATAAACTTGCCTTGCCTTGCCTATGTGTGAATATTGTAGGTTATCCCAGGTCACAGTTGCATATAACACAAAAATAATCTCGTTAGCTCGCTAGTTTGTTTGGTCTTCACACTTGACTCAGTTCAGAGCAGGAGATGAAACCTACAACGTGACTCTGGCTCTGAGCCTCAGCGTTTGACCCAAGTTGAACAACTAAACCAATTAAAACAGACCTGTCATTACCGTCATTTCTCACCTCAGAAACAGCCCACACAAAGGAGAAACTTCCTCACTTCCTCTGCTGGAAAAACTACAATAAAAGAACACATTAATCAGACTTGTGCGTTTGTGCTGGAGTTATCTTTGTATTACGAGCACTTCCTGTATTACCACATGACATCACGAGGTGGAACAGAGTGTTTTCAAATTGAGAGAAGAACTCAACCTAAATATGCAGGTGTGTGTGAATGAAACAAAACACAACTCCGGGTCTGTTTGTGATGAAGAAATGGCATTATGACATCAGAAAATAGCATAATATGGGCCCTTTTTAAAGTGCATATACCAGATTTTAATGGGTTTTTTTTTTGTTTTTTTTGTTTGTTTTTTTATATATAGGCTATTACTTGATGTAGTAGGACAGGGATAGTTGGTGCACCTATATTAAATATTTATCATGTGTAATTTAGACATGTTTTGGTCCTGCAGTATGGTTGCTAGGTAACAGTCATGCGTATCATATCGTATAAACTTCACTAAAAAAAATAAAATAAAAATTGGAACAAACTAGACAAGATTTTGAGCAAACTCTTAAACATAATTACGTTAACTATGTTTTTTGTGTGAAATGAGTCTAAACTGTCATAATCACTTAAGGTTCGTGGAAGTGTTAAGTGTAATCTCAGTGTGTTGTAAAGCTGGCTGAAGCTCAACAGGCCCCACTGAGTGAACGATCATATTGGACACATTCTCTCTCCTGGTGTTAGCTGCTAATCCTGTTAACTACTGAAGGGAAGAGTCCTTGAGTGTCATGTCCTCCCAGGAGCTGCAGCAGCCCACTCATTACCGGAAGCAACGTAGGTCTGTCACGATAATTACTATATTGACTTATCGTTCAGTATATGGTAGATGGAACGAACATTTTTGAGTTTCAGTGTTTATCGTGGGGACTTTTTCTTTGTACTAGAGGGGAACTTTTTATTTTTCCTGTTCTATGATTAGATTTGAACTTTAAAGGGTTAAATAAATCACTTCTATGACTCATTACAGATACAAACTACGTGTTTCATTCTGCTGTTTATTTATTTCAGTTAGTTTTTTAACCATATTGTACATTTTGAATAGTTTTGGGGATAATCCTACATTAGGTTTATTTGCTGGTGGCATCATTTTGTTTAAATCTTATCGTTTATCGACTATATTTTCTTAACCAATATATCGTACTGCAAAATTTGCCATGTTGGACCAATCAACATACTGTCTCTAGCCACAATTATTTTCTCTATCCAAATTAATTGAAAGTATTATGAAAGGCTTGAAAGTGAAAATGAGTTTGCATTTTACAGTTTCATTGCATTTTTGACTGCATAATTTATTATTCTGCTGTTGCAACACTGAAATTTCCCCATTATGAGACTCTACTTTACCAAGTGAAGTACTAAGATAAGAGAACCTTTACAAGATATTTTATCCAATAGAATGTGAAGGACGGTCACCAAAAACCCTCAGGGAGCTTAAAATGTGATAACCTCCATATAAAATGTATAAGGTTGTAATAATAAAACAATGCAAAATTCATACGTGTAACTTATGAGAGTTAAAATACATCAATACAAACAGTTGCACATCAAGTTTAAAAGGAAATGCCATATTGAAAAGTGCAGGTTTTCAGAAGCAGGCATTTTAAAGTGTTTTTAATCTGACATAGTGAAAGGAGGAGGGCAGACTGTTCTACATTTTAGATCTTAAATCCCATAGAGGAAGGAATAACTTTTAGTTCAAACTTTACAAATGTCAATGTTCTCCATGTTTAAGAAAACTAAGGACTCTTGTTCAGATGCTTCAGCTGTTTTTGATGTTGCTGCCATCAAATATAACACATGTATTTATCTCCTTTAGCGCCATTAGCATAGTTGTTTTGTTAAGTGTTATCTTTTTTAAATTATTTCATTTTGTGTGCCTTTTGTTATCAAGTCAATATAAATCTTATGTTGTTTAATTTTGTCTGTAATATCTGACATTTTGTTCAGAAAGTTCATCCTGATGTTTAAATCCCACTGTATATATATTTGCTTTTTTACAGTGGGAGTGTTTATGGTTCACCATCTTGTGTTGCTCCTTCTTCCTCCTCCTCTTCTGGACATACTTCTGGTTTGTGGCACAAAATGACTTCAACGACTTCAACTGGTTTGTTATTATTCCCACATCATAACTTCATCTCTTATGCTAACTGTAGGCACTGCTCTGTCTGAAGCTATATTAGACTTTATGGTCAGATTGTGTTAAAATAAAGCTTAGATTAAAGAACTGACTTATTTATAACAACAGGTGAGCTGATTTGTGCTGTTAAACAAGTCTCTCGCACACAACATTACAGTCACTCTCAACATTTTTGTTGAAAATCACCTGAACCTAAACAGGACCATGATCGCTCGTTCTGATCACAGGTTTCTGACAATGTGCTGGTTAAATCAATTTAGCATTTTTCCTTGAGTTTTCAGACAATCTTAAAAGTTTTTGACAGTGTTTGCTATTGTGTGCATTATGTCTCCATGGTAACTGTCTGTGGGGGGTTTTAAGATCTTAAATATTCTGTAACGTTGATTGTTGCTCTGATTTGTTCCAGGTCAGTGTATAACCGTACTGGTGAATGGACAGACGAGACCATTCCCATCGTGGCCTCTACCTCTGTGGGCATCAGCTACATTACATTCTTAGTGGTAAATAAAACAAATATTTCATAAATGTATCCTAGATTTTGCAAATGTTTATAATACTGGTCTAATTTCAAAACTACTCTTGCCTTTTTCAGATTTTAGCCCTCTTCCACATTTCTCTCGGTCAGCAACTCAATCTTTTTTGGGTGCATAAGGTAGATTCATTTTTTATCAAAATAATAATAAAGTGCACTGTGTAACTTTTTTTGGAGGGTATGATGCATGCTTTGCCAGTAGTATCTTTCTATAAAAATAAAAAAAAAGTCAGAAAATATCCATTCTTACTGTGAGCCGAATCCCTTCTCCACATATTTACCCGCGACTTGTCCCGTAGCAACCACACACTTGTCCCGTAGCAACCATAGACTGAATAATAGAAGTGGACTAAGGGAGTGTGACGTTATCCATAGCGTTCAGTTGCAACCAAACGAAGCTCATCGAGGCTTGTAGTTATAGCGGCTAATCTGCAACCAGGGACCATATTTGGAAATCCGAGTGCAAAACCTAAGAGCCAATCAGGAGCATGGTGGTTGAAGTTCGCACCGCTGGTTTGGCAGAGGGCGGGCACTTGGCAACAAAGCTGTCAAATCAACCTGTTTCTAACGCTAGCAGGAACAACCTCGACGAAAGCAGGCACCGGGCTGAATGTTTTTATCTTGATTTAGGGACAAAATAGTGACATAAAACACCAAGATCACGTAGAGCAGGTTAATACGAACATTTTAAGACCAAAACTTGAAGCCTCACAGCAGCAATTCTCAGGTTCAAAGAAAGGAGCCATGTTTTTTTATGTGTGGCTCCTCTCTTGCAACCAGAGCTGGAAGGAACTACATTGTGTCCATGCTCATTTCCTATTTGAAATTTGACGGCTAGTGTGTTAGCTGTGTCCAGTTATATATACAGCCTGTGGGAGCAACGCCTGCCTGTTTCCATGGAGTTTGATAAGTTTAATGCAAAAAAAGGCATCACCATGAGTAGAGACAAGCAGATGGCAAACCCAACAGAAAGGTTTTGCAATGCACTTTTAAATTTGTCAAGCATTTTCCAACTACTAACTCACTAAACTACGTCTTTGTTGTGACCGGTTGTGCCTTTTTCATCGCAGATCGGCGTGTTAGCGACATTAGCCACCACTATCTCTGGAGTGGTGTCTGTGGATGACATTTGGGGAGATGAGTGGGAGATCCTTTTTATTTCATTGCAGGTCAGTCTACAAAACAGCGGCATCATCAGTTATATTTTTCACATGTGACCAGATTACGGGCTTTTCCAAACTAGTAAAAGTAGTCCTGTAATAATCGCTATGGCAGTGTTTTATCATTGTGAAACCCGTGGATTATAAATGTCAAAAAGACCCCGGGGAGGAGATAATAACGCACATTTTTGTTTTTCAGGCCACAGCACCTTTTCTACACATTTGCGCCTTGGCAACAGTCACCGCTGTGGGCTGGTTGGTTGCCGGTTACGTGGTCCGTAGACAGAGATCCAGTATGTTTTTTCACCAATAATTTGTCACTTTTTACTAATTGGTTAGGGCTGGGCAACTGATCACATTTTAATCGAGATTCAGTCTAGTTGTCAATGATAAGCTTTTTAATTGAGAGGTCTAAAGCAAATCCTCTGTCAGTAAAAGTATGTAGTCTGAAGCAGAGTTGTCTTTGGAAGATGAAATTTGACTATTTTTATGTAAAAGTGCTTAAAATCGTGAAAAACAGAACTAACTCCACAGTTATTTCTCACTCATGGATTTCCAAGCATCCTTATTCACTGCAATTCATTTATAAGTGCAACTAGCATGCTAACGCTTCTTGTATCGGACAATAAAACGCTTTAGATGCAGACAGCACAAAAAATTTAATCTGGTCAGAAATTGAGATGAATCAATTGCTAGGTTTCAGATGACACCACAATAATCTCCAGGCCAATTGTATCTAATACAGATGGGGGCAGCTAAAATTTATATTGTTAAAATGCAGATTTTTGTTGTAATACTGTCAGTTCTTGGCTCTGATCACTAACAGAAATGAACAGGCTCATTTGTGCATTTACATTTTGGATATTTCATGGCAAAAGTACAACGTTATCAATAGGAAAAACTGTCTCGTTCCCCCTATCTGGAAGTATAACATCAAGTTCAAGAATCTGTGTATATGATCAATATCGCCCAGCCCTATCACTTTTTGAAAACTGATCTTACATTGGATTGTTTTTGACCGTCTCACGTGGTATTACGCTCTCAGATTTCCAGATGATGGTTCTGGTGGTGTACTTTGCCATCCTGGTTGCTCTGTATCTGGCTCCGCTCTTGTTTACCTGCCCCTGTGTCATGGACCGCCACAGCCTCAAAGATCGGCCAGAAATCATCGGTCGTCGAGGAGCTCCCATGGTGAGTTGGTGCTCGGCCAGCCCCCGCTGTCTGATCTGGTTAATAGTTCAAATGTAAATTACCTGTGGAGTTACATCCAAACATTTAAGCCCCATTCAAACATGCAGCCTGACCTGGGAATATACCTGCATGTTGCCAGAACAGGGTCATGTGTGAACAAAGCCAGAACTACTTCCTACATTTTTTATTTGACAATTTTCATGTGCCCAGAACTTGTAAAATTACTGGGAATTTGCAGAGAAGGCTTATGTGTGAATAAAGCTAGAAAATTGCCTGGATCATCACTTGGTTTCCTTGGTTACAAACTTGATTTCCTTTGTTATGATGGCTCAATAGTATAGTTTAGCATGGTCTTGATCTATATCAGAACTATTACGAAACCACATAGTAAGTTTAATGAATTTAGTAAGTCAGAGGTGGAAAGTTACTAACTCCACATGTTTTGCTGTAATACATTTTTTCTGCAAAGTACATTTATTAGTAGATTCTTAAACCTATGCTTCCATTGCCTTATCTGATCCTCTTTATACAAGCAGTCACAGAACTGCACTGCCTCCCCTGCTCTGGTTGGTCGGAGCTCAAAGAATATGCAAATTGTGGTTTCAAACAACTTAATTTTGTAGTAAACAGTTTAATCAATCATGTTTTGTTCTGTATTGCATTTGGACTCAGCACTCTTTCCACCACTGACTAGACTCATTATTTATCATATCAATTCTGATTCAAATGTCATCAGCTTAAATACTAATTACCCAATGTCCTTGTGTTTGTGCTGTAGCTGGCTCCAGAGAATACCATGCTGTCCTTCAACAGAGCTCTCCAGCAGGGGGCGACCTCCCTGGAGGCTGACGTCACCATCAGGTCAGAAGGCAGACGTCTGACATTTTCACAACGCTGCACTGATTATGCTTTTTATATAAGGCTCATAAAATGTGTATAACGGGCTAACTACAGGCTGGGTTAGGTTATTTCTAATGGATCGATGCATAGAGCTCATATACAAACAACATGATGTTTACTAAAATAAAAGTCAGAAAATATCCAGACAATTGTTAAGGCTATGTTTACATGCACGCCAAAACTCTTTCTAATTATTCACACCTAAGCAGGTTTTGAGATGGACAATTATGCAAAAAGAGCAAAATAATGCGACAAAAGCAATATTGAAAGAAAAAATGTTTACGACTCATTAGATTAATTGTGTTAGGAAGACAAAGTAGAAAGTAGTAGTAGTAGTTTTTTTCTTTTTCTTTTTTATCTTTGCCACAATAGTTACTCTAAAGACGACAAGTGTTTTTAATGATCAGTTTTCTCTTGTGCTGTAAACACACATCAAAAATCCAATCTAATTAATGTGTTATCTGATTATGTTAGCTGTCTGATTTTACTAGCTATATAATCGTACACAGTATCAACCCTTCCTGATTATTTTTTACAGTGTGGATGGCGTCCCGTTCCTGATGCGAGATCGCACTTTGAGGCGAACCACAGATGTTAGAAAGGTCTTTCCCTCCAGACAATATGAAGACGCTTCGTTCTTTAACTGGACAGAGATACGCACTCTCAATGCTGGACAGTGGTTCCTAGAGGTAATACTGTTTGATCCTATGGTGAGGTTGAGTAATAAGGAAACTTTAACTAATGCATAAAACCGTAGACTGCTTCTTTTTTTCTGCTTTTTTCATAGATAAGTTAGAGCTTCTTGGTTATAGGAAAATTATAATCACAATTATTTGGCTTATTGTTGAAAGCACAATTATTATTATCATTGCAAACAGTGGTGGAAGGTAACAAAACACAAGTAGTAAAGTACTATACATAAGTAAAAAGTACTCTTCATATGATTTGAGGGGTTATTTTGACCATGTTTGTGATAACAGCCTGACTAAAGTTTTTGAGTTCAATCTTCAGCTTTGAGCAAACAATAATAAATACACAAAATTCATAAGAAAATTAAGAAATTTATTCATATTGCTTTATTAACACATTAAAAACAATTTTAAACAGGTACTTTTTTCCATCTGATACTTTTATTTGAGTAACTTTTTACCTCTATATCTGTACTTTTACTTAAGTAACAAAACTGAGTACTTCATTCACCACTGATTACAAGTGATGACTTCTAAACTGTCAACATTAACCTTTAGAGAAAGTAAAGCTCTAATATATTTAATTGGCCTAACGCCTGTGTAGATTCTAAGAAAGTGGCTTCGCTCCAGGTTTTGAGTGGGAGACAGAGCCACATATCATTCTGATCAGAAGGTAGTTAAAGGTATTATAGATTACAACACTTATGTAATTAAATAGACCAGTAATTGAAACACAGTTATAGAGTTGATTAATCGCAAAGCCCTACATCAAGTTTAAATTTAAGAAAATCTAATGGGTCATGAATCCTTTGTTTTCTCTGCTCTAGAGTGACCCCTTCTGGACAACAGCTTCCCTCACATCCAAGGACAGGGTGAGAATAGAGAACCAGACGGTGTGCACGCTGGTGGATATGTTGCGACTTGCAGCTCGAGCGAATGCCTCTGCCCTGTTGAACATCCGTAAGCCCCCTGCACAGCACCCCCGCGCCCGGAGCTGGTTCATGGACACTCTGTGGGCCGTGCAGAAGGCAGCCATCCCCACCAAGAGGGTGAGGACTGTATGTAACTTTATATATACTTCTAATACCAATATGTTCATACTTATTACCTTTAACTTTAACTTTCCCGCTTTTCTACACAGTTTTCATAATCACTGTTATTTGCTAATATTACATTTATAGTTTGCATCATTCAGTTTCAGTTTCATTAGGCTTCATTTCAAACAAGAGCACTACGTCACTTTTCTGATGGAGGGTTCCCCGATTGCTTGTCTCCATGGAGATAGGCTATTGTTGCTTTGCCTGAAATGTTCCACAGCATGGCATTAAACGTATCGTATCTATTTCCATGGAGACAAGCGTTTAACAACACCCAGCCAAGTCACAGGTCAGCTCTGTGGAGAGGTGCCCCCCGCTCGAAGTAAGAATACAAATTTTTTATAGTATTTTTGAGCCAAAAAAACACTTAATAGAATAAATGCAACATGGATAGATTTAATACCATATTGTGGAATGTTCCAGGGCAAAAACATAATAAATAAAAAAAAGACAGACAAACCCTCCACCTGAAAAGTTACATAGTGCACCTTTAAATCTGATATGTTTATTAAGATGGCCTTATCATACTGATTTTCTATTATATTTATGAGTTACTACTGATTCATTTAATATACAGACAGTGTTTTCAAAGGTCATTGTGTATTTTTCTATCACCCTTGTATAAATGTACCACTTGCACTTTTACCTTTTTTTGTAAAACAGATACAAAAGCTTGTCTCATGTGGTGTGTCCCCTGTGTTTGGGACAGGTGACATGGAGCCCGGACAGCGACAGGGGGAGGGTGAGGGGTTTTCAGCAGACCGCCCAAGAGAAGCTGTCACTGCAAGAAATGAGGCAGCGGGGAATTACGAGTCTGACCCTCCACTACAGCAAGGCCAACCACAAAGACATACAGTAAGACAAAGGACCCCTGACAGACGAGTCGAACGCGCTGGCTCTGACTCAAAGTTACAATGCCAATAAAACAATGTAAACTTTTCTCAACTCTACTTAAGATTCCTAGTCTGTGCGTGTCTGATTTATGATTGTTGAAAATGAGCGTATTTACTGTGCCTGTAAAAATGCCCATTTTTATCTAGAGTTATGTGACAGAAAAGCAAAAGGTGCCAAGTGCTGAAAGGGAAGCCATATTTTCCCGGCGATGACTAGTGTCTTTCTTTTGCCCCCAGGGAGTATCTGGCCAACAATGTGAGCGTGACCGTGTACCCAGTGAACGAGGCCTGGCTCTACTCCACGCTGTGGTGTAGTGGGGTGCCTTCTGTGTCCTCTGATGCCCCCCAAGTCCTCCGAAAGGTGCCTTACCCCATCTGGCTTATGGTAAACACGCCTCTTTCTCATCTGCTCCTAACACACAAACACACACATACACACACACAGACAGGTATTGGTTTTCCATGCTTTTGGGAACATGACATTGACTTCCATGATCCTAACCTTAAGAGGGGGGTGCAGTGCAAAATCTAATTTTTGTAGCTTTCTACCATGTTATAACGCTCCCTCATCACAAAAAAACCTCCCATTGTCATCCATTCCTGTTTGAATAATCTTGTGATCTCCTCTGAGCACTATTTGAACCCTCTTTACGGTTAATTGTACAATCAAGACTCAGCCCACAACCTTATGTAACTCATGCTCCCACAGGGCTTTTTAAATAAATATACAGGAGAAGGACATAAAACATTACATAACAACTTCACAAACCTGATGTGATGTGCAGTAGTTTCATTAGTGGAATAACTGAACAAAACAGACACTAATTACACATTTTAATATGTTGTTTTTGGCAAACATAGCATTTTCAAAACTATAAAAGGAAACATAGGTATTAATTCCTAACACATAACATATTTAAAGCACTAACACCTACCTTACTTCAACTTAAACCCTAACCTAATAAAGCATTTATATCATGGGGGACCTGATGTTTGTCCTCATAACTGAGGCATGTACCTGATAATGTGAGTGTGCATACATATTTTAGTACCCACAATGTGATAAATATATGTACATGCACACACTCTCTCTGTCTCTCACACACACACAAGGTCACACAGTGAGACAGGGGGACAGCAGGAGCGAGGACAGAGACTGACGAGGGGCCCATGCTAGACTGCAGGGCAAGGACACTAGAGGAATGGGGCGGGAGCTTGTGGGCAGCCTTCAGCTCAGCGTGATACAAGGGAATAACAACACGCTGCGATGGAGGCAGAGACGGCCTGCACAGCTTTAGACAAGGGCACAAAGAGACCAAAAAGCAGCTGTCGAGCAGATTTTTGCATTAGTCAGTGCCTGGAGACATGCTCGGTGCTGACGGTGACCTCCAGTGGCGCTGGGTGGAATTGACTCTTCTATCTCTCATGTCCTACAGAGCCAGACTGCTTACTACTTCATCTGGATCGCCTCAGATCTGTTGTCACTCTTAGTCGTCCTTGTGATTTTCTCCTTTCAGAAGTAAGTCCAAGGATATGAGCAAAGTCAAAGATGTATAATACACTTGTACGTTTAGTCTAAGCCATTCTGTGCCAACTGTTGAAAAAAAAACACACGGTATACAATTATAGGTCTGTCACGATTACATATCTTTATGTGCGATATATAATGCAACAGAAAACATCACAATAAATGGTATTATTGAAACTACTACACAATAACTAACACAGTTGCATTTTCGTACACGTTAATACACTTTCGTAGTTGGTTCTAGTATCTATAATGTGTTATTTTTTTGGAAAAGTTCCCCTCTAGTCTAAATAAAAGCTACATGCACAAAATTTTAAGTGTGAAAAAGTGGTTCATCTGTCACATATAGAACATTGATGTAATAGTAATCGTGACAGGCCTGTGCAATTATGTTTGTGCCCTACAAATATCACAGTTGTTTTTTGTTGCGTCTTTGTTTGTCCTTTCAGTCGCTTCACCTTCAACTCTAATTATAACTCTTCTTCTGTTCTTTTGCCATTCTTGTGGATGTTTTTGTTTTGCTTCTCCTCTTCTTCTATGTGCCTAATCTGCATGTAACCTTGCTGCACTGCCCCCTGGCATCTGTCAGCTATCATATGATCAGGTAACTGCTCCATCGCCTTGGCCTGTCCTCCTCCTACTCCTCCCTGCTCCTCTGCCCTGGTCTCTGTGTCCCGCTCCTTTGCCCTGCTCCTCTACCTTGCTCTCTCTGCCCTCCTCCTCTACCTTGCTCTCTCTGCCCTCCTCCTCTACCTTGCTCTCGCTGCCCTCCTCCTCTATCCTCCTCTCTCTGCTCTCCTCCTCTACCCTGCTCTCTCTGCCCTCCTCCTCTACTGTGCTCTCTCTGCCCTCCTCCTCTACTGTGCTCTCTCTGCCCTCCTCCTCTACCCTGCTCTCTCTGCCCTCCTCCTCTACTGTGCTCTCTCTGCCCTCCTCCTCTACTGTGCTCTCTCTGCCCTCCTCCTCTACTGTGCTCTCTCTGCCCTCCTCTACTGTGCTCTCTCTGCCCTCCTCCTCTACTGTGCTCTCTCTGCCCTCCTCCTCTACCCTGCTCTCTCTGCCCTCCTCTACTGTGCTCTCTCTGCCCTCCTCCTCTACTGTGCTCTCTCTGCCCTCCTCCTCTACCCTGCTCTCTCTGCCCTCCTCCTCTACCCTGCTCTCTCTGCCCTCCTCCTCTACCTTGCTCTCTCTGCCCTCCTCCTCTACCTTGCTCTCTCTGCCCTCTTCCTCTACCCTGCTCTCTCTGCCCTCCTCCTCTATCCTTCTCTCTCTGCCCTCCTCCTCTACTCTGCTCTCTCTGCCCTGTATTCCTGACACTTCAAGGCCAAGCTCTTGATCTTTTAGCCCTCACTGTTCACTGCCTTTGTTAAATTCCTATAAAATGTTGAAATAAAGGTGGGAGATGAAAAAAATAGTAATAATGCAGTGACTGTTATGACAATATGCAAAATTAGAGTATCACATATAAATTAGAGCATCACATATATCTTTTTATAAGTAAGCGATTACAAATTGGTGCAAAAGTCGATGGACCCACAAGCGTACCCATCCTCACTTCCTGTTTGAAATGCGGTGTCTAGCAAAGTTGTCCATTTATTTATACAGTCTATGACCTTAACCAAGACATTACAGCCAGTTCCCTATGAGTTGTTAAAATATTGTTCCCATAATACTACAAAAGATTATTCATTGTGGTCCATATCACCCATCCCTTTGTAGAAATCCAGTTTCTCTTTGCCATGGTCTCATGTTGTATCTGTACACAGGTGGAAGATGAGTGGGATCCAGAACTGTAACCCTGAGCAGATTGTTCTGAATGCAGTTGGACGCCCACAAACCCGAGAGGTCAACATCATGAAGGAGAAACTCATATTCTCAGGTGTTTTGCCTTTCCTACTGATGCAGCAATAGTCATAAACCATACTTAATCAATACTGATATAAAAATAGGGAGGTGATGTTTTTATGGAGATGAAAGTGGTGGTGGAGTCATCCAGTTTATGTAATGTTCTGTTTGAACACATAGTTTATCATTTTGTTTTGCTTTTAAAGGTGCGCTACGTAGATTTTATTTTGTACTAGCTGTGTCCATAGAGATGCTTTTACTTTCCCTGAAATGTTTAATTAAATTCAAGTTTATTTATATAGTACATTTGAAAACTTCAGCTCATCAAAGTGCTTCACATAAATGTCAACAAGAAACAAATATACAGATAATACAATACATGGGAAAAGAACAACAAAACACCAACATATTCTGTGTAGCTAGTGTTAAATGCCAGGGAGAAGAGGTGGGTTTTCAGTCTAGTCTTAAACTGCGTTAAAGACTGAGAGGATCTGACAGGCACAGGGCGCTGTTCTCTAGTCTAGGCACCACCACAGAAAAGGCTCCGTCACCTCTGGTCTTGATCCCGGTTAATGTTCTACAGTATGACAATAAACTTAAACAGGTAGAGCCACTGTGCCAAGTTACAGGTTAGATCTGTGAAGAGGCGATCCCGCTCACAATAAGAATACATTTTTTGAGCGATATAAACTGTAATTGAATAAATGCAAGATATAAACTTTTTTAATGTCATTCTGTGGATTATTTCAGGTAAAGTAGTATCCATGGACACAAGCAGGTTGCACATCAGAAAAGTTACATAGTGCACCTTTAAAGGTCCTATATTGCGCAAATTGAATGTTGTAAGTGTTAAGCCATGATAGAACATACCGCAAGTTGTGTTTTGTTTCACTCACACTTTTGAGTAACCTTTTATTATTAGTCTGTCTACATCTCTGATGCGCAAAATGCTTTGTTCCACCTTGTGATGTCATGAAGCGGTTGTTTTCAAGTTGACAGCTCCTTTTACCTTTTTGTTTAGCATAGATTGAACATTCCAGGACTGAAATGATCCAAATGATTTTAGTGAAGGTGCATGGAGTTTAAAAACACAGTTGAGCAACTTCCTGTATTACTGTATTACATCGCAAGGTGGAACAGAGTGTTTTCAGAGTGTCTGAGAGAAGGACTCTATGTATGTTTGTGGTGAGGAAACAACAATATAACATGGACCAGATCAGAAAATAATGTATTATGTGCACTTTAACTATCAGATGAAATAGAAGTAAAAGTTTAATCTGATGGTCTGCAGATAAAGAGTGAACGCCTCATGTCTTTTCCAGAGCTCAGTAATGGACACGCCAGCTCAGAGGAGATTTCCCTTTATCCTGAAAATGGATATGCAAGTTACTCACAAGGAGGACTGCTGTAATACGCCACTGCTTCTAAAACACTGGGAGAAGAGGTTTGGATGCTCTCAGTCCCAAGAAGGAACTTTTAGCTTGATTATTTGGAAATGAAATAAAATGCCATTGACCAGTCCATTGTATTGTTTTAAATGTATGCCTGGAGTCAAGATTTAAGTATTGCGACTACATCTACTTTTGGATGTTACGAAAATTACCAAAGTTTTTAAGCATATATCAGTTTTATCAGAATACTACTGGACATGAAGAGAACACTACAGGAGCGACCTCTTTTTTTTCTACAAATTCTCTCTGGTATGTATTTCCCTCTTGCTCACAGTGAACTTTGCATGAAGAATTGCTGTATTTCTTTTACATGTCTTTTCTCTGAGCTCTGGACCCAAAAATACGCTGTAAAATGCTTGCTGAACAACTGATACTTCTTTATAGATGGTATTGTTCACATGGATGCCTTTTTCCTAATCTTGTACTATATTCAGAGTGTAATGTAATTTGTAGCTTCAAAAAGTTTCTTAAAGTTGAAGTAAAAGATGAGCTCTGTACAAGTTTAGATAGAAACCAGAATTGAAAAATAAATGATCTTTCCCTTTTTGAATGGCTCATTGTCGTTTTACTATTATTCACATTCCAGTTTTATGTGACAAATCCTGAATTATGTCTTAAGTAGAAGTGTGTTTTTCTACTCTGGATCCCAGCCAACTTACATTAGACCAGTGGTGGATGGAGTACTAAATTTTTTATTCGAGTAACTTTTTACCTCTGTATCTGTATTTTTACTTAAGTTAAGAACATATGAACACATGAAAAAATCTACTCAAGTAAAAGTATTTAAGTAGCCATTTAAAAAGTGTAATTTAAGAGTAAAAAGCAGAAGTATTTGTGTGTAAATGCAGTGATATTGATTAAAAATGATATGTATATACTGGTCAGCAGTAACAATGCAAATCAATGTCATGTAATGTAATTTTTCTTATTAATTTTGTGTATTTCTTGTTTTGCTCAAAGTAAAGCTCAAACTCAAAAACTTTAGTCAGGAGATTACCAAGAACATAGTAAAAATAACCCTGCAAATCATATGAAAAGTACTTTTTACTTTTCAGTCCACTTCAAAAATGTAGTGAAGTAGAAAGTACAGATACTGCTCTCAAATGTAGTGAAGTAAAAGTAGAAAGTATCAACTGTAAAACCTACTTAAGTACAGATACCTAAAATTCTTCCACTACTGCATTAGACAAACAGGAATAGTTTGGTCTTGCTCTCCACAGGTACAGACATGAGAGTTCTGTCCTTTTATTTTGCTTCAAAGATTTTCGAGAATAATAAAAATCAAAACCCCATCTTACTAACTATACATTTTAAATCTTAAAATGTTTGACTACTAGTAATCCCAGTAACAAGTACTCGAATATAAAAATTGTCTTTATTTTTGTCAATAATGCCACCTATCCAATAATGTGAAAAACAATATATAATTCATAGTCCATGAAATCAAATGCCCACACATGGCAATTCTGATCAAACAGTCCACAGGAATTAAAACAATAAAAAACTACACCATTCACAGCCTTAATAAAGCATGAACGAAGAATTAATCATGAACAAATAGTTTATAATGATAAAAATAATTCTTAGCACATGTATATTGCTTTTTATGACTCTCAAAGATGCTTCACACAATTCAAGAGAAAACAGAAATAAAAAAGAAACAGATAAAAAAGCAGATGCAGTTTTAAACCGGTGAGTTTTCAGGGCTGAAGATGGTGAGTGTGGGTGAGTCTCTGATGTGTTTGGGCAGGGCGTTCCAGAGGGTGGGATCAGGCCCTGTCCCCCCAGGTCTTATATTTAGTCCTGATGGGGGGAGACAGGAGGTTGGCATCAGCTGATTGGAGAGCACTAGTGGGTGTGGGGTGGTGGAGGAGCTCAAAGAGGTAGGTGGGAGCCAGGTTATGGAGGGACTTGTACACAATGGTGAGGAGCTTGAATTGGATGCGCTGTGGGATGAGGAGCAAGTGGAGATCACCGCCCACAAGGTGCAGGTGAGGAGGTGAGCAGCAGAATTCTGAATGAACTGTGTGTTTATTCAGAATGATTCAGGCCAGGTATGATTCATAGTAAAAGAAAAATTCAAATCCAACAACTGGACAAAAAGCTGAAGATGTTTTGATGCTGATCATTCTTCAGTTCTGGTCACATTACTGGAGGACACTGCCTTATATTTATCTGAAGGGAAGAGCTAATTACACTGAAACTAACACACTGATTGTAGGTACATTGTAGTAGCTAAACCTGGTACAAATCATCTTTTCATTTGTAATTAATTTGTACACAGTCCCTGGCAAATAAAGAAGAAAGACACAAAAAAAGAAATGGGTTAGGAATGAGGGTATTAATGTGCAGTTACTACTTCTTAGTTCATAACGGATGGATGTTTATTAAGTCTTTGTTCATGCTTTATTAAGACAATTAAAGTTGTAGTTATATAGTGTAGTCTTCCCAAAAACAGTTTATTTTGCTATTTTCAACAGACGGTGACCACTTCTGTTTGACTGTGCTCAGAGGGAGAGTGTATTTCCGTGGCGTCGTCCGGGGTTACCATCCCACAGCCTGAGTCTCTGGGGCAGTTCTTCATGTTCTCATACACGACCTCCTCTTCAGCTGTGGACGGGAGAAAAACAAACATTACACATATAAATAAGCCTACCTAAAAAAAGAGGGACACGATGTTGACATGGAGGCGTAGAGTCAGGAATTTAAAAGTGCACTGTGTAACTATATTCCACCACCTGTTAAATGAAGATTTAGCTTTATGTCAGAAGTGTGATTTGAGCAACCAACCTTCAGATCAGTGAACAAATGCTCTACCAGCTTAACAACTGAGCTGCTGTGGACCATGCCAGGCAATACCAGTGGAATAGCAATAGGTGCCAACATATTACAACCCTAACAGCCAGTACACCACGAAAATATCGATTTCTTTTCTAAAATATCTTATAATGTATGTAAATATCACTTTTTGATATTGGATATATTGGATGAAAAGATGAGATGTGGGACAAGAGGAGGCATGTGGTCACCCTACCTCTTCTATGACATCACTCTCTATTTCCACACACACTCTCTTTGGGTTTATCCTGTTGCCCAGTCGCTTTGATCAATGGAAAACTAAACACCGTTCTAGTCTTATGGCTGTATAATATACAGTAATGTCATTTTGGTTTAGTTGTAGGGATGTTATTTCAAGGCTTTTTATCGTGTCGTAAAGCGTGCTATGAGATACCCGAGTGCCCTTTACCATGTTCACTGTCACCTGAAGACACCATAACACATTTTGAAGTGCAATATATTACCGAAGAAAGTGAAGACGATAAACGATAAAACTGAAACTGATTTATGGCACAAAAACTGTAAAGCAAAAGAAACTATATGTTCAGTATCATTAATATCAATACTGTATAGCAATATGAAAAGCTTAAAGTTGATTTTTTTTAATTTTTTTTAATTAATTTATTTATTTTTTAACCACTAGATGGCAGATGTCACCTGTCCCCTCCTCCCCACACTTAGCCCCTCTCCTCACCCTGCAGTTGTTGAGACTCACCTGTGCTCTCTGGTCTTCTTCTGTCAGACCAAAGCTGGCTGACTGCAATAATATAGATAGCATCTAGTGGTGATATGTGAGAATACAACAGGGGCGGAGTGGCCAGTGTAATTACAGATGGTAGCTTTAATTAAGCCATAACTCAACTCTTATCACAGTACAAGAAATAACAAAAAGATTAAAAAAAATAAAAAAGTACCCATATTGCCCCCCAAAAATTATAGTTCCGTCTATAATCTATCAAGTGGATGTAGTAATTATGGTGACAGGTCTAATCACTCACGGTGCAGCGGGTGGAGTGAGCTGACAGCGGAGAGGAGACGCTGCCTGTGTTTTGGATCAGTCACTTTGAGCTCTATCAGGTGATGCTCCGTCAGCTTCACCAAGTCTTCAGCTGTCTGGTAACCGTGCAGCAGCAAAGTCAAGGCGTACTCCTGGGGAAAAGGAAACGCATTCTTATTCACATTGATGGGTACATTTACATGGACAGTAAAAATCAGGCAACTAGAATAATCAGATTACAACAATTGGATTAGATTATTGGTGTATGTTCACATGCACAAATAAAATCTGATCATCGGTTAAAGGTGCACAATGGAACTTTTCTGGTGAATGGTCCACCTCCACAGTTTAGCATTCAACTTGCATATATTCTGTTCATTCAAGTATAAGTGTATTTGTATTTTTACTGGCAGTACATCGCCTCTCCACAGATCTGACCTGTAATTCGCACCCATTTCATCTCTCTATAGAGCTACATAAGTTTAATGCAAGAGTGTAGAGCATTCCAGGCAAAACATTTCAAAACTAAAAGTTGGCAGACCCTCCACCACAGACATTACAAAGAGCACCTTTAATCAATGGATGTTTATATTTCAAAGATAAAGTACAATAAATCTTCAAATAAATCTTTAAAACATTAACATTTTGCTACAGTAGTTTGCCCCTTTTTTGTATGATTTTCTTTGTCAAAACCTGTTTAGATGTGAACAATCGGATTTAAATCAGATTATTCTCATTAAATGTATCTCTTTACATGACATTTCCATAATCTGATAACTCCACAAATCAGATCATGGTCAGATTTTTGGTGTGCATGTAAACACAGCCACTGATCAAAGATTATAATAGATAGAGAGAAATAAAATGCATTACCTCTAAATCAAAACGCTTTAGTAGTTCATGAATGCACGCATCTCCACTTTTGGTCTCCTCTTTTATAAGGTCCACGTAGATAAATTTAAAGTAACCTATTTTGTTGTTGAGGATTCCGGTCCATGTTCCCATCGCAGGTTTGGAAATGATGTCAATCACATCTCCAACCTGAAAACAGTTCATAAGGAAAAATAAGTTTTGTTTAAATACACACACATCCAAATACATACAGTACATTGCTGCAAATCCAGACCCTATCATGAACCCATGTGGCAGGAGCAAAGCCAGAAATGAATAAAAACTTTATTTATTTTGGAGTCTGCAATCTATACCACCAAAAATGTCCAAAAGCATGCATGTGTTAAATATGCACTATGTAACTTTTCTGGTGGCCACCTGCTTCTTTCCTTGGAGATGCTGTTACTGCTTTGTCTAGAATATCCCGTAGTATTGCATTAGAACCATACATTATCACTGTGAGCGGGTATCACCTTTCCACTGATCTGACCTGTAACTTGGCCTGCTGATGTCACCTGCTTGTTTCAGTGGAGACAGATGAGTTGAACCTATACTATGAACATTTTAGGCAAAGGAATAGCATTTCCATGGAGACCAGCAGGCTTGGTCTCCATCACACAATGTACATAGTGCACATTTAAATGAATGGAAATTTATATTTTAAGTAAGTAATCTATATTATATAATCCACACATTATGAAAATAAATCAACCTTTCAACCAATGTTTTTACCTGGAGTTTGAGAGACTCTGTGTCGTATGGACTGGGCACAAACTCCGTGTGCACTCGGGCTCGTCCACAGAAGGTTCTGGGGGCTGACAGTTCCTCATCCAGCCTCAGACTGGCCCTGTTACTGGAGCAGTTTGACCCACTGGTGACTCCGCCTGGTGAACACAAGAACAACAGGGTGAAGTCTAGGCCACACTCAATAATTCAAATTCAACTTTTGACCTGAACTGTTCACAAGCTGGTACCAGTGAGTTTGTCACCGTCGAGGCTGGTTAAAAGTGTAACAGTATAGTCTCTTATGATCACAGGCTGCCTATGGAGCTCAACATTTTCACACAGACACAAGTTCAGTTCTATTTGTCATTATACAAATACAATGAAATTGTGTAGATCAGATGGAGAGTAAGATATTTCATAAAATTCAAATATTAAGAATTTCAAGGCACAACAGAACCTATCCAAGTATGTGGTCACTAGGCAAGAGACGTTTGTATACCACAATTCATACACAAAGAAATTGTAAGCGCTTTACAGAACATGAAAATATGAATTAAAACAAAACTCCTATAGCATAGTTCAATAGTAATGTCCATAACAAAATTATATTTAGTCCAAAATGCTGAAGAAGACAAAAAAATCTGCTAAATGTATTTTAATGTTGCTGTTTACAATGTTTACATAATACTTGTCCTGTGTTCTTTACTTACCATATAACTGTGGCTTTCAAACTTGCATTATTATTATTTATTTCTTATAAGTCTATGGCTGAATGGGAATGGGAAATCTACTTGCGGTGACTGTTCAGCTCAATTACACTCAGTTAGCAGTGAGTACATTAGTGTCAAAGGTCGACAGATTCTTACTGGAGGAGCTCTGTCCGCTGCTGTACACACTCTCCAAAGAGGCACTGTGTCCTTTGGTTACGTCTCTATGACCGCTCTGCTTCACCTGCAAAACAACAACATTTAAAGCTTTGATTTACAAATGTAGTGCTTTGTAATGTAATGTAATGCTTATTGTACCAAGGAAAGGAATATAAGGCTAATGTTTTGATCCAGCTAGGCATTTATTAGTGTAGAAAGTGTGTCACAATGTAAAATTTTAGTAATGAACAATTATTGTGAGAAGAAAGACCAAGCAAGAATAAAATAAACAGTTCTTATGTATTTCTAATATGGTAGCACTCCTCTTCTCTTCTCAGCTTTTTGAATTATAAAGTGAAAGTAAAGATAAAGTTAAGGTGACATATAGAGCCAAATAAAAGTGTAGATTCCAATGAAAAGGCTTTTTTTTTTTGCAAATAAAATGTCTTTTTTTTTTTTTTCTTTTAAGGGTTAGATTTTGACTTGAATAATCATGATTATTGATTCAGTGATTCTTGATTAATCACGGATGACCTGTGTGTGGAAAGATGTCTGTGTAATCTCTCAGTCGTTCAGGTCTGATCCACAGTAAAAGCCAAAGTTAAATCTGTCAACTGAAGCAGAAGTGAAATAGATTGATTAAGCTAATGATCTTCACAATGAAATATTGTATTTTTTGGAGGTATTTTAGTAGTGTTGTATTGCATTCAACTGGGATGCATCTGTGAGTATCAGACTTTGATTGATGTAAATACACAAGGCTTGATATAAGATTCATACAACTTCAATGCGGCTTTCTAGGATTAAACATGTTTTAGTTGTAAATACTTGCTCACTTTGAACACTTCGCTATCTACAAAAACACAGACTGCTCATCCCTTTCAAATCTCGTCAACTTTTCTTGCACAGCCAACAAAAAAGCTACAATGAAGTGTCCAAACTGCTGACTTAGGGCTATAGTCTGCTGCTGTTTGAGTTCACGTGTGACAGAGGAGCTCAGTATCCCTTCGGTGTGCTGTGCATGTGACAAGAAATAGACCTAATCCTGCAAGAGTTGCTTAACTTTAAATAGACCAGACCTCGAAGTGTGCAAGCAAAGAGCGTAATCCCCAACTACCTGTGCTTTTGTCTTTCTCTCTGTTCTTCCATCGGCAACATGCAAGCTACTGAGAGCGTCTGACATAGTTATGGAAGTGGGGCAAACGCAAGACAAGTGAAAAGTGGGTTGCAGAGTAGTTAACTAAGAAGAGTATGGGGGCTGTACAAGAGAATACGAGATTACACATGTGATTGAAAGGGAACAATGCATTATTTTTGGTGTTAAAATGTGTCAGGTCAAACTTAAATAAAACAAAATTAGATGATTTAACAGAGCAGGCATTCAGTGTTAAAGGGCCGGTATTACAGGAAGTAGTGACGCTAACAATGAGGTAGCCGGGCGCTGAGTTTTAGCAATTTGACTAATAATAAGGCCATGGTCTCATCATAATAGTAATACAATAATAAAAATGTATCTTATAGAGTGCATTTCCAGACACACAAAGTTGCTTTATGATTCCATGCATTATTCATTCACTCTTTTCTCTTTAGTGGTTAAGCTACTATTGTCTCTGCTGTCAGTGAAGCTGCCAATCTGCGGCATCGGCCCCTCCAACCACCACTACTAATCGTTCACAAACACACCACATTCACATATAGCCAAGGTGGGTTAGATGTCTTGCTTTAGGGCACAATAACAGTGTACACTAAATCGCTTGTGTGTTTTGAATGGACTTACAGTTTAACCAAGAAGTACAAGCACATACATGCGTCCTGTGCTCAGGTCTTTGCACTGACTCCTGTAGCTCAGAGAATAGACTTTAAATCAGCTATATTTGTGTACAAGTCTCTCCATGGCCTGGCACCAAAGTACATCTCTGACATGTTTGTGCAAAGTACATCTCCAAGGCTGATCCCTGAGTTCTTCACATTCTGAGGACTGCAGGGACCGGCCTCCTGTTGGTGCCCAGGGTCAGGACTAAACATGGGGAATCAGTGTTTCAGTTTTATGCAGCTAAAACCTGGAACTTCCTTAAAGATGTGAGACAGGCCTCTACAGTGACAATGTATAAATCCAGGCTCAAATGGTTCTGTTTAGCTGTGTATATGGCTGAAAGGTTTATATTCTGCACTCTTCTCTTTTTGATTTGTTGTACTGTGATTTTAAAGTTTTTCTTATTCTCTAAAATACTCTGAATTACCTTGTGTACAAATTGTGCTATACAAATAAACTTGCCTTGCCTACATTTCATTTGTCATTGGGCCCAGTGGAAAATGCCTAATCCAGTTTTTCCGGTCCCTGCTACTGTTGTGTATACTGTCTGAATGAAGGTATCGCAGGTGTGTTGCTGTCAGCTCAGTGAGACAGGCAGCAGATGTGGAGCTGCTAAATGCTACAAAATAAGTCTGATTTCAATCTGACAATTATGCTTTAACTTATTCCTGTACATACATTGATGGCTGTGGTATCTCCCGTCTTGATTGGCTCGCTGTCTTTCTGTGATGTCTCCTCAGTCTGTTTTGAATATGTAACGTTTCGCTCCCCAGCTGGATTCATCTGTGTAAAGGGAAATTATAAATGACAAACTGTAAAAGCAAAGAAAATGTAAAGGTAAGTACAGATTGCATAATTTCTAACAGCAGGAAAACTCGAGAGTGCGTTTATGGCTCCACTTTACAGTTAGACAATTATTGAAGTACTGCCACTATTTCTGCAGCTATTGCTATGTCCTAACTACTACAACTACTACTTCAAATACTGATACTACTTCCGCAACTCTACCCAAATATAAAACCCAGTTCATTTAGATTTATAGTAATATATTTGCATATCATTTATTATGTAAAGTTTTTGGTTGAAGGTCTGCTAGCTTTTTAAGACCCAAAATTACTATCTTAAGTAACACAATAAGTTAATGCTTGATTTGAGCTGTAGTACTCTTCATTTGAGTACATTTGTCTTAAAATAAGATTTGCATATTTTTCTGCTTGTCATTTTCTTAATTTAAGTAAAACAAGACATTGTATGCTTTCTTTTCCATTGGCTTATCAGCATTAAATGTATCAGTTCCCAAGGAGGCAAGTATGAGGTTCCACCAGACCAAGTTATAGGTCAGATCTGTGTAGAAGAGTCACAGAATGCATGCTGAAATGTGGAGGGCTCGCCACAAGAAAATGTTACACAGTGCTCCTTGTATAGTTCACTTTCTGAGTCAAGATATTTTAAACTAGTCTCGATATTTCATTTTGCCAGTGCATCTGTCTCATCTACAGCAAATTTCTGATGCTGCACTTAGTAAAATCAACTAAACAAATCCATAGACACATGACAGATTTTTGATGTTTCTCTTACCGTACAGCCCCTCCCAGTCTCTCGCTCCATCGTCAAAGGCCACTGCTGTCTGAAGGCGTCAAATCTCCCAAATCTGCTCCACTGTTTGGGTCAAAGACAGATTAAAATGTGTTTTCTCTTGACAGATGGCATGTTATCTGCCCACTCTACACCACTGACCCCAGCCCTTGTTTATTATTCCCATTTGTAACATTTTTCCTGAATTAGCGCAACAACTGGCACACTATTCTTTTATAGGCTGTCACGGCGCTGCTCCTGTCTCCTTCATTTGCTCCATTTTGTTGATGCATATTCTGTTATTGTTTGGGCATAATGAACTGTTAGTGGCCAAATGGTGGAGGCAGGATGAAAGCAATGAGGCTCTCCTTAGCGGTTACCCATTAACTTTAGTTTAGCGGTCATTCTGCGTGCCTCTCAGAGCAGCTGTTACACGCACTACTGGCTCAATCCCAACACGGGCGGTTAGAGAGGGCGCACTCACTGGATGGATAAGCAACAACATTATAACTGTCCTATAAACAAAACACAACTGTGGAAAAATTCAGATTGGAATCACAGTTGGACCGTCTGGTTTCGCTTGAACAATATACTACGCAATATACATCCATAAATAGCTATTTGAGTCGGCAAAGGTTCAATTATATAAAGCCCCAGTAGGTAACGTCCCAGGCAAAAAATACTCAAAAATACAAGCATGCTTTTTTTCGTTTCAGTTTTTTGTTTTGGTTGTTTTTATTGCACTGAAAAATGTTGAAAAGCATGCGTCCTTACTGTGAGCAGGCTTGCATGTCCATAAACCTTAAATGTTGTTCCTTTGGCTATAATATTCCACAGTACAACATTTCTACTTCAATAAAATCATGCCATTGACGAGACACCTCCAAAAGTTACAGAAAGTGTTGTTCTTTTAAGTAATATCATGTCTCTTTATAAAAAAAAAAAAATGTTGCACCTCTAGTTTATACCTGAAATGATTGGGTTTCTTCTAGTCATGTATCAGTTCATATTTGGTAAATGATCACGTTTTTATTTAGCGTTTTTCCACCTTCAAGGGACTCAAAGCGCTTTACATCAAGGAACCACTCACCCATTCACACACACATTCATACATCAGTGTACACAGACACTGGGGGCGAGGAGGGGTAAGCGTCTTGGCCAAGGACAAAACATCAAAAATCATCTGTGGGAGCTGGAATCACACTAGTAATATAAACAACCACTCTACCAATAATGGGTTTTTTTTTTAAGTCAAGAGGAGGATTTGAACCCCCAACCTTCAGATCAGCGGACAAACTGTACCAACTGAGCTACTGTCACTCACGTCTCCTCTCAAATGATAATGCTCTTGGAGTCGTTTACAATGTGCACTCTGAACAGAATCCTAATTTTTAAATATCACAAATCTAATCGCAATTGCATTATTAGATTTTTTTTATGACTAACCCCTGGAGTGTGGCCAGCTATTTTCTTACACTTTCAATGCACTCCCCCCATTTAGTTTGAAGGACAGATGTGAGTAGAGGACACTCATGCAACACTACAAGACAGTTTGATAGCAGCCCCATGCCGTGACTTATCACAAGCTTTTGATCTGAGGGAGAAAAACGAATTTTGAAGTGAATTTTAATAATAATTTAGTTAGTCCAAAATGTTCTTTGCTGGTTCACTCCATAAATAAACAGAAATGTGATGAAGAAGTATTGGGGGCACTGCAAAATCATGAGCAAAATTATGTCTTCTGCCAATAACAAAACATTCCATTGTGTGTAGAACCTGCTAACATGATAATTTAGACCTCTACAAACTATTTTTAAATGCTTGTAATATTTGTACTCTCAAATGTTGCCAAACCTGCATGTTACTTTGAGCAGAAAACTGATATTAAAACCTAACTGTGAGGAAAAATTACTATTAAATCTATATCCCAAACTGTAGAAACCACTGTTGTTTAGGGGATTCTTACTTCATCTTGGTGAAAGTCGAGGTCGGTGATAGATCGGGCCATGCGGTGCAGGCACGGCTCTGGTTCTCTGATGTCTAGTTCTTGAATGAGGGTTTCGAAGCGGTCCCAGGCGGCGGTCCGAGGCAGAGACAGAGCCGAGCTGCACTCCCATCGCTCGTGTGTGAACGTGTGTGAGGTCTCGGGGCAGCTCTGCGGGGGTCTACACAGCTCACAGGGGGTCTGCAGAGGACTCCAGACCCTCTCCTCTGGGTGCTCGTGAGACAGATTGGGCTGCAGCAGAGATGGAGAGGGGGCAGACGGGTTCTTCTGCTTCTTTCCCAGACCGATGCAGGTCAACACTGGGTTATAGGAGCTTAACACATCTGTCAAATGCTCTACAAAGTGACAATAAGAGAACAAATCAAAGTAAATCGCATAGTAACTGCAGTTTACAAAAAAAAAAAGAAGTGAAAAATGCACGAAGTAACTTTTCTGATGGGGTCTGCCACTTGCTTATCTCCATGCTGATATTAAATTGCCTATGATACTTCACAATTTATCTAGACATACCTTGAAAAAGCATCTTTTTATACACATATACAGTCTTAAAATAGAAAATAAAGATAAAGACAGTGAGGTATAATGCCATTGAAGAGTCTTTGCAAACAATACTATTTCCACCTAAGCAGATAAGTGGCTGACCTTCTATACAGAAAAATTACATAGTGCAGCTTTAATTGAGGTTCTTATTCTGTTTCGCAGGACTAAGATCATCTGCAAGGATCGTCTGGGTTCAAGTAAGTAATGACTAAGCAATAGATGCAAATGAATATGTCTTATAGCCTCAAAGAACAACTGCGTTTTTTCAAGGTTTTTGGGAAAATATAAAAATAAACTGTATATTCTAATTAAATTACTGGGGAAGTTTGTGTTTTTTGGGCTGTAAAAATCATGGATGAGCCAATGACATCTACAGATACAGGAGAGTAGAATAAAAATGAGACTGAAAACTCAATTTGGACAAAGAAATAGAGTTATAGTATGAATCTGGCGTTATGTAGGTGCTCCCATAATTTAAGATATCCACACAAGTTACACGCAAGTTCATAAAAATAAATAAATGTAATAAAAAGGGCACAACCTGACCAGTGTGATATTGACTACATCCACTCACCATAATTCTCAGACAGACTCCTCTCTTTCCCACTTGTGCTTTGTTGTCCTCCTTTCGTATTTGGCACCAGATTCTGTAACTTCTTTAGTCTTCTTGGTCTTATTGATTCTGCTGTGTCAGCGGCAGTTTTGCTGGCCTGCAATAAAGAACAATATGTGCAGCGTGTACACATTCAAGGCTAAGCGTGTTTCGTTTTGCATTAGAAGTACAAGCCATTTCTCATCCCCTTTGCCTCTGACCAAACCTGGGAATGTATGGATCTTTGGAAAAAAAATACTAAAACTACTAGCAATAGATTCATTATAAAGTTCTTTCACACTTTTACCTGCATTTTGCCAGAACAGGATCATGTGTGAATGAAGCAAAATCTGTTTTACCTGCATTTTTGACAATTTCCCAAGTAAATTATCAAGTCTATTCAAAGAAGGCTGAGTGTTCTGGTCTGGACTCGGACTTTTTCACTGAACTTTGTGTGAAAGGAACTTCAGATCTTCATATTAGCTCTTGAACCCAAAGTTTGTCCAAGTAATTTCCCTTGTGGATCAAAAGGTTTTCTCTAAGTGATCTCTTTTGCCTTGTCATTGCTTGCATGTGAAAGCTCTAACAATAAAGCAAGTTCAAATCCAGGTGTCCTTGAGGGCAGAGTCACCAGGGCTGGAGAAAGATTAAAGATCATGAAGCAGATTAAAGAGAACAGTGGATCAGATCTGCAGGAAACATGGCTGACCTCCATGACATTGTGTTACTTTCTCCAAAATCTGTAAGGGTTATTGCGTATGATGTGGTATAGGAACAACCATGCATTTTAATACTTCAGTACTTTGGATTCAAGAGACATTGGGGAATAAGTAATATGCTTTTCATAACAGAGGATTTTAAATTTGATGTCTGAATCGTTTGGCAGTTTGTCTCACCTTCCTTCTACAGTACTTTTCTCTAGTACCACACACTTGAGTCTGTTCTCAGTGCACGTAGGTAATATATAGTGTTATGATCACATTTTTATAAAGCGCTTTTCCTCCTCAAAGCGCTTTACATCAAGGAACTGCTCACCCAATCACACACACATTCATACACTAGTGTACGCAGATACCGGTGGGATTCAAACCTCCAACCTTCGCATCAGTGGACAAATAGCTACTGTCTACTTACGGTTATGTAAGTAGATATCAAATATAGAAGTGAAGTTGTTTTTTTCCCCTCACATTGTACTGATGTTACACAGCACGTGCTCTTCCTCGTGCAGGTATTACTCCCTGGCAGGGGCACAAACGGCCATGTGGGCACAGGATTACTAAAGACCTCACTGTCATTCACTCTCTGGCTCTGGTACAAACTGAATGCATCAATGAGCAACTGAGTAAAGGAACATTTCATAATAAAACTGGCCCAACGCTGACAGTTAGGAAAAGTGTTGTACCTGAAGCATAGGATCTGTCTTCAGTCCCAGTATTTTCGCAGTATCCTCTGATGTTCTACACACGTCTTAAAGAGCAAAAAAACATGTTATTATAGTGAAATGCATGCACCTTACCCTTGTCAGAATTCGCTTAAATCAAGCACTGCACAATCCTACATGTGAAAGAATTATCGTCCTTGAATGAAGTGTAATGTTCTGATTTCCATACCTTTATCTGGATCTCTCTTTTGATGAGCTAGGTCCTTTTTATCACCAGATGAAATCCAGCACGCACTGTGAATATCTGCAAGTATGATCATATGGAAAATGAATGTAACACATAAGACGAGCTGTCCTTCAGTGGAGCAGCTAATTAAATGAGGAACAAAATAATTTATTCTATAGTGAATGTATCTGGACCTACCTATTGTTTCATTGTCCAAGGCTGAAGTTACAAAACATGACCTGAAAAATCATAAAAGTATTTAAGTTGAAATAAAGTAAAAAATATATAATAATAATAATAATAATAATAATAATAATAATAATAATAATAATAATAATAATAATAATAATAATAATAATAATAATTACTACGCACCTAACATTGTTTCTTTTTGTTTTTGTGCTCTGGGATTTGCTCTGGAAAAAAACAAAAGAATATGCTTTGCTTGACACCATTGCTTCATTTTGCCTCTCATCTTGGTTCTAAAACACAAACAGTACATACGCAGTTGATGGACGGGTCTGATCCGCCCCACTCTGGCCTCCTCCGCAGCAGGGCCGGACTGCACTGGAACTTGGGGCGCACCTCTTGGACCGTGGGGCTGTAGGCTGGCTCATACATGCTTTCTGTAGAGCCCTCCTGTGCGCCCAATAATAGACACATAACAGACAAACACAGCATTTCAAAACTCAATAATAATGTCAGAATTATCTTAGATTTATCACAATTTATTAATGTTCAGTGAGGTTGTCTTTTTTTGGGTACAGTAACGGAAGTAGGATGCAAGAAGGGCATGTAGTGTATGTGTTGCAAGATATTTGGAAATGCTGTGAAGTTTATCCTTTTTGGGAGCGGGTAATAGAGTGCATAGAAAGGTGCATTGGGGAAATAATACCCAAGTCTCCACGATTATAAAGCCAAGGGATAAAGCCGTGGTGCCAGCTGTGCCAAAATGTGACTATGTGGTTTTAAAGGCCGGGGTGATTCTTAATATGCGGAAGGATCCTTCTCATCCAGACTTTAACAGGCGGATGGACACTATACTGGAAATAGTTTCATATGAGACATTATATGCAAGGATATCAATTATAACACAGACATTTTTGTAAAGTCTTAAGGATTTATTTTTGACTAAATTGTGCTTCTTGCTATTGAGTGTCTGTGCTTCATTATATGTCTATGTATAGGCCATTTCTCAAAATTTTGTTCTCCTTCAGCCCAGATATGCTAATGTCAAAATCATACACTGAAAAAACATGTATTTCTCCATGCTTTTTGGGGATATTGACACTCATTTCCTGGAGATCAGTCATAATCCATACTATTTGTCTAACTTAAACCCCACACTTGACTATTTCAGCCCATACCTACACTTTAAACCATATTGTTGATCTAATAATAAAGGCTTTATGTCATGAGGACCTGATTTCTGAGAGCCTGGCCTTCATGAATTGCACATGTACTACAGATTTTAGTTCCCACAATGTGATAAATACCCGCCCACACGCACACATCTCAGACAGACATGTGGCCGCAGATGTTTGTGTCAATGAGACGAATAAAAGAGAAGAAGCTCAGTCATCCCCACCCTGACCCTGACACAGAAACCCTGAGCTGCTGTGGTAAATCCTGGTGTATCTACTAAACTACACTGTCCAACATGTTTTGAGATCTCCAGGAAATTATTATTTTACTTTTTTGTTCTCATTTTAAATTGTTAGTTCACATTACTGCAGCTGTATATTTAATCGAATCAGGCATTTATCTAACAAACTTAAACTCAATCTGTAATAGTTTGTGATGGGACCAGTGGGGGTTTTTGTGGCATATGTTAATTCGTGCTACTTTAATCAGGGTTCAACCTAGTGCTATGTCCAAATGTAGCCTGGAGGGGGTATTAAAAGTCACAGTGCACTTGAATAAAATGTGCAAATTTAGCTTGTGGTAGTTTTATAATCTAATAATACAGCGTCCTTATGTGACAATCCCTTATGGAATTCGTAGACTATTCAATGCCATATTCAGGTCCATTCAGTTTCATGTATATGTTATAAAGAAAACACAATGGGTTAAATAAACTGGAGAGGTGTTTACTTAGAGAAATTATGGAAATCTCTATGTAAATCCACTTTGATGCAATGTAAACATGGATGATATAGGAGTTGTAGTAGTAGTAAGAGAGATAGTTACTGCATGTTAACAGTAGTATTAGAAGAAGCCTAGTAGCACAAGTAGTGATTATAATTGAGATATTATGAAGTGCAAAGTATTTTAATTAAATAGTTAAGCACATCATTAGTAAAAGTGATAGTACTCAGTGGATATTTATTATAGAGGGTGTCCTTAAAGTGTCTTTCAATTTAAAAATGTTATTACAAAGGCAATTGGAATGATATTTTAATTAGATTTGTTCAGTTGTACTCAATGGTTATGAAAGTTTTTAATCACTTTGCATTTTTGTATTTCAGGCATCGCGTGGCTAAAGAAGTTTCCTTTTGAGTGAACCCGTAAGAAATGTCTACTCTTCAAGAGAAGGTACAGTGTGTATCATGGTTTATTGAGACAAAATCGGATAAAGATATCATGTATCGAACAAAGATACAGGACGTTACTGAACTAAAGTGAAAGATAACAGATGTGATTGCAACTATAAATGAGGTTCTGCTGCAGAGAACATGGCACTGACATGAAACTGTGTTGATGTGCTTCGTGTGACTAACGGTGCCCATATATATAGGTGTATTAAATGAGGAAGAAACTTTGGAAATCACTGAGTACAACAGAACAGTCTGATAAAGATATCTTATCAATTGACTTTGTAATAAATATTTTAGATTGTACAGAGACTCAGTGGACATCCTGTACATGTCCATAGAGAACAACTTCAGTACAAGTGACGCTGAAAGAGTAGCAGAACTTGAGTAAAATACTTGAGTACAAATTTGGAGTACCTTGGCTATAGACCTGTCACGGAAAACAAACTCTGAAGTGTAATATATTGCTGAAGTAAATATAAGTAAACAATGCTGAAACCAAACCATAACGCAGAATTATCTCCCAAAAAGTATTCTAAATGTACAATATTGTTTAAAAAAATACTGTCTGCAATAAATAGAGAATGCAACACTTTAGTAGTTAGTTTGTATCTATAATGAGTCATAGAAGTTCATAATTCAATTCCTCTACAGCTCAAATGTTGTCATATTGTAATAAATGATCAGAAATTTGTCATTAGCACAAAGAAAAAGTGCACACGAGAAATATTGATGCCAAAAAGTATTGTATTGTATTGTCGATAAGTCGATATAGTAATCATCATGAAAGGCCTACTCTTCTATGACTGCTATATGCAACAGAAATCTACTCTACATCATAATATGTTTCCTAAACTTCCAAGCCTTTCTGATGCACAAAACCTGCACAATGCACAAGAGCTATTAAAAAATAATAAGAATAAAAGTTCCTACCAGTGTGAAACAGAACAGGTTCATGTCTGACAGCTTGGGCCAGAAGACAAAGGCTCTGATGTGGAGAGGAGCTACGCCGCGTGGCCTGAAGAGAGGACAAAACACTTTCACACACACTCGTCTATGCCACAGTAAAGCTCACACTGCCCCCATGCTGCCCCCCGCCCCCTGCGCCCCACGGCCTAATCCCAAGTTCAAAATCCCTCACGTAATCCAATAGAAGCACAGTCCAACAGGGGCCACAGGGAGCGCCAGGCCACCCACAACAAGACAATAAACAAGCATAGACAGCTTTTGTTTGGCCAGTGTCTGCGACGATTACCGTAATGTCAGGAGGGAGATTAAGTTAGCAGAAGGGAAGGGAACTCACCATCTATTAGACTAGTGAGTACTACTGGTTATAAGCAGCACAGTGTAATTTAAATATGCATGTTTTGTTTTGTTTTGTTTATTATAAAGGTAAATGCATACATGTTTTTCTAATTCCCAGTATATGGACAGACTCAGAATTCAGTCACTGAGCTACAGAGGCTGCACTAGCACTGATTCATGATTGGCTGCAGGTGCTGGGGTTTAGGTAGTGACCATTCAGATCAGAGAGATTATGTTCTTTCAATAAATTACAAGGCTTAAAGTCAATTTAGGTTTAAACCACCTGGGTTTCAGCATTGGATCTTGAGCTATGTCCAATACAGAGAAGTACCTAGATGGAGGATTTTACCTGTACATGTGCATGTTTACAGTATTATGTGCAGTTTCTCTTGTTATATAGTCCTCTGTGGTAAAGTGTCTCATTGAATCTAATCCAACTCTAATATAACACTGTTGTGGTTTAATCCAATGTCTTTACTTTTATTGATAACTGCCTGTAGTACATAAAAATAATCCTTGAATGAATGATTTTGAAAAGGCTTAATGTTTAAATCTTGTTCAATATAGATTTTGTGTTTTACCAAGGCTTTTGCAGCTTCAAAGCTCGCAGATATCAGTATTTGATGTATTTTTCAACATGAGGGAACAACATGGCTCTGACAGGTGCATTACAATTGTATTCATGAGGAATGAAAAAGTAATAAACCACAACATCAGATAAAAGCAGACAGTACCGGCGTTGCCAGCAGCTTTACAGTGATTTTGTTGTATTTCAAGAAACCTGTTCACGGAAAAAACACTAATGTTGCTCCTTTGACAAATCCTATGAATCTATAAATACAGTGAAATTGTGTTTTTGTTTATGCTCCTGTATGTAGCCTGCGCTCTTCCTGTTTTAAACCTGGGTTGGTGGAGCATTAACCTGTGAGGACATATACAAGTTTTTCTCATTTTCGCTATATGGACAGGCCATACCTCATGTGAAAACTAAGAGACTCCAGAATTCATTCACTTAGGTATTGAAGATTCAGATCAGAGCGAGTCCTTTTACGTTTAAACCAATTGGATTTCAGCCTTGAACACAAACCCAAATGAGAGATTCATATGAGGCTCATTCTGCTTTCTGATTGGATATTTGTCTTGACAATCAAAACACCAAATTATAACATAAACAACTTGTCCATCATGTCCAGTGTTTCTGTAATTAAAAATAAATTACTCTTACTATAGTTGTATCTATAGACACAGTTTGGTCATATTTATGGAATTTAAAATCAAACTCTTACATAAGGTTCCTTTAAACTGCCTTTTAAGACACTATACAGTTCAAAATAAAATCTCTACTGTCTGTCAGCTAACCCGCTTCTTCTGCAGAGCTGTCTTTTTGTCTTTCATTCAGAAAAAGAGATCGTTTCATGGTGTTGTGATCAAGGCTGTGCTGCAGAATTAGGTCAGAAAATGAGGACAAAACAACTCACTTCAAAAGAAAAGAATTACACAAGTTGTCAAAAAGTAGGCTGTTCTCCATCTGTCTGACATTCTGTACGGCTAAGCAAGTTTGGGTAGGATTGGATGGTTAGTTCCCTCACTTTTGAAGACTTTGAAATGTGAAAACGATAGTTCCAAGTGGGATAAGAAGGGCCAATAATTCATTATTTTTGTGTCATGTGCCCCGAGGAAGAAGCACTCTGAATAATACTATAAGAATATTGTTTTTAATCTTTAATACTCATTTACTCTAGAAGTGACTTTGAGTGTCCCGGCCCAAGAAAAACAAGCTACTTACATAGATTAGCTTAGTCACTGCGCAAATATTCAAAGCCACTTCAGATTTTAATTTAAAAAACATTTAGCTCACATTGGCATTCATTTATCCACGTAGACCTATTTCTATCATTGTACATATCATATTTATGTTTTTTATTGTTACTATTTTTGAACAAATATAGTTGGACTCCACTTCAGCCCTACAGTCCAGAACCCTGACCTACTCCAGCCCTACTGTCCACAAACATGGCCTGATGTCGATGTAAAAGGAGAAAAGAACATGGTCTACATGATTGTTCAGCATCTATGTCATCTTTCAGACCAAAACGCAAGCATGCGACTGACACATCTCCTCTCCACACAATATGAGCTGGAGAAGACATGAATGGTCAATTTCTACATTAATTCAATGGGCATGAACAAGGAAAAATGGTTGTACTTTAAGATTCAAGTAGAAAGATAAGCTTTTCATTCTTACCTCCAGCTGATCCCCGTGTAGCCTCTAGATGGCAGTGTCCCTCTAACTCATTCCCACTGTACAAGGCCTATCCTCAACTGTCATCAGATCTCACAGCTTTGCCTGTGCTACCAGCTTCTTTTATTAGCAATGCTCAGGTATCCGAGACATTTAGCAGAGCCGGTATTTTAAGCCTTACCTTAAAAGCCCTGTCTTAAATACTCCGCGCGCTTGTCTGCATTGACGTTCATCAGCCTTGTAATAACTTACAGTATGCAGCTCGGTACAGTGTAGGCCTTGGAGGAATTGCTGTCATGGGATCTTATATTACGTGCATAAATTTTAACCACTGCAACAGTTATTCCTGAAAAGTTTAATTAAAATGCATAATTCTTCTGGTGACATTCTGAATGTAATATGATCCATCAATTCCCATTATATCCTCCCTTTGTGTGTAATTATAATATTAAATCACAGTTACACCTTTGGCTTTCATCTGCACACCGCTGCAGGCCAAATCTGACCTCCACTTTTAGGATGGGTACTAGGCAGAAATCTTTGTCATTTACATCATCTACAAAAGGGGTGGGAACACCTTTAACCCTTTGGCCTGTCTCCCTTTTACGCAGCATTCCTCTGGTGACCTTTAACCCCAGGATACGCACAATATCAGCCCGAGGGCGATGACCCCATGACTTTTGAGATGACCTTCTGAACGCTGGACACCTCCCGGTCAAAAAGTGAAACAGTTGGTCCCCTCCGAGTGAGTGACCTCCAGTGCCCTTGTCCGGAAAGGTATGTGAGTAGCTTGACCCCTGGTGACCTTTCATTAGCGCTTCCCTTTATTGCAGGACTTCCTCCCTCTTGCCTCGTCAGCAGCCGAGCGGGGGGAGGGAGTTTGGGAGAGGGGAGGGAGAAAGTAAGAAGGAGAGAAGGGCACAGAGTAGTTTAAAGGACAGAATAAAAAGCGAGGGATGGAGCGGAGGAAAGGAGAGATAGGGGAATAGAGTGAGCGCAGCACGTAAAGCCAAGGAAAGATAGATTGGCGGCATCTGCTGCGTTGACTGAAATGTCACCTTTAAATGGCTCCCCTGTCCTTGATGCCGGACCTCCCTATCTGATCGCCATTCTCCTTGGGAGTTGTAGTTGTGATGACTTATGCGGGACACCAAACGGATCTCTTATAAAACATTGCACCTCCTCTAGATAAGCTTACAGCAAACAGGAAAAAACGATTTCTCATAGCTCACTTCGGCTTGCTGACGGCTGCTAAAATTGACCATTTGAATGTAGGGTCAAAGGTCAGTGTGCCATGTATGAATAAGATAATTGGATTTTGTGGTTTGCTGATACCAAGAGCTTACCAGGTGATGCATCCTCTCGCCTCAACAGCTGTAATTCACTTGGGTTCTTCTTTTGCTCTCATAAGAAAATGTTTCCTAAACCGTGATAGTGTAGTGAGTGTGTCCTTCATATTAGCTAAAGCTCACTATGTCACAGGAATAGTCCGGTGTATGGATGTATCCTTAAACAAATTGGAATTAGTTTGCATTTTTAATTCTTTAATTTAAAGGCAAACCTTAGTGTGTTATAATCCTCCCAAAGGGGGAAGAGACCTCCACATCTGGAAGGTGGCAGATCATATTGGCTGTCACTTGACATGAGCAGTAGCTGACATGTGAAAGAACTCAGTGTGAGCGAGCTATCTGGGGCCGAGAATCCTTAGAAATGGGAGGATCAGTCAGATCAGCTGACATGAGCTCCATGTGGTGCGTTGCTGCAGGGCACAGCGGTGCCACACTTGATGTCATTTCTATCTTAAATGTCACTCTCTTTGGGTCCATCACATGTAGTGTGTCCCCAGGCCCACATTCACCCTTTAACCTCTCAGTGTTGCAGCAGAGGAGCGGCCAGAGCACGCTCAGGCCACTGTTTACTGCCTTTTTACATAATCCATTGTGTCACTGTAAACTCAAATAAATATAATGAGCTGTCGGGCCTGTCAGAGCTGTTTGTGTATGCTTTTACACATACACACCGGTCTTAGTCATGGCCCTATAATGACCTTTGACCTGACCCGACCCAGGGGTCACAAAATGCTCTTTCATTCCCACCAGTGTGGCGACAGCCAAGCTAATTACCACCCTGTGTGAGCACAGCGGCCATAAAAGGAGTTCCAACCCCGGCATGACAAAGCACTGGAAATGCTGCTGCTGGAGTGATAAAGCACCAGGTGTGGCAACACGTCACAATAAAACAGAACGGCTCAGGGCTTAGTCACTGAGCAGACAAAGAGCCGGTGTCAGAGGAGCCAGTGTGAGAGGAGCCAGTGTGAGAGGAGCCAGAGTGAGAGGAGCCAGAGTGAGAGGAGCCAGTGTGAGAGGAGCCAGTGTGAGAGGAGCCAGTGTGAGAGGAGCCAGTGTGAGAGGAGCCAGAGTGAGAGGAGCCAGTGTGAGAGGCAGCTGTAACACGCATCTGTAACACACAGGATGTGAAAATAACTTTACTACATGTCCCTTCACCTTATTCAAATAAGTCAAACACAGATCAAAGGTGATTGTTGGTTGTTTAATCTATCACGCCTGTAACAAAATCTTCATTCTTCATCCAAACATTCACATCATGGAGAACCAGATGACACAAATGTACTAGTTAGTTACACTTTTATATCAGAAGCAGTGTTGCAAATTCACACTCCCAATATTATGATTACACTATGTTAGTAGACACACACACAGACATCTGCCCACACACTCAAAGTCCACTCTTTCACAATGTTATCATCGTCAAACACGCCACACATTATGACCTATATATTTTATTTATTTTGTCATGTGGCTCCAAAGGTCGACTGCTGTTATTTAACTATTGTTTTAGTTTTAGATTAACCTTCACCTTTGCTTGACTTCTTTTTTATGTTGCAGTTCCAATGTTCATTTGGCTGGCCCACGCAATGACCTTCGAACTGTTCATTTTATAAGCACACTCTGTTTGTTTGGCTTTGGGACTTAACAAAAGAGGCACAAGCCAAGAGCAATACACAAAAGTTTAAAAAGATAGTTTAAGATTATTCTTGAAAGTAATGCTACTTCTGGAAGTTGTTCGACTCAGAATAGAAAAGTTAGAGTAAAAGTCAAACTGATAGACTAAAAGTCAAACTTCCGCTCTTAAAATGTTCAAAGTCTGTGCTTTTTTGTCTGCAGTTAACAATACTTTTAACACCTCATTGTCTGTCTATTAACTGTTTATTAAATGTAAATGTTTTTTGTGGCATCTAAGACCCAGGAATCCAGGAAAAGTACAGATTCCTAAAATTTGTACTTAAGTAAATTTTGAAGTGATTACCGTACATTTTACTTTTACTTCACTATATTTGAGGGCATGTATCTGTATTTTCTACTTCACTACATTTTTTTTAACTGAACTGGAAAGTAAAAGTATTTTTCATTATTGTTTGAAAAGTTTGCTGAAAAGTCTGAGAATTTTTTATTTGTAACATGTTCATAGTTTGACCAAATAAAATGGACAAATAAAAACAGCTAGAAAAAAAACAAACTACTAAATTGTTGCTGTTGAACAAAATCCAGCAAAATATCAATATCAATATTTTTGAAGCTTTATAAGACTTCAGTATCTGTGAAAAATACTTTTACTTTTAACTCTTTAAGTACATTTTTAAACAGGTACTTTAATATTTTCACTCAAGTAGAATTTTTCATGTGATACTTTTACTTGAGTAACCTTTTACCTCTGTATCTATACTTTTACCTTTTACTTAAGTAACAAAACTGAGTACTTCATCCACCACTGACACTGCCTCAGTCCTACACAGCCCCATTCCACCTCTTTATCAAAGCCTCAACGTCGAAACGCTTCCTTATGACATCTAAATATAGCACACAATGAAAGCAGCATCGAAAACCACAAACACAAAAAGATAATCCATTTGTGACCCATTTCTGTTCCTGTGTGGGCTCTATTGTTAAGTATAAAATATAATAATTAAAAAGCACAGTTTTCCCCTAAGCATCTACAATCCCCTCACAAAAGAACACAGCTATTGGTCCATGCGGGAATGTCTTTTGCTCTGAGACAACCAGGACCTCCTCCAAAACAGACGCGAACATACAACTGTCCCTCCCATCTGGATCCAAGTGTGTAGTTGTTGCCCCTATGCGGTTGAATAGTGCGAGTTATTTTAATCGGGTAACACAATAAACCTGTTTTCTGGTCAGCAATGATCCATTTTCCAGACTGGATGTATAAATTAGGCTGAAAAAAAAAGCCTTTGAAGCCATAAGAAGTAGACAGGATTTCAAATTAAGGAGTTTTTTACAACCTCGAGCTGTCGGTGAAAGAGCTCTTTGCTGTAATAAGTAAACAGTTTATTTGTGGGGAATTGTGAGAATAATATGACCCATGGGAGAAGGAGTTTATTCAATGTAATTCTCAAATCAATACAAACAATCGAGAAGTAATAAGGTGTTAACGTCACTGTTAATGTTTCGCCGTGCGCTTTGACCACACGCTGTTTGATTAGTTAAATATATGAAGCCCCATACGTCTGAATTATAAAACAATGTGTGTCATACATAGTGTTGAAAACTACACTTACATTATAATATGAATGTGCGATGGAAGTTAACTTACAAAATCAACAATAAATAGATGCAGTGCACACAGAATTAGGGATGCACCTGAAAAATTTGCTACTGGTACTGAAAAATTTGCTGGATCGGATATCGGCTTCCAAGTATCGGTATATCAGTTGGACATATAAATTGATGTAATCAGACTATTTAAAAATCATAGTTGGCCCAAAAAGTCTCATAATGTTTGAACTTTTATTTATACAAAGCTGTTCTGTAGTTACTTGTGGGATGAAAAAAGTTATGTAACACATTCGGAGCAGTTTTGTTTTGTTATTTTTTGGCTAAACAAAATAAGTGTTTGGTTGATATCGGGTATTGGCAGATACTTAAAGCCATAGTACTGAAATCGGTATCGAAAAAAGCTGGATCAGTGCGTCCCTACACAGAATCACAGAGATATTTTCTGTAGGTTAATTGTTATTTAATTGATATATGTATGTAATTGTATGGAAAATGTATGTGTGTTGCAAGTGGAAGAGGTTTTTTTTGTTCTCTCCATCACATCGTTGTTTGTTGTTTGCTGACAGTTGTATTGTTGGCATCATAGCTTGTACATAAGATTAAGTATTCATAAGTAGTTTCACTTCAGCCCTTAACCCCTTCGGTCAAAATGTTATGTGAAAGGTCAATCAATGTATGAAATTCATGACTGAAGAAAAGAAACTACTTCTAATTGTAATGTTTCATAGCGTCTCTGTGTCAGTGGGGAACCTGATATCTAATTATATGCAATTCTATAGATGATTACTTGTAAACCTTGCGGAAAAATAAATGCTGGAATGTAACTAGATTTTAATAGGTCTGCATCTGCATCTTATTAATCAGTGTAAACATAACTACACTATTTATTAAAATCTATTTGAAAAACATTTCCTCCATCTAATTTGTTATCTGGGTTGTTGAACGGTTGTTTTTCTTGTGTGAAATTGAGTAAAATTCTGCCTTTTTTCCTGACGCAGCTATCCCCTATCCCTTCTTATAGCTTGTAGTGTTACACCCACAAATCTTTCATATACATTCCTCTGCAGGCCACTTCTCATGTGTACATATGTTCTGGATGTGTGTTTTCTTCCATAAAGCGGTTTTGCTGCGGTGAAACCAAACACCTTTTCTTGACAATAGACCACAGAGCAGGCACGGGCTGAGAGATATGAGCCGCGGCGTTGCAGGAGCAGACAGGAGCAGACAGGAGCAGGCAGGAGGAGACAGGAGCAGGCAGGAGCAGGCAGGAGCAGACAGGAGCAGACAGGAGCAGACAGGAGCAGACAGGAGCAGACAGGAGCAGACAGGATGCAGGATCATGACTAAACACCACACTTTCTACAGGACTTCATCTTGTGTCTGGTGAGTTCACTGTGCTGTTTAAGGGAAAGAGGTGTTCAGTCAGAGACCAATGAGGAACATTTGTCAAAAGCCACTCAAGGCAGGTGGAAGGAAGGGCAGTTATGGCCTTCAGACTGCAGTGAAAATGCTGAGGTGGAAGATTGATCTAAGAAAGGATACTGTATTGCAATTGTTGTTTTGGAGATATGGAAAATGATAATATCTTATACAGTATATCTTCTGTTATTGAAATTGTTAAAAAAAATATCCCAAAAAAGATAGAAAAGTCCAGTGTAATCTCCCAAACAAGGGTATTAAGTGGTATTTCTGCACATTTGTGGTTATTTGGGGGTGACAGCTCAGTTCAGTTGAGTGTTTGTCTACTAATCTGAAGGTTGCCGGTTCAAATCCCACTCTCAAGATAAACATCACTGGTTCATCATTGGTTGAAACATCGTCTGCATACACTGTGTCTGAATATATGAGTGTATGGTCTTGAAGATTTGATTGCCTTGAAGATGGAAAAGCAATATATAAATATGTGATCATTTACTTTTATGGTCAATTCACATTTTGTGCTTAACTTGAACCTCAACCAAGACATTTGTAGGTACATTTGGCACATTCCTGATGCATTGCTAAAATATTATCTGACTATAGTTATCGAGATAATGCAAAAAAAATATCAAGATGTTCATTTTTATCAATACACCCACTCCTATCGGGCATACTTTTTTTTTACGGTGATGTCAGCTCCCATTGAACACTGTCGTATTCTAATGCGGAGGACACCACATTTCTTTCTTTATTAAGTCATTTTAGATTATTATTGCTATTCAAAATGTCCAAATCATAACATAATGATCCACGGGTGTCATAGATTATAACTATAGAGCAGACACAAGCACGATAACTCTTCTTTGTGTGGTTTACGCATGTTTGCAGTTTTTATTAGAAGCTACAAAGTTTTAGCGCTAATGCTAAATTACTAGATGCCTCTGAACATCTCATTCCACATTGTTTACTCTCACGTCCAATGAAACTTACGGACTGAAAATATCGTGTTAGCAGTTACAGGGGGGGTCATGGGTGGCTCGGTTTGGTTGTAGTAGAAAAAGTAACGGTAGTAAACCTAAGCTATTTCCTTAGTTCACAATATGGCCCTAATATTGGTGTTTTTTCAGCAACTTTACACATAAAGGGCCAATATTGCTCTATTTTCTGATCTATGTTATAATGTTGTTTCCTCATAACAAACATACCCAGAAGTTGTGTCATGGTTCAGCCCTGCATATTTAGACTGTGTTCTTCCCTCAAACTAAAACAGTCTGTTCCACCTTGTGATGTCATGTGGTAATACAGGAAGTGTATGTTGTTTTGAAACTCCATACACCTTCACACCCTGGAATTAACAAGCTCTACAAAACAAAAGGTAAAAGGTAGGTGTTAACTTCAAACTTTACTCAAATGTCAGTGAGTGAATGAAACAAAAAAGAGCTCCAGGTATATTTTTGAGGAGGAAACAACATTATAACATGGTTTAACGCTCATAACAGTCAGTTTTGTGTAATATAGCACCTTTAAATTGTGTATTTATTTTCCTTGAGTACAGATTTTAGTATAATTTGACTAATTTTACGTTATGATATTGTCATTTTCTACTTTGACAGCTTGTGTGGATCTTAACTGCACAGAGAGCGAGGCCCCATGACAATTGCCAGGTAATTGCAGGGCCAGCACTGGGGGACATACACTGACTCACAACCACTTTCAACTACTTTCATTCCCTGTGGACAATTTAGAGTCACTAGTCCTCTGATATATGTATGTGTGGGGACAGTAGGAGACCCAGAGGGAGCAGGCTAAGCACAGGGAAAACATGCAGGCTCCAGAGAAAAAGGCTATTGCTGACCTTTGCATTAAACACATGCATAAGAAATCCCTAAGCTGCCTATTAAAGATGGAGTTTTGCCTGAAAACGTAGTATGTATAATTCAGTCCCTCCATTTTGTCTGTCAGGCTTCAAACAATAGATTGGTACCATGACCCATTTATTTTGATCTCATTCCAGCTCCATCAAAGCCACCTGTTAATTAACAGTGAGCTGACAGGCCATGTTATTCAATGTACAGCTAATATGTAGCAGCTGTGACAATCCTTTGACATTTCTCACAATGTTTAGTGCCGAGCCGCGGTGGAGAGAGCTGTCAGGGAAGTGTATATAGAATGTATAAACAGAAGTTCTGCCATGAGCTGTCAGCCTAAACATCTGGGTATGTTTCAGTCCAATCAGATCTGTCACAGTAGTCCAGCCCTAATCAACGTTTTTACAGTTAGGGTTGCACACACATGAACATATGTGGATTCCAGTAGTTTGTTCTGTATGCGGTTACGACTGTGAATATTCTATGTGAAGTTATTGCATACAGTCTTTTAAATAAAGATATTGATACGTTGTTAATGAGGATGGGTTTTTATGATAGTTTTATGCTACAATAGCTCAGTTGGTAGAGTGTTTGTCCACTTATCTGAAGGTTGGTTCTCGATTTAAGCATCATTGGTTGAGCGGTCGGATCCACTAACCCACAGGTTGACGGTGTGATTCCGGCTCCCACAGATGAATACTCTGGTTGTGTCCTTGGGCAAGACACTGGTGTATGAATGTGTGTGTGAATGGGTGAGTGGTTCCTTGATATAAAGCGATTTGAGTGCCTTGAAGTTGGAAAACCGCTATATAAAAATGTGAGCATTTACCATATTTTAACCATGTTATAACAGTGTTTCCTCATCAGTGGCTTGCTCATTGTTGCATTTTGACTCATTCACGCATGTTTGAGTAATCCTCTGTTGTCAGGCATTTGAGGCTTGAGTGCTCAGTGAAAATTTCAGTTTTCATCTTACGGTAGTTTTTAATAAAAGCTGATGATAGTTAATACATGTAGGGTTCAAAAATGTCACACAATCTTTTTTCAACACTAATAACACATATATTAACGTTAAGTGTTTGCTATGAAGAAGCACAGTATTTCAATTCTGCAGCCTTAAACACAAAGTCAATGTATAATTTAAAATGAACAAAATGTAAAATAATGATCTATGTTTATTATAGTTTAATATTAAATGCCTGAAAAAGCACAATGTCTTCTTTAAATGACATATGAATTAGTCACAACAGCATAACCCAATACTTAATTCAGACCTATTCTGCATAATGAACTTTTCAAAGCTTTTAACCATGTGTCATAACGACTGACAGGGGACCAAAGATTCAGACTCGGGGGAAAAGTTTAAACAAAGATTATTTACAGACAAGGGAATGCAAATGAAGGTTGACGGAGCAGACAGTTGAGAGCAGTGCTGTAGTCTTCGAGTGGGTCATTGGTAGCGAAGTCAGAGGCTAGGAAGTCTGTACCGGTGGAGGTGAACTGGGTCGAAGGCGGAGGCGCTGCGTAGTTTCAGGGAGCAGGATCTGGTGAAGAACAAAAGATATCCAACTGAGTATTGAAGTCACAAATGCAAAACTAAGACTGAGCCAAGCAGAGCAGTACCACAGAGGATACACGGACGATCTGGTGCTGAGTGTCAGGTCCTCGGTCTGTTTGTCCTCCCCAGGTGCAGCTTGATTGTGGGTGGGTTGCAGGTGTGTGTGGGAGGAGCTATTATATCCGCCCATCTCCAGGCTCCGACACAGAAGGAAGGGGGAAAAACAGCACCAAAACACAGGGCAGACTGGGATCTTGACACCATGTTATAGTTTTTCCCCTAACTATTTACTCACCTGAAGTTGTATCTGGAGTGATTTGTGCATGTTTGAGCAGACTTTAATCACTTATTTTCAGGACGCCATATTGCCAATCAAACCTCGTTTTCACCTCCACCGGTGTACGCCCACGGAAGTTATCAAATTTCTTTCTTTTATTAAGCCAGTTTAGATGAATATTGTGATTTGAAATGTCCAAATTGTAACATAATGATCCACGAGTGTCATAGATTATAACTATACAGCAGACACAAGCACAACATGTCTGCTTTAAATCTCTATAATGCCATTTAAACCAACTGCATTTAAGTTGGTTTTATTTGGATGCAAGACTAAAATATGGAGGCACAGTCTGTTTGTGTATTGCAGCTTAACTTTCCTGTATCTTTATTTCCACAATGGCAAATGACGAATATAAAAACTGTGTGAACTTTTCTATTTCCTCGGCTAAGACAATAACAGTGATTTGATGCAGATGTATTTTCACATTTTCAGAAAGCTTTGAAAATTAAAAGGTCACAGATAGCTCATCTTTTATCCTTTTTTTCTAAACAAGCGCTCTCAGTTCTTTAAAAGTCAATGCCAAATATATTCAGACACTTGAATGCAATTTAAATTATTAGATTACTTGAAAAAGGTTCTTTTTAGAGCCTGTATATGTTTGTTAAGGCCACGTTCATCAAAGAAAAGTTCACATTGTAGTTACTCTGTAAAAGTGGTGCTTCATTAGTATATCATTTGTATCACTGCTACTTATTTTTGTCCAATTTTTTGAATATTTGGGATTCACAATTTGGTGTAGTGCATGTTTTCAGGGTTAGTTCCACAGTGTCTACAGTGGTGGAAGAGCAAAAAATACTCAAGTAAAAGTATCACCTGAAAAAATCTGCTTAAGTAAAAGTATTTAAAAATGTACTTAAAGAGTAAAAAGTCACAGTATTTCGTGCTGACTTTAAGGTCTTACAAGGATTCAAATGTAGAGATTTTGATAAAGATTTGCGTAGAGTTTTGTTCAACAGAAACAATCAAATCAGTTGGGATTTTTTTTAGCTGCTTTTATTTGTATATATTTGTTTGAACATGTTAAAAGTAAACCCCTCAGCATTTTCAGCAGGTCTCAGACAATTATAAAAAATACTTTTACTTTTCAGTCCAGTTCAAAAATGTAGTGGAGTAGAAGTAAATTGTATCCACTTTAAAATGTTCTTAAGTAATATACAGATACCTAAGATTTTACTACTTTTTCTTTGGTATGTTTCACCACTGTGCATTTGTATGATGATAATAACAGTAGCAAAGTATATAAGAAGTATTTCATAGATATAGATTCTGGTAGAAATATTTAGCATTTTTTGTCAGATGGACCTGCTTAACTACTGTGACTTTGTTTACTACAGTATAAGTCAGTGTATTCAGAGAAGCACCAGTAAACCGCATCCGCAAGTGAATAGGCAGATTCAACGGTCCAGTTACTCCCAAAGCTCCAGCTAAGTCACTCCACGCTTTGTCCTTCTGCTGTGGTCCATATAAATCCTTATTATAACAAAACAATTAGTCAACAGATACAAATATGGATTCCAAAGCGAACATCAACCCACGAATCCGCTTAAGGGATCATGTACTGAGGTCTAATGATCAGTGTACATTTTCAGTATCATATATAAGTGTTGCTGTTCCATGTTGGCTAGAGGTCGGTCAGTGTACAGTGACAGGTGATGTGAGCCTGTGATGGCCGCTGACATCTCCCTCTGAGCTGTTTTAGGCAACAAATAGCAGGTCTGTCTGCTGTCTGCCTTTAGGCCACCAGGGGGGTCAGGCCTGACACTCACTGCACTGACAGCCCCTGCCCCCGCTCCCCTCCTCCCCTCCTCCCTCCCACACTTTCTGCTATTCCTTCCTCCGTCTCTCTCCCCTCCTCCCTCACTCTCTCTCCTCCTCCTCCTCCCTTGTTCTCTCCTCCCTCATCTCCTTCAACCTCTCTCCTTCTCATTTTCTCCTTCTCCTCCTCATCCCTTACTCTCCCACACCCCTCCTCCTCCAGACCTCTCGTCCCAGAATGCACCGGGACCCGTCAGCCCCGATGAGAAGTGACGCCAGGCGAAGAGGGAAAGAGAGAAAGAGAGAGAGAAAAAAAATCCCCCTTTCTCCTTAAGGTGCACTGAAAGGTCAGCATCTCCGTATCACTGGGAGAATTACCCACCGAGCTGCTTACCTTGACATGAACACAGTAGCGACCTTAGGGGGGAGTCGTGACGCGGGGGGAGGGGAGGGAGGAGAGGAGGGAGTGGAACAGGTGGAGGAGCGCGATCGTCCGAGTGGGAGTAATAAGTCGAGGGGAAAAGATGAAGATGACAGGGTCAGAGGGGGAGCCAGGTTGAGGTAATGGCCTATAGGGATCGTGTGTTACGAGGCACGCACACTGTTTGGGTGGATTTGGGAAGAGAGGAGGTTTTTTTGGTGATGCAGAGAAGAGGGGAGGGAGGTGGGGTCAAGCCAAAGACATCTTACCCTTGCAGCACTTCATCACATTCTGTTTTTTTTAGTTGTTTTTTTTTTTTTTTTTTCAATCTTTTTTTCTTCTTGAACTTCCACTGGCTTTTCCGCTCCAGTTGTCTTGTCTCCGAGCGCGGACAATGGGATCAGAGCATCCCTCGCATCCTTATTCCATTTTTTTTTTTTTTTTCTAGTTAAGATGTCAACAGTGTGCTACACCTTCAAAGTCAAATCCGTAATGAGACAAGTCCCCAGGCAATGGGAATAATCATGGAACACATTGCAAAGCCGGGCAGTATGCAGTTAAAGTGCATACGACAGATTAGACCTTTTAATTTCACTAAAATATAATTAACACCGTTATATTTAAGAGTGTTTTTTTCCAAGTTCATAATTTTACTTCCTGGTTGGACGGGCAGCAGATATGACGAGGCCTTTCACGATAATTACTATATCGACTTACCGTTCAGTATATGTTAGGTGGAACAATATTTTTGGGAGGTTAATATTACTTTTTCTTTGCAGTACTGGGAAAATTATAGTGTTTTTTTTTACGATCTTCAACAAGCTGTAGAAGGTTGAAGAAACGTTCTATGACTCATTACAGATGCAAACTAAGACCCAAACTGCTTCATTCTGCTTTTTATCCAATGCAGTTCATGCTTTTTTTTTTAGATTTAGAATAGTTTTTGTGGTTTAAATCTGCTCTTGGGTTTTTGTGTCAGTGGTAGTGCTGAGACTTTCGGCTCTTTTATGGAAACCGATTCTTTTGGATCAGTTCATGTCAAAGAGTCATTCAAAAGACTGGCTCTTTTTAGGTTTAGTTATATGACAGAACGTTATATGAGATTTAATAAGTGAGAACTCATTTAACAACAATTAGTATGATGCCTAATATATTTTTCTGTGCACAAATCTCTCAGCCGTGTCACCTGCTCTGCTTCTGTGCTGATTCTTGTGTTGGTTCACTGTTAATCAGGATAAAAATGCATTAAAATGAGACGAAAAGGATTCGGTTCTTTTCAAAACTGAGATCCGCTTCCAGCTGTTTATGTTAAGGAGCTGACTTGTTCCTGAATGTCACATCACTAGTCAGTGGCATAAATCAGTTTTAATATGATCATTTGTTGTCTATATTTACTTATAAATATATACAGTATACAATATATTTCACTTCAAAATGTGTTATCGTGGCAGGCCCAGACATGATGTGCGTAGAGGTCATCCTATAACTGTCACCTAGCAACCATAATGTAATCAAGGGCCAGAGCTGGTCTAATTTACACAATAATTATAATGAGACTAATATAACATGAATGTTAATATAACATGAATGACAACACCTTTATTTTGTTCAGACTGTCAGAAAATGGTCCACGCATCCACATAGCTGCCCCAAACATTGCCCCACTTTCATAACACATCTAATCTTCACTAAAAATGTTGATCAAAGTGGGACTTCAATAAAAATAAATAAATAAAAAAAAATAACATGTTAAGTGAGCACCCACAAAAGACCTTAGCTCCTCCAATCAAAAACGCCCCTGGTAGACGTATTCCAAACTTTTTCTTCTTTTCCTAGCAACTTCAATACTACAAACCACCGCTAAATGTAAAAATGTAAAACTATGATCACTATTTCACCAAACCAAATAATAATAAAAAATAAAAACATGAAAATCTGTCATTGCACTGTAACTGTTCTGGACGAGGTTTTGTTGATGTTTTGGTTCTGTCAGATACTTTTAGCTTGTCTGGGTTTGTCATGTTTCAGTCCTTGCACCATATGCTTCACACGTCCGTCCTAATAGCTCTCTTCTCACACGGCTGTCACTCTGTCTGACGTGACGAAGTGATGCGCAGACTTTGGTTGTACTGCGCTTCATGCCCACTTACCATCGCACAACAACAATTTAAGGCGACACACGGCAGATGAAAGGGAAAAAATATCTTGCATTTAGAGATATCAAATTGAAACCTATTCTGTAGTTTACTTAGATATATATAAAATGATAAAAGCATTACAAGTTTCTCATCGGGTAATGTTTTCATATAAAAACTTCACCTCATCTCCCTGGTATTTAATATTAGCACAGGGTATCAGTGTGTTTTATTGTATCGTGTTTACAGATAGATAAATAGATAGACATTTGGACTTTTTAGCGTAACAGCTATTGGCCCTAAATCTCCAGCACAGACCAATATTTTGTTTTGATGGATTTGCTGCCTAGAACATACAGACAAAGCTTTATTTTAACAGTTTAATAGGAAGAGATAACAGCACTAAATGTGATACACACTCTCTTATAGGTTTGTGGTTTAAAAAATGGCTGTGGATCAAACTGTAGTAAATCTAAATGACATGATTTGAGGAAAATAATCAAAATTGACCCTATATATCGACCCAAAAACATCGGCAGAGCTCATGGATCATTTCTTGCTCTGGATTCTAAATAATCAGTATCAGCATCGGCCATGACTTTTATGTGAAGTTCTTTGGTCAGCTGGAGTGGCTTTAAATGAGCTATATAAATAAATTTGAATTGAACTGAATAAAAAAGTACGTATAAATTGGCCAATTTCACATATTTGAGGCATATAAATAGGAAAAATGGATGCAAGGTGAAATGTCTTGCTTTGTTTTGTTAGATACAAAAACCACTGAAGGGATTTTTTTAATGTATTTCTTTTAAGTTTTTTGGTAAACTGCATTTTACTGAAAACGTCAAGTTCAAGTTTTGGCTTTTTTTTTTTTACAATCCTTCAGAATCTTGTTGAGTGTAAGATGGTAAGATCTGGTGTATATAGGTGCTCTTTAATGAGTGCTATTTACATGAGAAAAATGTATTAAGAGGAAACTGCTTACAACAGTTACAATGTTCTCTATAAATCTATAGAGTTAAGTCGATTCAATGAAATAATAAAACATCTTTAGGTGCACACAGGATAGTTTTGTTGTTTTCAGGTGAAAGCGTCTACGCTGAGAGAGCAAAGCACTGACTGAAAAACTCAGACTGAACTGAATACAAGTTTTGCCTGTAGTGTCTGGCCTTAAGCACATCAGGAGAAGTTGAGCTGAGTTCACGCTGTAGACTTTGAGATTGATCAGCAGTGAGACAGTGGCTGCAGCCCTCCTCCGCCAGTGTTTCACATTGTTAAGGTCACCCTTGCCAGAGCCAAAAGGGCGCATCAATTTTGGAAGGCCCTTCTGGGGGAGGGGGAGGGGGGGCAGCACTGCGTCTCCTTCTTCGATCACTCAGACCCCTGTGGAGGGACGCACATCTGAGGGTGTGTTTGATTTGTGTGAAACTTGCCAGCGTGCATGATGAGAATCTGAAAATAAAACGCTACGCAACCTGGGTAAACAGATGGATCGCACCTCGGCATGTGGCGCCAGGCAGCTCCACGAAACGAGCAACAACTAGAGAGACACTGATTAGGAACAAAGCAGTTGTCAAAGACAATATGGCACAATGTAAATCTTTCTGTATGTAAATTTACATCTTTAACAACTGTCGCCGCAAATATACATAAGACATTAAATATTTAATTTCATTGGAAAGAAAACCTGTTATACAAGTGATATGTGCTTTTGCCTGGAGGGCAGAGATGAAGAATGCAACAGGGGCCAGTGGCAAAATAAACATCCTGCCAGACTGGTAATACAAAAGACAGCTTTGAGAGCTGAGAGGAGCTGGAGCCACTGTAGACACTGTGCTTAATCAGGTGCCTCAAATACTGACAGGTAAAAGTGTGTGTCACATGGTCAAATAGATGAGCTTAACCACACAACATGTAGGGATGACTGCAGTGAGTCACGTACATTCATTCTTTTAATGTTTTCTGTTTAACTCTTCGTCTTTGTTCACAGGAGGGCCATGTTTTTCAGTGTAATATGTCGTCCTTCATTATTCTGTGTTAATCCAATGCAGTTTATTAGATTTTAATTTGATCTATCAGATTTTAAATATTTAGATGGAAGGAGAACATTTAAAATGAGTTTCCTTTATTTTAGTCGCTGTAGCTGCTGAAAACTCTGATCACATTTTTGGTAAAGCCTGTAATAGTCTCACCACAATGTTATCCCCAAATAATTTTTATCCCAAGGTCTGTATTTGTGTCATGTTTTTGATAGGAATTTACACCGTAGCACAATATTTGTTAAAAAAACAAGTTTAAGTGATAATATTGATATATTTTTATATTTTTATTTTCATGAAAAAATCCCAGTATATCCATAAAACATGAGCCACAATGAATGAAATAGTGCAGCAAGACGCAGTATGTGTAAAATTATGTTGATATTTGAAATGAGCAGTATTACTCAATTTTGTTACTTAAGTAAAAGTACAGATACCAGAGCAAAAAATACTCAAGTAAAAGTAAAAGTATCGCATGAAAAAATCTACTTAGGTAAAAGTATTAAAGTATCACTTTAAAAATGTAAACAGTAAAAGTATTTCGCACAGATATTTAGCTCTTAGAAGGCTTCAAATGTAGTGATTTTGATGATGATTTCTGCTAAATTTGTTCAGCAGAAACAATTAAATTGAATTGTCCTAGCTGTTTTTATATACATATTTTTTGTTTGCTCAAACTATGAACGTGTTAAAAATAAACCCTTACTTTTACTTTTCAGTCCAGTGCAAAAATGTAGTGGAGTAGAAAGTACAGATAACTTCTCTTAAATGTAGTGAAGTAAACATAAAAAGTGTCTTCTTCATAATGTACTTAAGTAAAGTACAGATACCTACATTTTTTACTTAAATACAGTCCTTTACTACTTTTACTTTGCTTTGTTACATCTCTGGAAAAGACCCTGCACGGCCCAAATGCACCACAAAAAAGTCCCTGCTGGTGCAACAAAGTACACAGGATAAATACTGACCTGTAAAAGTTATTGTTCCTTCTGTCATTTATCGAAATCAATATAAAAGGCCAATTATTGCAGGCCTATATATAGCCTTGTACATTTATATTAACTGTAGACCACAGTTTTTCTTCTATTCATCTGTTTTCTGTATGGGGAGGGTCTCGTCTTCGATCATAACCACCTCCATGACATTACTTCAGTCAAATAAACAGTAATGTGTCCAATGTGCCCTTGATTTGTCACAGTGGCCATATGCGTCACATTCGACTGTGTAACAAAAACACGCCGCGGAGCTTTTAATTGCATAATGAAGAGACTAATGAAAAAGCCCATAAACTGGCTGCTGATGAGTACACTTTTTCATATAGAGTAATTAGCCCAAACATGACCTCTGCGGTTGTAAAAAGGGAACAGGTCAAACTGAGTGCGAGGGTTCTTTTCACGCAGTACACCAAGTCTGCAAAGCCACGCAAGGACAAAAACAATGGAGCGCTCATCCAGGGAACAGCAGTGAGTGGGAGGAGAGTGGAAAGATAACATCAGAAAAACACAGACAAGGAGAGGAAGAACGAGGAAGAGGAGGAGGAGGAGAGGCATCAGAGATCAGGGTGACCTCGCACCACTTAGGAACACTCTGCCGATATACGCAGAGCAACAAAAGAGCAAAAGTTTAGCTTGGAATCAACTCAGTGCTGTCCCCATAACTTAGATTAACCATGTTCCTTGTGTGTTAGACAAATACATCAATTTACAGTAATATATTGTCAGTTATTACAATTATATTTTTTGTTATAATGACTTTTATGTTACTTAAATCCTCCAAACCATCTGTGAAGTCCCACTGTGTAACTTTTAGCATCTTTTAATGATTTTTGTATGCTTTTATTGCACCTAAAAACATAGAAAAACATGCGTCCTTACTGTGTGACCGGGCTTGCATCTCCACAAACCTGACTGAAGGCTATTTCTTTTCCATAGATTTTTTTTCTTTGGCTAAAATATTCCAAGAAGTGCCTTGAAACTTTTATCTATGTGTGTTTCTTTAAGTTTTTATGCTCTATTTCCATCTAATCAAGCATGTGACATCCCACCTCCTGAAAGTTTTGCGCTGTTGCTTTAAATATATAAAATTTACTGCAAAAAACAAACAAAATATGATGAAATTTCACCTTTATTTAAAACCTGAAACCATTCCAAGTCCCATATCCTGGTTGTTAAACACAGGAGGAGAGGGCAGGCTGTTCCTAAAATCTCCCTGTGTTTAATGAACTCCACTGTCAATTCTGAGAAAGCTGCTCTAAACAATCACTTATTAGCGGTACCACGAGCTAAAATAACCCAAGGAGAAATATTTTGTTCCACGGGGTTGCCAGAGCAGAGGCAGAGTAAGGAAACAGGCTCACACAAACATCCCCAGCAGATGGTGTCTTGCTTTGATATATGTCGGCTTTAATGGGCTCTACCTATCTTCAAAGCAAAACAAACTCTTACTTAAATTGACTGAGGCTGACCAAGACGTGCATTAGTCTATGGCAACAAGGAAGAGGGCTGTCAGGGTCACTGCAGACTCAAAGAAATGGCAACAATTAGGCAGCGGCTCGGCTTGCACTCGATAAATGGCCCAACATAGAGACTTTTACAAACAATAAACTGTCAGAGGGAGAAGCAGGAGGTATGGAAACGGACCGGAAAGGTAGAAGAGAATTTGTCCAGCGTGTCTTCTTATAGTAAACTCAAGCTTAGTTGGCTGCTGTGAGTTTTTACACATATATTTTTACAGAACAAGCAATACGACTGTGATATAAACATTTAATACTGTAAACCCTTTTAAAAGTCACATGTTTTCTGATCTGTTTTATAATTTCCTCATCACAAACAGACCTAGAGTTGTGTTTTGTTTCATTTTTAACACACAAACCCTGCATATTTAGACTGTGGTCTTTTCTTAAATTGAAAGGAGCTGTTACTACTGCTTCATGAGGTGAAAACAGAGCATTTTGAGCTTTGGAGATGAAACACAACTCCAGATATATTTTTGATGAGGTAACGACATTATAACATGGCGTAAAGCTCACAAGAGTCCATTTTGTGTAATATAGGACCTTTAATATTTGCTTCAGCAGTATATCACATTTCAAAATGCATTATTGTGACTGGTCGAGTATTGCATAGTGAATACTAAGCACCCTACATATACCATAATCCCTAGCTTTGATGATTGAGTGAAGTCAAAATTAGATAGGGGCTTACTGCTACCAACTTTTCAAATATGACAATAATGGTGCAGTAAAGGTTTGTTTGCAGCATGTTTTTGAGGAAAAGGCAGCATTTATACCATAGCTTTCCCACACGAGTGCAATAAATATTGAGCCATGATGCTTATATAGCCTTAAATTATATTGCACTGTTAACATTTGATAAACTGGAGTAACTTTCCGCACGCAGCTCAAATAGTACAGCTTGATTCTTTAACCATGGCTTCAACAAAATTTCAGTTCAAATTCGGAGATCAAAGGTCAAAAGAGACAGAGGCTTGACTCTAATCGCACATAAATATTACAAACGCCTGAGGGGAGTTCTTTACATCTGCGGCAAATGTTCACTTCAACTGATTCACATACACAGGTCAAAGGTCGTAGTTCCTTCACAGTGACTTTTAGATCCAAACAAAACAAGATTTTTAAAGTAGAAAAGATCCAATGTTTCCATGTTTCATATTTCCATGCATTTGAATTTTTTTAGTTTTTGGCTTTTTGGAGTCTTGATCACAAATTACCAGCGTTTTTATTAAGGTCATTCTTTATTGCGAGCCTTCAAAACAGTTGTATGTTTTGTGGGCGTTTTTGGAAGTTTAGCTTGGAGGATTTGCATTATTATTTTAAATTCTCTTTTCATCCCACTTCTTAGACCAACATTTGAATATTTATTTTCCTCCTCTGAGCAACATCACTATTTCTGATAAGAACATTAAAAGTGAACCCTTCTTCCAAATTGTAACCTTATATACTTAAGAGTTCACTGCTCGCTCTGTTCCGCTGCTATGCAAACTAATAAAGCTACAGAAGTGGTGAGAGAGCAGCTTAGAACCGATAACCCCAGCAAAAATGACTGGCCTGTATTGACCCCATACATAAACAACATGGCTGCAGACACCTGGGGACACGCAGTAATGTGTCTAGTTAGTATTTAATGCCGCGGCCACTGCCCTCCAGCTCCCTCCTTGGTGTGACCCTTCTCAGGTACTGCTGACCTCTCCCTAAGGTCCTTTGTTAAAACAGCAGCTACAGTGTACACACACATTTGCATTTTACAATTGTTGCTGCTTCTTCCTGCCACCTACTGTGACCCTCCACCCACTCTCCTCTCAGGCCGACCAAAGGTAAAAGAACAGTGTGGTGGTATTGTCTAGCTAACGTCGAATTCTGGCCAAGGATAGGCTATGGAAGTAGGTCTAGTTGGTAGAAAAGCAACAGAAGACAGGAGTATAAAAGCTGCCCTAAAGCCTCATGGACACGGGCAGGCAGAGAATCCTTAATGTAGCAGGTAATGACTGAATTCAAATGGCGTCATTTGGTCTCATTTGTTAGGCACCATTTTGTCATAAAAGCGCTGCATTATTGAACAGGGCCATGTGGACTCAACCTGACTCACATTAGCCGATGATGTCACAGACTGGGGCAGGTTTGTGCCGCTTGGCATTTTGGAAATGTGGTGATGCCGGCGCTGTCAGTGCCCTGTGAGGAGCACTGCAGATCAATAGTGGGCTGTGTGTAGACAGAGCCATGTGCTGCAGTGCATTCTGGGAGCTTCCTCTGGGGACGGATAGGTCACCAGGGGCAGGGCTCTGGCTGCTCGTGTTGTTTAAGATGAGAATACCGGCGAGCACTGTGTGTTTGTGTCGCAGCTGCTGAGGCGTGAAATGGAACTCAGGTAGTTGGGTGGGCCCCGGGCCTCCGCTGTATCTTCCGCCAAGTGATTACTTTACTCCATTGATTTTACTCCCTCCTCCAATGATCTGAGAAGATCACTGCTGAGAGGAGGCAGAGGGAGAAGTGAGAGGGCACAGGAACCATTGACTGACCTAGTACTGAGATTCAACAATTGACAGAAGAAGCCTGAGTGGCAATGCTCCTCTTAGCCCTCTAATCTATGGCTGCTGTTATGAACTCTGCTTCTCAAATCCTCTGTTGATCAAAACGTGTGGTGCATCACAATACTGAATCTCTCCCTAAGAATAAACATAATAAACTTGTATTAGCACCATATTGTGTAGTCCACGTTATGTTTTTTTTCTTCGTGTTTGTATCAGGGTTTGTTGACCTGCCAGGCCTAAGTAAATATATTCATGAGTTTGTGAACCCTTTATTTTATTTCCATAATGCGTTACGTCTTTCAGACAGCATGACATCTTTCAGAATCACAATTACATTCCCATGGCTCTGAGGCAGATCACACCAAGGCCTAAGCAAAAGGTCCACCGTATTACCTTAAAGCGACACAGCTTTACAATGGAAATGGTTAAGTATCTGTTAGAGGTAATTGCATTTTACTTTTTTATCTTTGCAGAGAGTTCATCTCGAGGGCATTTTGATGTTGGAGCCAGAGCAGGCTGAGGGTTTGATCCATGGGTACATGACGCTGGAGTGCGGTATGTAAACTCGGCTTGGAAATACAGCCTGGGGTCTATATAAAGCTAAACATGGTCATAGTGAGATTGTGTTTATCATCATGATGCTTCAATCTGCTTTTGCATTCCAAAACATATTTTTCTACATTTGACTCGCGTGCACAAATCCCCAGACACCATTAAAATAATGATTTGGTTATGCAAAGAAGGTTATCTGTGGGTCTAAGGAGATCTTGGCTAATATGTCATTGACCAAGACCTTGCTGGTCAGAAAGCACAAAGATTTTTGCATGCATTTTACATATAATGGAGGTGAACTTTTAGTTTATCCTCTCATCTTTGACCTGGTGCTATTCCCCAAACTCACAGTCTACAATTCATCCATGCACTCTTTGCAGCCAGTATAAAGCCTCTTCGGCTTTAGATTTTAGAGTAGCAACATCCTACAGAGCAAATTGTTAGCACTTCTTCGCTCCTTCCTTGTGACTGTCTTGGGTACATTTTTAGGCCGAGTTGATGTGCCTTGTCGAGATAATATGCCGGTACATCAAATCGACAAATCGGCCTATAAAAGCTAGCTTATCGATATGCCTGCTTTATCTGAATTTTTCTAACATAAGTATGCAATATACTTAGTAGTTTAACATCACATTACAATATTAGAATATTATGTACTTTAATGTAATTCGAAGTTAGTGCTGGAAAGTTGAGTCTGCAGGAACGAAGCAGAGTAAACCTGTTCCTAACCTTAACCATAACCATAGTCTTATTTATAACCCTGTTTCTAGACTTCATTCCTTTTAACAATCAATTGTAACAGAAAGATGGGAAAAGAACCTATTACAGCAAAAATGTGTTACAGAATTGGAAGCTAACAGACTAATCATGAAATGATAAAATGGTCAGTCATAGCCACAGACTGTATATGGACTAAGTGAGTGACATCACCCACAGATTTGGAGCCAGAGTCGATGCCCACGCTCACTTCCTATTTGGAACATAGCAGCTAACAGGTTAGCTAAGTCTATTTATATATACAGTATAGTATGATTGCAGCAGAGTCCTTGGTCAGTTACTCTTCCTATCGTCTCTGTGTAAATCAACAAGAAGTCAATTCAATAAAACTTTATAGATGTTTTAATAGACAGCCCGGCTAATGATTACGTTTGACATTGTTTGACAGGAAGCAAACACGTGACCACTGCGTCTCTCTCCTTGTGTCACCTTTTTCCACGCGCTAAAGCCTCACACATGCTGTGATTAAACCAAATTGACCTTTCCACTGTCATTACTGTCATTAAGTAAAAGTGCCTTGCCCCGTGGCACTAAAGCAGAACATATGGCGTTTGCGAGCGCTGTAACCTCCCATTAACAAAGCGGTCACTTTATGGACAAGGTCGGCGCCGTTCACGGATATCGATGGCAGGGCTGTGACAGTGATGGAGCTCCAAAACCACAGTCAGATACAACTCGGCAGAGATGTGTAAAAAGGTGCACTGTGTAACATTTTTGATGAGTAAGGTGGAAGGATGTTTGGAAAAATATGTAATTGGGATGTTTTGTGATAAGCTCTGCAATTACGATTCAGTTTGTGGTTGATGTTTTGATAGCAGCGTTCTGTTCAAAGTTCAGATTTAAAATGCATTCAGGAAACATTAACATTTGAGAGAAGACAAGGACCCCATGCATTTCAGAACATGTTTGTAGAGGTCTAAACTACAGGATTTGCATTTTTTTACATACTAAGAGGTTTGCAGAGGAAATTGTTTCTTCAAAATTGCATTCGATTTGGTGAGGGGTCAGTTTTATTGGTCAAATGTGCATTCTTTCTGTGAGTGAATCATTCAGGTAAAGCGATACCGTCTCAATGAAGCCAAGCAGAGAGCTGACCCTCCATGTGAAAAGTTACATAGTTCACCTTTAGAATATTAAATAAACACTACCTGAATAAGGGCTGGAGTCAGGGCAATGGAGTGAATACATTTTACTCTTTCTCAATCCCTTTTGTTCATTTGTTTGCTTGCATTTGTTTGGTTAATAATTTAAATTGGTTTTATTATTGTGAAAGCAGATCTATTCTGTAAGATCGACTTTTCAGAGCTTTTAACCATGTTATAGCTGTTTTCTTCTCATGTACCCTCTAAAAGTTGCTTTTGGAGTCATTTGTGCATGTTTAAACAATCTTTAATCGCGTATTTTCAAGACGCCATATTGCGACCAATCCTCGTTTTCACCGCCATTACACAGCTACTGCTCTGTACTTACTTCCTTCGCGAATTGTATTTTCTTAATCGGTGATACATGTAATATTCGGCAGCGTTGCGTAGTCATTTTTGTACAAATGAAGTAAAATCTGCTGAATTCCGACCGCTGCACAGCTCTTTGTTATGATAATGTTTATGGCGACATTAGCTCCCATTGGGCACCACAGTTTTCTAACGCGAAAGTTTCATGTTTCATATGAATATTGCAAATTAAAATAACTATTAACTTAACTATATAGCTGACGCATTGACTGTGGCTACGTACAACACACATGAACTCAAATAAACTAAACAAGCACGCCCCTCCTACGTAAGCCCAGGTCGGGATTGCTTTGGAAATTATTAAAGCTGTAAAATTTTATCCCTGGTTGTAGCGGGGCCTCGTGTCCACCCAGCGAAGGTCAAACTCTGCAGTGTTATTGGACCATCATTAGGCGTGGAAGCATGTAAAGGCCACTGGCGTAATTAAGACCTGCGCTTTAGCATTGGCACACTCCGGCTCTGAGTGATAAGTGCTTGATCCGGATCAATAAGATGCACAGCCCCGGTTGCCACTCGCCCCAAATCAATATTGTTTTATTTGCTGTTACAATGGGCTCGTCTGGTTGCAAATGAGGTCTGAGCCGCACAGTTACTTTAGAAGTGCATGGAGACCCGAGAGCCTAAAGTTAGCCCCTGCCAAGGCTGAGGTTGGAACATATGGAACGCCAGGAGGAAGGTTGATACGGTTAAAAGAGCTAGTAAATAATACGATCTAATGAATGTATGTAATAAATAATGGAACAAAATACTCAGATTAATGCATAAGAAATAGAGAAGTGAATCAGAGGGATTACATAAAGGTGCACCTAAGACTTATACATTCATTTACACATGAATAATCTCCAAAACTGGTATTTAAAAGTGCACTATGTAACTTTTTGGGAATCCTTGGAGATGTAATTGCTTTTCCTGGAATGTTCCACAGTGGCATTAAACGTCTCTATCGCCACGATGAGAAGAAGATAGCAGGAGATGCCACCAGGGGAAGTTACAGGTCAAATCTGTGGTGTGGCGACATAGAGGTATTTCTGAGCCATACAACTGTTACTACTGTACTTGAATATTTTCAAAATGGATAAGTTCAATGTCATACTGTGGAACTTTTTAGGCAGTGTCCTGAATATAGAACAGCGCCCTCTGTCTGTCAGATCTTCTTCAAGACCAGACTGAAAACCCGCCTCTTCTTTGTGGCATTTAGTACTATCTTGGTGTTTTATTGTACTTTTCCTATGTATCGTGTTATCTGTATATTTGTTTTTTGTTGACTTTTATGTGACTTCGGTCAGCTGAAGTAGTTTTAAATGCACTCTATAAATAAACTTGAATTGAATTGAAAAAACAATAAGTTCTTAATGGATTTAACCAGGTTTAAACAGGGTCACAACTGTAGTGAGACGGAACACTAAAAAGTACTGTTAGTGCAAAGTCATTCCAAATATCACGTTTTATAAGCATTTTTGTTCTTTTGCAGTCTTACCTTTCTACTGAAATGAAATAAGCAAACGTATATAATTGAATGGACATACATCGTATCATCACTATAAAAATGTGCTTGTGAAATATGATCTTAATTGAATTGAGTTTAACAGTTTGTGGCCATTTTTCATAAGTTCCATTTTTAGAGCCTCTGTAAAATGTCACCTTGGTGCATTAGGACGAGCTGCAGTGATTAGGGCCTCCTTAATGTTAATTCCCTCTGTCACAGGACCATCTCAAATAGAATGGAGCGCATTGTCCATTAATCCTCTTCATATGTTCTGTAGATATAGAGGTGGGACATGTTAATCTGGATTTAGCAAACACGAATCCTAGCATTGAGCCTAATTGTCATGATAGAGCAGAGATGGGCTGGGAACAATGATTTATAAGATAGGAGCGGCCCATGTTATGGATGGCGCCGGGCAGTTCAGATAATAGAGAGAAAGGTCTAGAATAGAAGGTCATTAATAGACTCAACAAATCTATTCATTCAGGGGGAATGTAGTGCGTCGCCGCGCTAGTCAAATCATACATCATGCTAATACTATGGCAGGTGTGGCCTCCCATCTCCACTGGCTCCTAATGTTTATTTCAGACTGGTATCGGCCTCATCACGCCCTCTGACACTCGCTTATGGGCTCACGGGAGGAGTAAGGGAGGAATTTACTTGATTTAAAATAGGTGTCTTCTTACATTCTGAAAAATGGCACTCGCAAACGCTGAGCTCGTATGGATTTTCAATGAGAAAAACTACTCTGCTTTTAGATTTATGTCATGTAGCGTACGTTGGCGAAACTGGTCCTATTATTTTCTTAGTATCAGGGTTGTCATTGCGTTTTACTTCCCAATTTTGACTAATTTCTGTAGAAGTACTTTTACTCGCATGTGGATTGAACAATAACAATAAAGGATCCAAAATGAACAAAATCGCTCTAAAGATTGCAGGCTATAGCTAGTTACAGATCCCATTTGGAAGATAACATTGTCCCTGTGCAAATATAATATTCTTTGTTAATGTTTCTGTATCCAAGACTCACTGACAAAACTAAAAATGAAGACGGTATAGCATTCATCGAAATGTTTGAGTGAGAATTGGCACATAACTAACAACTATCACTCACCCAGATCAGTTTAGATTAATATTAATGAACCATGGCCTCAGATTTGGAGGAGCTGCTTCTAATCCCAGCCACTTTATCCCTATACATAGATAATAAAAAGCAGTGCTACTATGACAACAAAAAATAAATAAATAGATGAAAATTGTGAAAACTGTGACCTGGATCGCACAATTTATATATTATAAATGAATCAAAATCTCGTTTCATTCTCATTGACCTATTCTCGTATCTCGTAATGTCTTGTGGTAATTGTGTCTCGTCCCGCCCCCAACAGTTTGTACGTAGTTTGTTGACAGCTGCTTATTGGAGCCTGTATACATTACCTGCTCACACAGTCACCTCCACCTTTGTGTATCTCGCAGATGTGGTTTGCATATTGCGAGTCACATTGCATTGACCTCTCCATGCAAACTATTCCAGGAACAGGGAGAGGAACGAACTGGAGGAGACGTGCGCGCCGCTCAGCCCTCCCCGTGCCACCTTCCCTTTTCACACCACCGTCCTTTTGGCCTCCTAGAATTCTCCATTATCACCAGCTCCTGTACAATCAAATCAATAATGTTGCACTTAAGTCTCGTTCACCTCTCAATGATTTAAACCTGTTCTCTTTAGATCCTCATAGCAAGCACCGCCCAGGAAATACTTCACCTATTGTCAGTTAAACCCGCTGTACTTGATTTTTACTGTCTTAAAACAAACAAAAAAGAAAAATCCAACTAGTTATTCCGCTATTAAAGGTCCTATATTATGCAAAATTGACCGTTGTGAGCTTTAAGCCATGTTGTGTTACCTCCTCAAAAACATTCACACATGTTTGAGTGTCTGCATCCTCAAAGCTCAAAATGCTTTGCTCCACCTTGTGATGTCATGTAGTGGGAATGTTTAAGTTAACCACTACCTTTTACCTACTGTTTAGAAGAGATTGGCAATTCCAGGGCTGAAATGGTCCAAATGATTCTAGTGAAGGTGTGCAACATTTGTGGATTTGTGGACATTTTCCTTTTGGATGTCTTTTAAACTCTATATGAACACAACCTACAGGTGTATGCTGGTTTTGTTGTGTGTTGAACATAGGTGTGTACATTTAGATTCTGTTGAAGGTTACTACTTTTTCATCACATTTGTACATAGCAATTTTCCACCTTCAAGACACTCACACATCAAGGAACCACTCACCCATTCACCCATGGGAGCTGGAATTGCACTGTCAACCTGTGGATCTGACCTCTCAACCAACAATGTTCATGTTGAGAGTGGGATCCAACCTTCAGATCTATGGACAAACTTTCTACCAGCTGAGCTACTGTCGCCCATAACAAAATTAGTACACTATCCATAAGTATGAGCAAGGCCGCGACACCATTATGAATCTGCTAACTTTCATCTGAGGATTATGTTTTTTTTATATTTGGGACAATTTGTTGTAAAAAGGTTCGTGCTGTTATAACTTTATATCGTTATATCAACCCTGTGTTAAGAAATATTCGCCTCGGTTCAGCTTCTACTGTAATACCTCACCTTGTCTGTGCCATAATTCACCTGGCTTTCACCTATAGGGCGCCATTTTGTCTGGGAGAGCTAATAAGGCCCTGTAGCTTTTTATCCATGTCGTTTGCGGTCAGCTCCCCTCTTGGCCTTTGCTGCGCATCAGCTTCAGTAACCCAGACGCCCCGGTGCTGTATGGATGCTTGCCCCCTATGACCATTATACCACCTCTTGACTCTGGACTTGTATGTATACCTACAGAGCTGGCGTTTTCCCAAGCCAGACCACTCACTTCACAACCCTAGGGCTGTTCTGTCTGTTCAGCATCTCCTTTTAACCTTCATCTATAGGAAACAATAAAGCAAGAACAAGAGAGGAGGAAGAGAGGAAGAGGAGGGGAGGAAGAGAGGAGGGAGGGTGCTGTGGACATTTGACACATCTCCTTAAGCCAATGTCTGCTTTATTATCTTTGGCAGTCCTTATTGGTTGGACTAATCAAGTGGAAGGCGATGGTGTTGTGGCTGTACGTGTGACAGATATATTATTAACCGGAGGGAGACAGCCGACCTTGGCCGTGTCACCTGCGGACCCCGGCGGCTTTCACTCTGCCAGCAGGAAACGACCTTCATATTAAATCCCCACAGAGGTCAATAAACTAAATAATTCACAAAGGTTATTCGCTTTGCGCTGAAATCGGCTAAAGAGGGGAGGGGTAAAAAAGAGAGTGAGACAGCAAATGTGTTGGAAGTTGTGAGCGGCGGAATCCGAGTGTCCTTGTCACCGTGGCGATCATGGCAGGCCGTTTTATATGAGCGTGTCACGGGACGATGTAAATCCTGGATCTCTCTCTATTTCCTCACCCACTGTCACTCTTCCATCGATCCCTCATCCCCGTGAAGAGAGGGGAGGAGGGAGGTGCACGGGGTCAGTACATCCTAATAACTCTGTACGGTTTTCTTAAATGTCCGATGTTACGCAAAACTGTCTCTTGAGATTTAAGGCGTGTTTGAATGTTGTTACCTCCTCAAAAACATACCTGGAGTTGTGTTTTCTTTCATTCACACATGTTGGAATAACCCCGTATTATTAGTCAATCTGTATCACTAAAGCTCAGAATGCTCTGTTCCACTTTGTGATGTCATTAAGTGGTAGTTTTCAGTGGAAATTGGCAAGTCCAGGGTTGAAAGTATCTAAATGATTCTAGTGAAGGTGTATGGAGTTTAAAAACACAGTGGAGCACTTCCTGTGTCACCTTATGACATCACAAGGTTGAACTGAGCTTTAAACCTGTAGGGTTTGTGTGTTAAACATGAGTGAATGAAACAAAACACAACTCACAAGGTCTGTTTTTGATGAGTAAACAGCATTATAAGATAAAAAATAGCGTAATATGGGCCCTTGAAGCTTTAATTACAGACTTACTTTTATGTGCGTTCAACAACTCAAAAGCAGCTACACACAATAGGTAGGGTTTCCGCGGTGACATAACATTCTTGATTCCCTATTCATGGGTTTCAGGTTCCTCTATCAGGTGCCATTTTGAGGACACTTGGCCATTCAAAAGATGTAATATTTGTTTTGAATTGTTCATTTCTATGGCAACGATCTTAGCTTTTCATCATTCTGACAACCATGGAGAGTTTAAAATTGAGCTGAAGGACAGGTGGAGTTTGTTGTTTAACTGTCAGATTGCAGATTTGATGATTTGTTGTTTGGTTTATGGTTACTATCTTTGTAATTACTGGGTCTATCCGCATGAAACAAAAACTGGCACAAAGGTCAACGTCTTTTCTGTCAGCGCAAATAAACTAAGGTGAAATTATGTTTTCACAATAGCTTCAGAAAGTGGTGCCATTATTCAACCCCAAAGACATGAGAAGATAGTTTTTGTAACATTAGTATAGCAGGTTTGTGGATCTGGTCTCTTACAAATAATAAGGTTCAACATTTTGGGGTTTTGTCTTCCATAGAGTTATATAGGCCCCTTCTAACCCTAAGCCTGAATCATTCTTATTCAACCATTATCACTCTGTTCATTATGAAGTAAGCCTTTTGTCTTGTTTTATTAAGGTCAATTAAGTTGTAGTTATTACAGGCATGCCCAAACTGTGGCCCGGGGGACAAATGCGGCCCTCAGACCAATTTTTCTTGGCCCTCAAGCTTCCAGGTGAATTGGTCCATATTACCTTAAACAGTACATTTTACTGTATATCTCTGAAAATCTACTTTAACAAGCCCATATCAAATATTTAATGTGTCCCTTTGAGGATGTAAGCATGAATAAAGGTCTAGTGGTTCAGTCTAACTTATAATAATAACGCAGATTTGAAGTATTCACTGTATTGGCGACCAGTCTATGGCTCAATCCACCCTCAGTTTTTTCTGTGTTTTTATATGTGGCCCTTAATGAGAAAAGTTTAGACACCCCTGAGTTATTATAAAACGTAGCTACGAAATCATGTTTTAATACTTATACTATTACCTCTTCTTCTTATCAAACATTGACAACAGATTAGTGTTGTTACAAAGCTACATTTTAAACTCAACTTTGATACTAAGGAATAGACTCTATACTCAATACTGATTTTGATACCACACAATTTAGACAATAGAATGCCCTTTTCAACATTAAATAATATTACTTTCTTTTCTATTACCATGTGGTCTTATATCTGTGTAATCCCTCAGTCGTCCAGTAGGTTCATAGTGGTCCATGAGTGTATACTAGTCTATGTGTCTTATAGTTGTTCTGATACAGCTCAACATCATTCTAAATCTATTCAGGAAAGGTTCATTTCTATCCTGCTGATGTGACTTTTTAGTATTGATACTTGTTGAAATGAGCATCTAGTTTTGATACTAGTTTTGGTATCAATTAGTATCTGATTTTTGATACTTTTGACAGGCCTACAACAGATTGAAGCATTTCATGTCCCAGGTCATTTTACTGCACATTTAGCAGCACTTGTTCCATACTGGTGTGACCTCATTGTTTGATTTGTTAGCTGACCCTTCCCTCCATCAGCTCTTATGTGCATAAAAACTTAAATTATAAGCGTTTTATAAATTTCACCGTGATGGATGCTTTCTTTCTGTCTTCACATCGGGCCATTCTTGTCCAGCCAGACCTGCCACATCCAAAGGTCAACTCCAATAGAGACACCAGACCTCTGAGTCATCGCCACGGCGACATAAAGCACGGGGAGACGCTCATTTATTCTCAAATGGAGTCAGCAGTGTCTGGGCTAATTACTGTAAATGTATTTTAGTCTGTGGAATGTAAAATCTTTATATTTTGGGGGCTGTCCCATTCTCGCATTAGAATTTGGCAGCAATTAGTGCTTTGAGATGTGGCAGCTGCGTAACCTTTCACTGGATGTCTGGAATTATAAAAATCTCCTGCAGCTCAGTGAATGAATACGTTGTGTCATCTTTGTTGAGAAGTAGGTTTGTGTTGTGGGTGTAGTCATGCTGGCGATGTAAACTACTGATATCAAGTTTGTACAGGCTTTCTTGGCAGAGTGGCATTAAAATTGGTAATCAGTCAAATTGGTTGCGTCCTCGACATTCACAAATTTGATGTTTTAATTATAGATAGCGAGCAGTGGCCTATGATATAACTGTTGAAAATCCAATTAAAATATTCTGTTATAACAATAATACTAGTTACATTTGTGATGCATCTTACTGCGTCACGCCAAACATAATGGCGGTAAGCTACTTCTGCCCTGTGATCGTTTGGCAACAACCTCACACACACACACACACACACACACCCGCACACACACCCGCACACACCCCCACACACACACGCACACCCCCACACACACACACACACACCACTTTCATTTATGGACGGGAAGAGTGAAGTGTCTTGCCCAGAGACATAGCAACAGTGTGGCACCTTTCCACTTCAGTGACATAAACATGTAAAGTTTGAAAATCTGTAATTAAAGCAGTGGTGGAAGAAGTATCCTACTCAATTAAAAGTTCAGATACCAGACCAAAAACATACTAGTAAAAGTAAAAGTATAACATAAAAAAAATACCTTAAAATACTTGTTTAAAAATGTACTAAAACATAAAAATATTGTATGTAGATTTTCAGATCTATTAAAGTTTCAAATGTACAGATATCTGCTCTCAGTCAGAATCAGAATCAGGAGACTTTTATTGCCATTGATAGTGAACACAGCTCACAAACTAGAAACTTTCTTTGGTGATAAAGTGCAGTGTAAAAACACTGAATAAGTTCAAATAAGGGCATGCATAAAGTTAAAAATAAAATACTTAGAGGTAATTATATACAACAACATCAGAACAACAGTGCAAACATGGCTTATTAAGGTGACCAGTTTTTTTAAAATGTGCAGTTCAGTGCAGATATTCTAAAGTATCAATGGTACAGATATTAAGTGTTCATGAGACCAACAGCAGAGGGGAACAAACTGTTATTTTGACAAATGTTGTGAAGTAAGAGTAAAAAGTATCAGTACAGATACCTAAAATTTATACTGAAGTACAGTATGTTACTACTCCCCCACTGAAATAGAGAGAGTTTCCGCTGCTGCATTTTACCACAGTGTTATATAACCCTACAGACCCCCTGCACTGCTACAAGGATTAAGAACCATTATGGCAATATACAGACGTTTTTACCTTTAGCGTGAAATGTTGTTTTAATATTTTTGACACATACACAGCTCTTGCATCACATGATTATTTATATACCTATCTCTAATATCCTGGACACAGCAATAGAAATGTAAGCCTCTTCATGGATTAGCCAAACCAAGCCTGTCCATACAGACGCAACAACCTATGGGATCAAATGCAGACAATGAAGGCCGTGAAACGCAAGCAGAGCCACATTTGATATTCAACATATGTACTGAGGTGCCATAGAGACTCGACAAATACCACAAGAAAATGGGTTCAAAATGTGTTCATTTTCTGGCTTGGTTCATGCAGTAGAATCCCCCTGACAGTAAAGAATATTGGCTTTTACTGTTGCATATTTCAAATGGGTTAAAAGTGAATACAACCCTTACTGTAACTTATTACTCATGAATACTTCTTGCGTTTTCTTTTAAAATAAAGCGTTTGCGTTAGGCCTGTCACGATAATTACTATATCGACTTTGGTCAATACGAAACAGTTGGAACAATTTTTGGGGGGGTCAGTATTTATTGTGGGCACTTTTTCTTACTAATGGTGAACTTTGCGTTATTTTTAGTACTATGGTAACGTTTGAGCTGTAGAGGTTTAAATAAATAACTTTCATAACTCATTAAATGTTACATTTTTTATTGCAACTCATGTACATTGAAAAACTGTACATATGGAATAGTTTTTGGGAGATAATTCTGCTGTAGGGTTTTTGTGTCAGTGGTATAATGGCATTAAAAAGATAAATGGTAAATGGTCAAATTTTTGTATTGTACACTCAAAGCACTTTACATCAAAGAGCCGCAGGGTGGGTTAAATGTCTTTCCTAAGTATCTTGTCCAAGGACACAACAACAGGATTCATCTGTGGGAGCTGGAATCTCACCGCCAACCTGTGGATCACTGGATCTGAACATTCAACTGAGCTGCTGTCATCTATATTTTCATCAGCATTATATCGTATTTCAAAATTTGTTATCATGTCAAGTCTAGTTTGAGCCTAGTACAATTTAACACCAGTTCATTCCTACCTACTGGTGAATACAGCTTAGAACACGCTGAATACCACTCCCCTTTTGAATTTACACAGACGATGATATGATTTATTATTGTAATTCCTAATCTTTCCTCACTCCGTTGCAATCTTGTTTATTAAGTGCACCGCAGACCATCCTAGAAATACTAAGGAGGAATGGAATACTTAGACATCTGTGGGTGACTGTAGTGCACTGGTATGCATTTGTCTGGTTATCTTTAGCCAGTGGAAGCTGCACTTGGCCTTCCAGGGAAATATTGTGCAAGTCGGCATTGAACGCCTGTCGGTGGCATGTAGGTGTGCAAGCATTCCTGCATGATCTGGAGATTAACCTCTGAATGATTCGTTCACCCTGGTTAACCCTGTATACAGCCTCTAGCTTCTGCCAGTGTATGTCCCATGTGTTTGACTTTAATCTAGTTATTCAGTAGCTCAGCGCGCAGGGGAAATGCACTAGCTTTGCAATCTGTTTGTGTTTTACAGCTCTTAAAAGCGTGAGATTAACACTGATAACCCAGATTGAGTGCAAATCTAGGTCGTGTTGGGGGGTTTCCAGAAAATAAAGTTGTACAGATCTTTATTTGGTAGAGATGGGGGTGTTTGTTCATATAGCCTACTTTTAAATCAAATCTGCAGCTGAATCTGGTTTGTAAACTTTTCATCGTGACTACCCTCATAAAAGATATTGCAACGTTCTGATATAAGGAAACGTGCCAAATTTCTTCTGGTTGTTATTTCTAAACACAAGAGCTACTGTAGACCTTAACCCACACCAAAACAAGAGCAAAACAACAGCAGTTTCAACTCCTGTGTCCGAATGTTTCCCCTGACCCCTCATTCACCACACAGCCCTGGATTCTTTAATGGACTCTATAGAACCTCATTCACAGAGCCATTCGGACACACAGCTCACTACTTTCTGGTCAAGTGACTCTGGCATCTGGTTGAAAAAAGTCTAAAGGCTAAACAGATTCAACTTGATTTCTGTCATAAATAATTAGCAGATTGGACTGACACAAATATTTATGGACTAATGATAATAATACAAGTTTTTGTCAAGTTGGATATCACGTAAATGGACTGGATTTTTTTTTTTAAATGTCTGAGGTACGGAAATTATCGCTCTTTTAACATCTCAAGCTAAAGAAATTGACTAACACTAGTAACGGTTTATTTAAGAGTGTTTTATTCATAATCAGCGATCAATAGTGAGATCAACTGGAGCTTGTATCTGCTTTCATTCAGTCGTGTTGTGTCCAGTTAAAGACCTGCTGCTGTCCACTGATGTTTTCCCAACTCTCGCAATGCATTGTGGTCAATATTGACCGGTCTACTGACCATTGATGCTCAATACATTTCAAGGTGCATTGTGGGAAACTTGGACTGCACTAGTTTTTCACTAACTGGACATTTGGACAACACTAAAAATGTATGACCCCTAAATTGTGCCCTAAGTGGAGAATAGTGTGGACATTTGGACACAGCCCCAGCCTCCAGAACAGACCAGTAACTCACAAATATCACCTTGTTCATGTAACTGCTTTTGTATTTGACATTTGGTTGCTATGCCAACAACACATAAACCGTAACAAAAACTACAAAATGTGTCAACTCTGAGATAAACACAAAATATCAGATCATTACAATATTTAACTTTCCAATAATTCTTGTGATCTATTACAAAGAGACATAATAAACATGTGAACTAAACATTGCTATCTACAAATACAGAAGAGTAAACTAAAGAAAACATAAATTTAAACCATGGTTAATCCAGATTTCAGATTTATTTCGGACTAAACATAGACTAAACCAGACCTAATCAGGACAGATCTTGTGGATCTGGACTTGATGTAAAACATACTGAATCTGTCAAATGTCTTTCTAACAGGCAGAGACCAGTCAGCATGATGCTCACAGATTTGTTGGATTGTTGAGTTATGGTTAAGTTCAGGGCCAGGGTGAGGGTGGGGTTGTAGATTTATTTTCAAAAATAACTTTAAAACATGAATAAACAGGGGAAACATTGGTACACTCTCGCAGTGATATCATTAAGAAGAAATAAAAAGTCAAATCACCTAAAACCAATTTAACAGTGTTATTTGGGGTGATGAAGGTCCTATATTAGACAAAATGGATTCTTGTGAGCTGTTAGCCATGTTATAATGTTGTTACCAATTTGTGTTTTATTTCATTCACATGTTGGAGTAACCCTTTATTATTAGTCTGTCTACATTTCCAAAGCTTAGAACGCTCTGTTCCACCTTGATGTCATGAAGTGGTAGTTTCAAGTTAACAGCTCCTTTTACTTTAGTTCAGAACATATTGGCATTTCCAGGACTGAAATCCTCCATATGACATCACAGGGTGCAAGGTTTTTTGTGTTAAACGTCCGAATGAAACTGAACACAACTCCGGGTATGTTTGTGCTCAGGAAACAGAATTATAACATAGATCAGAAAACAGCATAGTATGGGCTCTTTAATGTATTATTACAGATTTTATTTTTTTTACCAGCAAGAACCAATATGGCATCAGGTCACGTGTCTGGCAAAACCCCTCAAGAGTTACAAAAAAACACAAGCTTGAAATATAGAACCCCCACCAAGCCTCTCTTCTAACTGTAATTAGCTACTGTAAAACTGACATATGGAACTTGCTGACACACTCACAATTTAAAGTGAATGCAGCACCTCCCGAGACATGCTATGCTATACCTGGAGGAATATGGGGGAGGAAACTGAAGAAGGAGGGGGGGTGTTGCTAGCTTGCGCGCTCACCTGGCAACCCGCTCCCCGGTTCCACGTTCTCAAAGCGTCAAGCTTTTCACAGCTCAAAGAGTTCTTGCAGGGGAAGTCTTTAATATGACGGGTAGTATCTCGGCTCGTCTTCCTCAGATCAGAGACATCAGTGCCATCACGCCTTGTCATCAGGAACAATCACGTCTTGAAATAACACAAACAGCCACGTTCAAAGAGCAGACATGAAAAGATGACATGCATTTGAAGACTTGTGAGTGTGTTTTGGTGCGTGCCAGACCAGTGCCGCGTGGAGATGAGACACATTTGCAAGAAGCAGAATGAGACCACGAGAGTGGTTTTACATAAGGCGTACAGAAGGAGACGTTTAAGATGCTTTTGGACACAGTGGCACTTTTTGTGTTGGTATTATTAGGCCTTTTTATTGTCAGCCATATGAAACGTGTCTGTTGAGGGTTGATCTGTAGGAAATCAGGTCCAAAGTGTACAATGCAGGACTATACCAGGTCTAATCTGATGGATGTGGCTATGTTCACACTTGAACTAGCAACACCTCAGAACTAAACCTGGACAAAACCTGGACAAAACATTTATTTATTTATTTATTTGATTAGGACAATGCATGTTAATGAACAGATATGATGCAAAGTGAATGTAAACACACCGGATTATAAACAAAGGCTCATTTCCATTCGTTGTCCCAAGGGCTGGGGTCACAAAAGGGTCAAACTAAAAATTGCACACTACACACATTGCACAGGTCCCATTATTGCACTCTCCAAAACATTGCACATTCCAAAATATTGCACATTCCACTCATTGCACAGTAAATCTGGACTAAACTTGGACTAAACCAGGACTAAACCAGGATAATTGTGAGCACAACCTAAATCAAAACTAAACCAAACTAGTCCCAACTGGGGCAGTGAAAACTCAACATAAACTATAACTATTTAAATATAAATAAATAAATAAATAAATAGAATATAGTTATTTCTTCAAAAGGAAAACACAAAATGGAGTCAAAATAGTGACAGTAACACATATCACACAAGGTTGAATTCATAATTTCTATGACACATTACTGATGCAAACTAACTACTGAAGTGTGTCATTCTTCATTTCATTTGAACAATTTTGTAGATTTAGTGGTGTAAATCTGCTCTTGGGTTATTGTGTCAGTACATAAAGTAGTTTTATATTATCGTTATATAAAGTACTGTAGTTTTATTTATTATCGTCTATATATTTTCCTCAGTAATATATCTCCTTCAAAATGTGTTATCGTAACAGGCCTACTATATAATCCAGGGGTACACTGGAGAGTTCAAGCAGACAGAAGTAAAAGTAAGTATTTCACTTTTGCCAATGAGGTGCAAATGGTAGTGCATGGTGCTAGAGTGATGTCACATTGCTGCAGAGTTACAGAGGCTCCCCCGAGAGCCCCTCGCCAGATAGAGGGTTCAAATCACCCAAACTGTCTGTAATGAAGTGGACTAATGCTCCACTGTAGTCCTTGTTGGAAATGAAGCCCTAATGTGAGATAAGTAGTGTAGACGACATGTACAGAGGCAGAGGAGGACAGCGTGAGCAGGCGGTGGGGGAGGGCGGATGAGAGGGATAGACTTTAACTGTCTGAAGGACAAAGCTACTGACCCGAGGATCATTCAGAGGATTGCCTTTCAGTTTCAGAGCAAGGTCAGGCTGCTTATTTTACCTCCATGTTTTCACTAATCTGTTTTTGGTGTGACACAAACAAACACCGGGGCCGTGTGCAAATACAGTACACACTCTGAAACTAAGCTGTACATACTGCATTGAAATCATAATAACAGCCTATGTAGGTTTTTGCTAGCTATGAACGAGGTAGCTTTGTGCCCACTGGAGTACCACGTTGCTTTGGACCCATTATGAATTTTAATTACAGGACTAAACCAGGACTAACCAGGCCTAAGCAGGACAGAGCCAGTGGATCAAGTCTGGAGTTGTTTTAAACCAGACTGGATCTATCTAATGTCTTTCTATATTTTTTTTCACTGATTTATAACAGATAGAGACCAGGCGCTGTGTTCATGCATTTGTTGGGTTAAGGTCAGGGCCAGGGTGAGGGCAAGGTTATGGATTTACCTTCAAAAATACCTTATAATTTTGAATAAACAGGGTTGTGGGAACATCACGTCTCACTTAAAGGCCCAGTACCCAATTTTTCCCATAGTTTTTAGCAAAATGAGTGTTGTCCCAGTACATATATATTACATAAGCAGCTCTTGAGGTCAAAATGTGTGCTGTTTGCTGTCTGCATCGAATTATTACAAATTTTACTATCCAATAATCAGGAAGTGCACATTCGGAAGCTAGTTGTTGCTTTACCGTGGATGCAAAACTCCACTCTGGTCTTTGAAAATTGTGAAAAAGAGCTTATAAACTCATTGTGGTGAATAATTAGGATGCTCAGAATGTGTAAGGAATTAGTTTGAACCACTGCAACTAGTTTTTAAGACAGTTAAATTAAACTAAACTCTAAATATACTGGGACTAATATTGAAAAAGTAATCTACAAATAGCAAAATCCCCATACCACAGTGATATGACAATAACAGCCTATGTAGGTGCTGAAATCCACATACATATAACGTTGTGCCTACCCAAGTACCACACTGTTTCAGACCTGCCGTGAATTTCAATAGCACCAGGCCTGTCACAGTTCACACATGTCCACGCTGCATCTTAATGTCTCCCCGTGTTTTCCCCTGCTGATGATCTGGCCTTCAAATAAATGAAAAACTGTGCGCCGCGTGCTTTAATCTAACGCAAGACGTGTTAGTGTAACGGAGTAATGAGCTCGCGCCGGCCCCTGTCTCGTATTGACAGGTCTTAAGGAGCTGACAGTGGCGCTTCCCTGGCAGCTCATTAGTAGCCACACTACATTTATGTCAACACGTTTACTGACAATCAGCGAGGGGGGAGGCGAGGGAGGTGGATGAGGGGGGTAGGGGGCTCGGTGGTCTCCAGGGAGGTGAGGCATCTGTGGACGAGATGTTCAGGGTGTGGAGATCCAGGGGGAACAGAAGTTGCACGTTATTGCTAGGTTTCAGATGACATCACTCTAGGCTTGATATTTAATACAGATGGAGGTAAGCTAAAAAGCATTCGGTTAAAATGGTTTTGTTTGTTGTGAAATAGGGAGCTCCAAGGTCTTGATACTAATAGAAATGATCAGGTTCAGCTTAGAAGAAGAATAGAAGAGAAAATAAACAAAATAGTGCAATTATTTCAGCTACTGATATGAACAAGGTACATATGTGGAGATAAATAAAATGTACCACAAATTTAAACGAAAAGTGCTTCTTCAAAGGAGCATGTTCTAGTAACTTTGGCCTTAAACTGAATTTCACATTGAAAATATTAAACTTAAAACAAAAAAAAGCTGTGTAGAATCTATACTTGTTACATTAAAAAAAAAACATTTTACATAGATGTTTACCATTAGAGTCAACATTGGGCTGAATAGGAGCTTATATATAGCCTTATAACCTATATAATGTCATTTTTTGTTTAATTCCTCTTTATATAAATACATAATTTCCTAGTACTTTTTTCAGCACAAAGAGTTGTTTTTGCATGAACTCTTGTGCAAAGTGTAGTCTTCTGAGTACAGTTCGGGTCAGATACACTGAGATATGTAATAGAGAGATCGATATACTGGGCAAATATTTGGACTTTTTAGCACATCAGCTATCAGCCTTAAAACTCCAGCATAGGCCGATATTTTGGTTTGGTCAATCTGCTGCCTAAAAAATACACACAGAGCTTTATATTAACACTTTAATAGAAAAGAAATGGCTGCACAAAACATGACTACACAGTTCTCTTACAGCTTTGTGGTAAAAAAAAAAAAAAAAAAAAGGCTTGGGGGAGTATTCTAAACAACCTGTATCAACATCGGCCATGATAAAACCTATAATCAGTTTAATATGTAATAGTTTTGACATCTTTTGCCACACCACCTTTTTAGTCGACCAATCAAATGTCTTTAGTCTCCCAAGAATTTCTCTGCAGCCTGCAGAGCCCTAGTATTTTTATGATACATCAGAGGTGGGCTTTAATCTGCAACATGATATTGAAATTGCTGTTTTGAAGGTATGTACATTTAGAATCATGTACATTGATTATAATCTGAATTCTGCTAAATAAAGCAACAAACAAAGACATTATAGGCATATTTCAACATTTTTAGTGCACTCTCATTGTTATCAGGAGACTTCAAAGAAAAACTGCAATATTATTTTTCATCAATAGCTCACACCTACCATAAATCACTATATTGACTTTATTCTGCCTCGCCCACTTAAGTCTCTAAATGCTACTAAACTGCACTGTCTTTGTGGTGGCACGTCTGGTTAAGCAGGAAACCCATTCATGTTAATGGAGAATTTGAAAAAGGTTTGCTGCTAAAATATGATATAAAGTAGGTTGATTTGGCTCTGCAGTCCATACAGAACATAGACTGTATATATAAATGGACATAGCTAATCTGCTAGCCGCTATGCTCCAAATAAGAAGTGATCAGGGGCCCCTAAAAAGTTTGTATCAACCTGCTCTACATGATCCTGTTGTTTTTTTTTTAATTTAACTATATTGTCCGTAATTCAAAATATGAACATTACGAGAGACAAATCAGCTTCCTTATTTCCATGAGGTCGCTCCCACTGGTGTAGCAACAGCTTCACTCTAGATTGACTCATTTACTTAGTCTATTTCTTTATATAGTCTGTGGTATCGAACTTATTTGCTGTTAAGATCGGCATCCCCCTGCAAAATAATACCAACCCAAATGTCATGCCCACAGCAACTTTTAGAATAAGGTGAATAAAATCGAATAAAATCTTTCTTTATTCATAAAACGCTAACAAGGGTGAGTTGTTTTTTTTTAAGATTTTATAACTTTGCCCAAAGAAACAAACAAAATGACCTTTTCAGTAAAACAGAGAGAGACATTTTGGGCTATTATTTAAACTCTGGGTTAAACCTCACTAAACTGTTCAGCTGGATGGAAGCAGTGTCAAAAGCATAGGTTAAAATGCTTGCTACTGATCTGATCATGAGCAGCGGTCAGAAGGATGCAGGGGCCCGGTGGGACTGGGTGGAGGACATACAAGGGCCCATACAGGGACATACAGTGCTGTGTTTCCTCTGTCCTCTCTCTCTGTATATACTGTGTGTTGAAGGTGCCTGTGTCCCTGATATCTGACTCTTTAGCCCAGCCCATGCCGTGTCCACCCACCAAAGCCCCGGTCAAACAAAACAGCTAGTCTAGTGTAAAATCAACACTACCGCTGCTTTGACTTTGAGCAGTTCACGGTGAAATATTAAAGTTGGACAATGTCAGAACAGGCTGAGGCGCATGGGACCAGTGCAAAGGTGACATACAAAGACATACAAATACTTTACAATGAGTGATTTGGTTTGTAGAAAGTGCCAGTATAAACTAACAAAACTACGGTAGGCTGAAAGAAACGGAAGTATGAGATTGCTGTATTACTTCTGCTTATAATAAAATATAAATATATAAAAGGGTACTTGAAGTGAAGGCATTTTTTTTTGTGTCATCACTTTATTTATTTATTTATTCATCACTTTAAATGACTTTCTAAATAATAAAATTCCACTCAACTGTGGAGAGATATATTTTCTATACATTCCGCACAGTTTTAGAATGAAGTTGTGTTTCATTTTTGGTACTTTGACAAAATGCAGTCAAATGTTTTGCTGTGTGACTGTAACACTTGAGTCACTTGAGTCAAAAACAGTTCATAAAGGTGTTGGCATAAAGGGAAGCATGTTTACATAATTTAATAAAATGACACCTTTATCTCTACATTAAATCTATAAACGATAGAAGCAGTTTAATGCTGTAATTCAAAGGTCTTACAGTGTGACATGAAAAATCACATTTAAAAAGACAGTTACACAAAAACCAGAGGCGCTTATGTTGCATTTATGCACCAGAAAGAGCTCTGGGGTTAAGGGTTTAAGATACAGGTTAAAATGTGTAACCATAATGTTGTTAGTTTTGTAAAATTCAACTTTAAACATGCTCTCATTTGATGTTCTGCGGCGTGACAGCTGTATTTCCTGAGAAAAATACATACAATTCTCATTTCAAATTGAAAAATATATTCCTTACAATGGAGACTGTTAATATAGACAGATAATTATGAAACCAGCACTACAAATATATTAAGTCATTTATTCAAATAGTTTTAACATTGCAAATTTATAGAGAGTGTCCAGCTGGGTGACAGAAGAGGTCACACCGAAGGGCATGTTAAATTGACTAAAATGAAAAGAGTTACACAGAAAGTGATGTAATGCTTGTGAAAGGGCTCCTTACAATTGTTGTTGAATGGATTGATGTTTTTGAAAATAAATTTTGGATTTTGCTACAAAGGCGTGTCACACGGCAGGACAAAAGAAAATGTATTACCTCCTCCCAAACATCAAGTACAAAAATAATAAAAAAATAGCTTTTTGTTAAATAAAAGTGCCACTGCGGAGTACAGTTATTTTGGTGCAAATTGTTCATTTAACAGTTGAGCCCTGTTCTTTTTTCTTTTTACAATGTGCTTTTGGCTGCTGGTTCTTGCTATGCCACATTATCTGCTCAATCAAATCAAGTCTGAAACATTAATTATGCATAAGTCTTTTATACTTTCACTTTTACTTGACAAAAGTTAGGATGCCAATTGGCGTCATCGGTACCTCCAACTTCCATAATCCACACCGCACTTTCATGTATAGGCAAAGTGGGAAAAGTGTCTTGCCCAAAACATAAACAGTGTGCAGGGATTGAGCTGCCAACCTTTGGGCCAATCGGGCAAGCGTGCAAACATGCTAACCGTTGATCAGCCAGTTAGACAAAATTGTATTAGCATCTTATCTGAATATAGCTGCCTTCCTCTTCAGTGTCACGTGATGTTGCTGTGACGTGTCTGACCAGCTGAATTAAACAAATTTTGGTGCAGTAGGACGACAGTGCCATTTGCAGTCCTACTCCTTCAGAACTGTATCCCAGGTGTGAGAGAGTTGTTACACCCCCTCATCCCAATTTACAATCTGACCGGCACGTTTCCGGATCTGGATGGCATCCCTGATCCAACGATGTTTGTTGCTCTGTGCGCCTATGACCTTAGCGTTGTCCCAATTCCTCAGATGGTTTTCCTTCTGGCAGTGATCTGATATTGCGGGCTTAAGTTGGTCTTGGTGGGCTTGTCACTTAGTAGCTTGGGTATGTGTTTTGGTTGTTTCTGACCAGACACGTAGTGTGGCAGAATGCAGCCGAAACAAGGCATGAAATAAGACAAATAGAGGTCTGTACATAAAAATCTAATCAATACAGAAGACGTAATTAACCTGATCAGTCAAACTACACTAACTACCGGTACATTAAACTCATTTTGTTTTGTTTTGTTTGGCAAATATAGAGTTGCGAAATGATTTACAAGTGAATCAAATCTCAATTTCAGTGGTATTAGCAAATAACAATTGTAAATTTCAGTCCCAATCAGACAGACTGACAATATTTTCAGAAGTGTTAAGCCCTTATATGTGTAGCAAAAATATTTTCTAATGAACCATACCAGCAGTGTCTTTCCTGTCATCCCATCCCTTAGTGTACTGTTATTCTTGCAAATGGCCCATACTTAGTGTAGGAGCGGGTTAGCTGAGCTGTAAACCACAAGGTGAAAGAGTAACAGGATCACCTAAACATAAGTAATAAAACCTCATACAAGACGACAGCATGTCAGTGGTACGACAGTGGCAAAACTCCTGTTACATGTGTAAGCTGAGAGAGGAGCAGATCTGATCTCTCAAAGTATCATGTCACTCACGCAGCCAGAGCAGGGTCAATCGGCAAAAACATGGTGGACAAGAGCATAAACGTGTCACCATCTCTTATGAGCGTGCTAAATACAAACATAGCGTGTCGAGTTGGCAGCAATTCCACTCAAATCCCCTGGCAGTTTTTTTTGTTTTTTGTTTTTTCACATAGAAGCCCCGCCCCTTTGCCATCTGATATTCAAATACAGGGTGAAATGAGGAAGAGCTCCTCCCAGACCACCCGCAGGACCGCTAGGGATTAGTCAAAGAGCACCAACTAGGTCAACAAGATGCAGTCAACCCGGGCCCATTTACAGAAGAGAGGATGGGGAGGGGGGGGGGGGGGGGGCGCACCCATACACCCACACAGGAGATGGCCTAGTCTGCATTCCTATTCACGCACACACACACAAAACGCTCAGACACGCTAGACACGGTTACGCGATGACCTGTTTTTTCCCCCACTCATATTTTTGACAGCTATCCAAAAACAACTCCAAAATTCCTCTTGATTTTTTTTTTTTTTTTGTGTGTGGCGCGAGTGGGAATGGGTTAAGCATCAAATACAGGGACGGGCGTAAGGAGATGTAAGGATTCCCAGTGCTGTCAGGATAGCGCACAATTGATTCCCAAGCATTTGTAGGGCATAAGCAAAACATAAATTACCGTGGCCTCCTTTTCATCAGTTTTTAGGTGCAATGTAAAGTAGTCCCAGGAGTTCAGGTCAGGTCATAGAGGGACTATATTGAATAACAGTCACACCTTAACAAAACAACTCCAGGCGGGGTGGTGTTAGCGACTTGTCTTCGCCTTTTTTCGGGAGCAGGGGTGTTTATGAAGTCTATTCTTCAGTGTAGGTGGAAAGGGAATTAGATACCATTGCTATTGTGGTGCTAACGTTGTGATATCCCCCCGGTGCTGCGAGAAGCGTGGGCCATTCAGTTGGAAACTCAAGCCGAGAAAGATGAACCAAGTCACAACTGACATACCTGGACACACAGACTGTCCCAGCCAAAAATCCCACCATGACCTCAGAGAAAGCTAGGGTTTCGTCCTGGAGGGGGGCACTTTTATTTGGGCAGATACTAAGAACTCGGATTGGTTGCATGTGAGTTGCATTTAAAGCCATGGATCTCTCTCATGAGCAGGTGCTTTGTTAGGTGAGATTGTTGTGTGTGTATAAATGGAATAAAGGACTCTTATCACTGTAGATGGATGTACACTTTCAACATCAGAGACTTTCGGATCCAACTCATGATTTTAAATGGTTTCATGTTTTTTTTTTTCAGGTTAATCTCACCTGTATTAATTGTGAGAGAGAACGTACAGATCACAGCTTGGTTAAATAAGCCAGGCACATTACACCATAAAAAAGTTATATTTGGTAAATTAGCTTGGATTAAAAATATTTATCTTGACTTGAGTAGTTTTGTTTATGTGACTTGAAAATAAATGCCACAACTGACATATCTGGACACGCAGACTGACCCGGCTAAAAATCCCACCATGACCTCAGAGAAAGCTAGGGTTTCTGTCCTGGAGGGGGAACTTTTATTTCTAAGAACTCAGATTGGAACTCATGTGAATTATAGTTGGATGAGCCAATTATAAAAATGTGATCTACATTTTGACTTAATTTCACAACATGAATCTTGATTTAGTCTGTTGAATTTTGTCTTAGCTAAGTAATGTATTTCTGTCATCTGTAAATGCTATAAATACATCCCACAGAATCCAAAAGTACCTATGTTGGCCTACTGAAAACACTGGCCATCATCAGTCCTATTGACTAAAGCAGGGGTCAGCGACCTTTAACCCCCAAAGAGCCATTTGGACCTGGGTTTCCACGAAAAAAACAAAAACACTGGCAGCTGCAAATACTTTTTGACTTCTAAAATGAAGATAACACTGTCTATATTGTTGTTATTGTTTTTATTTTTACCTTTATGCTTTGTATAAACAACTATACTTTGCTGCTTATGAAATCCATGAAGTGCCACAGAGACTTCTGCTCCTGAACCTTCACACAGTGTCTGCAGATTGAGGCTGTACGAAGTCACTTTCATCTTCATGCAGGACTGTAAGCTGTTGTCTGTGAGGCGTGAGCGGTGTTTGTTTTGTTTTGGCAGGTATAACGGCTGCCACGAGAGTGGCGCTTATTTTGAGCGATGAAAAATAATAAAATATAATTTTATATTAATATTGCAAAATCACAATAATCTTCCAATTTAAACTACAATTTAAAAGATAACTACAATTAAATACTTACAATGTATTTCCCCAAGCCACTCGGAGCCGCAGTATGAGGATGAAAGAGCCACATGAGGCTCCAGAGCCGCGGGTTGCCGACCCCTGTGGTACATGTGTCACTAATGGAAAGATCTTGGCAAGAACGACTTTAGGGCTGATGTAGTCATTGGTTTAGATTAGTTCTGGAATAGTTCATCTTGTGGTAGTCAGAAATCCAAATATTAGAAGTTATAGTACTTGAGTATGGAAAGCCACTGCACCATATATCTGTTTAAATGTGTAAAACATGCATGTCTTTCCATTCCAATAAGATTCATTTGAGAGGTTTTTTTTTTTTGCTTGCCTGCTGACATTTAAAGATCCTATATTACACAAAACTGACTCTTGTGAGCTTTAAGCCATGTTATAATGTTGTTATCTCCTCAGAAACATAACTTGAGTTGAGTTTTGTTTCATTCACACATTAGAGTAATCCTTTATTATTAGTCTGTCTACATCTCCAGAGCTCAAAATGCTCTGCTCCACCTTGTGATGTCATGAAGCGTTAGTTTTCAAGTTAACAGCTAACTTTTACCCTTTGTTCAGTAGAGATTGGCAATTCTATGTCTGAAATCATCCAAATGATCCTAGTGAAGGTGTGTGGAGTTTAAAAACATATTGGAGCACTTCCTGTATTACCACATGACATCACAAGGTGGAACAGAGTGTTTTCGGTTTCAGAGAGGAAAAACTCAGCCTAAATATGTAGGATTTGTGTGTTAAAAATGTGTGAATGAAACAAAACACAACTCAAGGCATGTTTGTGATGAGGAAACAACATTATAACAATAGCATATATAATAGTATAGTGTATAATATATAATAATAAGTTAGGTATAAGTAAATAACAAACAAGTGAGCGTTGGTAAAAAGGAAAAACTGGGAGTAGATTGTTCGCAATAATTGTCAGAATAAGCTCACTTCAAAGTTCAAATCTGAAGACGTAAAGGCCTATATGCATATTTCAAGTTTGGTTTGAGCCGTCTCCACAATAACTCATTCTCCCCAGTCCCATAATGTCTTGTAAAGCTACTCCTTGTGACATTGTCTGCCTGATGAGAAAATAATGTGGCTCTGGAGAAAAGGTGATCATTCTGCATCAGTAATGTGCTTCACCTTTCGTCAGCGGTGACTTTCAGAGCTCTCCCTCCTCTCTCCTGCGTACTATTATCCATCTTGTCTATCACACGCACCTCCATCTCCTCTGACACTCCTCAAGGACAAAAGTGGAATATTTACCGAGCCTATACGCGGACGGGCTGTTTAGCATGTCTGCCGTAATCTAGTCATAATCACTCCTCCTGTGTTTGTTTTGAACGGAGGTCAGGAAATTTCGACGCCAATAAAGAAGACAGTTCCAGTGGTTAATGTGTAATCCACTCATCACAAGGTCAGGAAGAACGCTACTTATTGTTTAACTGTTTTTGTACAGGAACGGCTCGTGACCTTGGGGAGATGACTTTGAAACTTGGGGGAAGATTTATCCACTTATCACGTTGTTTGTTTTGCCGCATTAAATACACAGCCCTGGTAAGTAGACAAACTGTGTAGGAATCTAAATGAGGCGATGGGCAGCATTTGCGCTACATTCACGACTGGCCAAGATGAGATGTGGGCAGATTGTTTGCATTTAAAGACATGGATCTCTCTTATGAGCGGGTACTTTGTTAGGGCTCAATCAGTTTTGGACGGTGTGTGTACAAAATGCGATGCAGGACTTTAACACCGCAGATGGGTGTAAACTTTGAAGATCAGGGAACTTGGAAAGCATTAAGGTTTGGGACAATGCTGCAACGAGATAAACACTGGTGTCTTTATGGGCATGATCATTGCTGCCTTGGGTAAAGAATTTGTATTTCCCAGACATAGAGTGAAAATATAAATGGAGATAGCTATCCTGCTACATCCACATAGGAAGTGATCATGGGTGCACTCCAGTTCACTTTACATAGGAAAAGTGTCGCCCTTTTCTCTGTAACTGCTGCTGTCAGAGTCGTCATTTAGGTCTCAAAATGTTTGTAATAACCTGCTCTACATGATCCTGGTATTTTTATTTCACCATTGGGCCATAAATCAAGACATGAACATTAATTACAGACAAATCAGGCACCTTGTTTCCCCGAGGTCACTTGATTGACAGCGTTTCTAAGCATCCGCCCCGGGCTAAACCAGCGGTCTGGGCAGAAAGGGGCGTTACTTTCAACAGCCTCGCTCCTGATTGGCTCTTTGTTGCTATGATACTCGCAGTCGGAATACCACATATGGAACTTGGCTTCAAATTTACCTCTAAAACCGCTAGCCTCGATGAGCTTCATTTGACTGAAGCCAAACACTGTGGGTGACGTCACACTCACTCAGTCCACTTCTTTACTATGATCCCAGATAATAAAATCACTCATAATTTTAAGTTCAGTTCTGTTCAGGTTAATGTTTTCATTCTTGAATATTCATGAACATGATGTCACTTGTATTAATTAATTAATGCGAGAGAACCAACAGATCACATATATGACATAGTTAAATAAACCAAGCAGACCAGACAAGTTATCTCTACATTAGCTAAATTGGCTTGAATTCAGAATATAAGATAAGATATGCCTCTATTAGTCCCACAGTGGGGAAATTCCAGTATTGCACCGCATAGTTAGAGAACAGAAGGAAAATGGTACATGCAATAAAACAAGATAATAGATAAATAGCTTAAAATAATTTTAAAAAATAGGCTTAAAAATAAACAAAAAATAGACTGTAATATAACATCTTCGTAAAGTGACTTGAGTATTGCACATAGGTGTGGTTGAATGACACATGTTCAGTGTTAACAGTGTTCATTGTACATATTTATCTTGTAGTTTTGTTTTTGTTACTTGAAAAATGGTAGTTGGGTAGTGCATTAACCTGGTTATACAAATGTTTTTATTCAAGACTAAATACTGGTCGTCCACTTACAGAATTTGTGTGAGGCCTGCAAGCATTTTTTTTTTATTTTTATTAAGAATAATAAAGAACCCGCAGTACAGTCAAATTTAAAAATCTATTGCCTCTGCTGTGTGAATACCATTATTTCCATTAATGTTCTTTGTCTGCCAAAGATCTGGATTAAATTAGCATTTTAGATTTGCATTTTAGATTTATGTGTTTAAATGTATTTTGGTATGTAATAAAGTGGATTGTTTTCAACGTTTACATTTTAAATATTTGGATCCTCTGCTTATGTTTATACATAAGCAGAGGATCTATTTTTGTTGTTTGGAAAGGAAATAAGGTTACTTAATTAACTCTAGTCTTTGTGATTCAAGTACAGTATATTTCCATGTAGCTTTCTGCTGCGTCACATGATTTTGTAATGCCACAGTTGTATACGTGGGGAATGTCACAATCCTGCCTCACTTATTCCAGTTCAAAGGTGACAGTATGGTGTGACTTCCACTGGGCCCTCCCTCTAAACGCACCTGCCCTCTCCCTGCCCCTGTCCGACACCCTGCCACCCAGCAACCACCAACCTTAAGTGACCCTGCCGATGACTTTTTGGGGGTCAGAGTTCAAAGGTCGAAGGTTAATGTCTGCTGACTCCGCGGCTCCCTCCCTCAGAGACAATCAGGCGTCAGAACCTGAAGTCTTAACTGTTTGTACAGCCACATGTGCAACCTTTACCTATATGTTTTAAATGAGTCTTAGAAATACCGAGTGTCAGAGGCTTTTGCAATGAAGGAGGTCAAATAAAGTAGAAAAGAACAAATCCAATCTGTATATGCCATTCAAAGATATGTATGATAATGTGTTCTAGTAACCGTTGTGTGAACTCTGTCTGATATGAAAAGTGAGCTCTAGTTGAATAGGCTGTATAACTCCATTGTTATAGCCTTATGCTGTGTAAATGTTAAGTTTGCATTCACTGTAGTTCAGCCCAGCATCTAGTGAAGTTTGGCCTGACAAAGCAAGTGGACTCAACTAGTGGTAAAAGTGGAACAAAGTGGAACAAAATGGACCATGCAGACATTATAAAAGCTTACGGATATATATGTCTATAAAAGTGTATGATTTTGTTATCCTACTTTGTATGTAAATATGACAAATTTGTACTATTTGTGTGATACTAGTGAAAGTGGGACATTCTCAAAATAAGTGGGACAAGAGACAGCGCTGTGCAAGACAAAATAAGGGAAAGCTGGGCACCCTGTTTTTTTACACAAAACTAAAATACAAAACACTTCGGCCTTTAAATGTGGCTGCTAGAAATAAACATAGTATTTCTCTCTTCTTGTTTTCGTAGCGGTGGTTTTTCTACAGTTCCTTTTTCCCAAACGGCAAATAAACGTTTTACATGCCGTTCTAAACCATATTGTGCAACTTGGTTCAAACCAGGTTAAATCTTGGTGTTTAGTGTGAACAGTAAAGCTGCTCTGATTACAGTACTTTGTCACAGCAGTGTAGTAGGCAATACTTTATGGAACTGTGTTAACAAGATTGTAAATGGCCTACATCCTATTAACTTTTAAGACAGTTGTTAACATTTCTGTGTTTCCTTTTCGAACAGCTGGTTAACATCTGCAGCATTGCTATATCACTCAGATCCAGACAGAAAGCAGTATATAGCAAGCATAAATAACTTCTAATGAAAATGTTTCTAAAAGTGGGTTTTGTTAGCCACAATCTGTCCCTGCACACGGGGTCAAAGGTCACAGCTCTGAAGCACTTTTCTGTGAAAAGTTCCAGGGGTCAGAGTTGAGCGGTTTCTGTTTGGGCGGGTGTGTGTGAGGAGAGGTGGGGGCAGGGCGCTGTATCTCCATTTATGCAGCGGTCCAGGGCAGAGGTCGGAGTTGAAAGGTCGCAGGGGTGATAGGTTACAAGGTGAGATGCCTTTCAAATGACTAAGCTGGTTTGCTCGTCCAAATCTGCGGGAGAAAGACAGAGGGTGAATTTGTGGCGCAATCAAAGAACAACAATAAAGTAGTGACATTAAGTTTTTATGAACAGCACTTTGGAGGGGACTTTGATCAGACTTTTAACAGCTCTTGTACTCAAAATGCAAATGGAAGGTAACACCTATTGTGAACAACAGCCCTGTAAAAGAAAACTATCCAATTTAGCTGACTGACACGTTGAGTGCAGCCTGTGTTTATACTACCGCCTATGAAGTGAATTACTGTTTAAACACCACAGCAGGGTTACAGCAGGTTAGCAGCACTGTATCCAAGCGCCCTATAACACAGTGTGATGTGATACCACACGGGGAGGAGGGGGATGAGCCGTTCACAAACCTCCCCCGCACTCCCACATGTGAAAAGTGAAACACGGAGAGGGCCACTCCAAAAGTAGGTTATGTTGTTGTGTTCCAGTTCATGAGAATGCTGATGTTCCCCAGGTCCTTAGAGACATTTTGTTCAAGGCCATGTTAAGATATCAGCCCGCTGGCCAACCAAGCAGATAGCAACGATACCGGAGGCTTGATGTATTAAAGAACACTGACTTTATATTTAAATAAAGACATAGAAAGTGGTTGTGTACACAAGTTACAGGCTTAGACAAACTTTATTGATCCATAAGGGAAATTACTTGGACACCATACATTTTAGTAATTCCTTTAGTACTTGTAATATCAATATCTATTGTTAGTGCATTCAAGTGTATCAAATGTAAGATTTGAGTTTGCCCGAGTCTGGATAACTGGCAATTGTTTCAATCTTGAATGCCATCCAAAAAACATGAGCCTGGAAGGGAAAAGACACAAGGAAAGATGCAGGAGTTGGGGAATGGGTAGTTAATAGTCTTGTGTCGGGTTGATACCAATTCCAAAACCACAATGATGATAAAAACACTCTTAAGACAATAGAATCTCATTTTCAACATTAAATTGTAATACTTTCTTTTACCATGTGGCCTTATATCTGTGTAATCCCTCAGTCATCCAAGTAGGTTCCATGGTGGTCCATGGTGTATACTACTCTATGTGTGTATTGTGGTCTTATATAATTAGTCAACTGAAACTTGATTAAACTAAACTAAAAATCCCTAGACTAGTGTTGAACTTGATTTTGATAGTAAGGAATAGACTCGATACTTAATACTGATTTTAAGGCCACTGTGACACTCTTTATTTTGACACTAGAATGTGATTTTCAACATTAAATAATAGTTCTTTCTTTTATATTACAATGTGGTTTTATGTCTGCGGAACCTACCTGGACGACTGAGGGACTGCATAGTGGTCCATGGGTGTATACTGGTCTATGTGTCTTATACTTGTTCTGATACAGCTCAAGATTATTCTAAAACTATTTAGGAAAGGTTTATTTCTGTCCTGTGAATGTGACTTTTTTAGTATCAATACTTGTTCAGTTGTGTATCGAGTTTCAATATTAGTTTTAGTATTGTTTAGTATCTGATTTTGGATACTTTTGGCCTACCTAGTTATCACAAGTGTATTTAACTGTACACATTTTTAAAAATATATTTTTATTGATATATTTTTCACAATATATCCATACAAGTTTTACAGATCACTATTTTTTCCTTTACATTTTTCTTATTACCAAACCCACCATCTTAATACTAAATGTCAACAATTCAAATAAAGTAAAATAGAATTAAAAAAAAGGCAAAGAGACAGAGGAAGAGAAAAGAAGAGAAGAACAAAGTAGAGTTTTCAGTGGTTTGCAGTATTCCATAAAGGAACCCAATTTCTGTTCAAATTCTCCTTCACTGCTCTTAGTTGCAATATTTATCTTTTGCAATTTAAGAAATCCTAAGACATCACAAAACCACTGGGATTTTAAAGGAACTCCAGCAGATTTGCACAGAACAAAAATATTGCGCCTAGTTAGACGTGCTGTAAAAGCTAGTATTTTGGAATAAGCAGAACTGTACACATATTGAGTGTAATTTGCAGTAACAAAACAACATTAACAAATTACAAAGACACAGACCAACTGTATTAAACCAGAAGATAAATTGTTACTTAATAGCTCTAGTTGTTCATGTTTTCTCACCACATAATTATAACTTTCAAAGAATATTTCCTGCACAAATGACGACAAACTGCCAGAACTAATCTTTTACAGGTGACTTATGAAACTTTGCTGTTAATGACTGATGCACTTCTTCACACTTTGCTGTCACCCTTTCACACCTGAAGCTGTTTCCATGGTGCGTTCAAGGGCACCTCTGTTGCATTTATGTTGTTCATTTTCCCCACTTGGTCAGTGAGCACAGGGCAGTCGTAAATCTCTAGCTCACTGGCAGATATATTCTTTTAACTCTGGGATTTTGGAGCAGGGCCAGGAGTACGCTAATGATTTGTTTAGAGATGCTGACTAAAAGGTTGTGTGGCTACTCCTTATTTAATTCTTCATTTTACTGAAAGGCCATTTTTATTGACCCGCTTTTGTTAATAGGACATCACTTATATGACTGGGATGGGGATCAAATTACAGCCAATTGCATGTTTAAATTTACTATGTGAGGGTAGTGGTACAAGGTTGTTTGCTTGGTGCTGTCGTTTTGCATCATTTCAGTCGAATGCTGATTCAGGATTGCAGATTTGGTCACTTATGTAGACACTTTGTTCTGTAGTTTGATACAAGTGTGTGTGGTGGGTGATCATTAGGTGTGTGTGTGTGTGTGTGTGTGTGTGTGTGTGTGTGTGTGTGTGTGTGTCTAAATGCCTTGACCTATTTGTAAAAATCTGTATCCTTGAACTTTATCCGAGGACTTTAACATTTTGTACTTAGAGTTCCCGTCACAAAATGATATGGTGATCATTCTACTATTTTGTTTCTTCTCAAAGTTCAACTTCACACGACATTTCCCAGAAGGTAAATGTTTTAACTGGTTATGCCAATTTGAGGGCCTTGGAATAGGTCAGAGAAGTAGTAGTATTTGTAAATAGGTCTATATATATATCAACATTCATATTGAAAGTGATTGGCTACTTAAAGTTCGGTCTACTCTAGACATAACCAAAACAAGTGAATGAATTAAAAATGTCGGCCACAGAGTGGGATGGGGATGTAGCCTATATTTCTCATTGGCCCTTTAACCCTTCTGTTAGCCCATAGGCCTACTGCTGATGCAGTCTGACCTAGATGCGCAGCCCGCAGCCCTGAATAACATCACTAACTAACAGTATTCACCGTGATGTGTTGACAAATATAAAAAATAGACTGGACTAATATTACCACTTACCAGTAGTGCTATATGATGATGACATATGTCGTGTGGTGCGCTGCGTGCGTGCGCTCCGCGTGCCCGTGCCGTGGGTGAGCCTGCTTCTTTAAGGGTGGTGTCAGCGCAGGCAGAGGAGGAGGAGTGTGGCTGTCTCCACTCACTTCTCTACAGCTAGGGGACTCCGACAATAAACAATCCCCTGACTACACGCTACACGCTCTCCCGACGCACACACGGCAGAGCCTTCCTTTTTCAAACAACAACACGTTTTTAGGACTAAACGTTTTGTGTTTTATACTCTGACCCGCCATTTTCCCCTCCGTAAAAGTGTCAAGACAGATGCGACGCTTGTCTTTGGGATTTGCCTGTGCCGAATACTAACGATGCGCCTCTCCGGCTGACTGTGCGGTGGACAAACGCAGGTAAGGAAACGCACTGTCACAGCCGCACATTTGAACACAGCGGGGCTTAAAACACTGGATTTCGGGTCGCGGTGTCGAGGTCTAGGTTGGGAATCAGCGGGCTATTGGGAGGGTTGTTTGTGTGACGCGAGGCGAGCCGAGGCGCATATGGATAGCGCTGAAAACGCTGCATAAAGAAGTGGGGAATGGACCTGGCTGCGTGCGTGCGGTGACACAGGCTTCTGTATTAGCTCAGCGAGTGCTTACTGGCATTTGCCTATCTCTACGGCTTCATTATGACTAACGCTTTAGGCACAGTAAAGTAGAACACGCAGTGCAAAGTCAACATATTATTCAGACGCCAAATTCTCCTCCTATTGGCTTCAGCTTACTGTAGCGCCACTGTCACACTGACTGTATGGAGTGAATGGGGTGCTCCTTTTGGTTCATTCATAGCCTCACCAGATCACCCCATCCCCATGACACGTAGCCTTGTCTTTACCTCTACCACCACCAGCAGCAGCAGCATCGTTATGAGAGTTTCCGTAGAATGGCTTTTACGCACAGGCTTACTGATACGAGTCAAAATGCACACGGTGTGATATTTTGGTACGAAGCACTTTTAGCACCACTAAAGGCTACCACTTCACAGTTGTAGTGTTATGTAAAACAGTACTAGCAAGGCCTGGCACAGTATGCTCAATTTGCTTCACAAAACAACATGCAAGAGCCAGCAGTGACAGAACATAGGCCATTGAGTCATATTGTGCTTATATGGAAATCAGCAGCTACAAAATCTACTTAAGCTTATTCAGAATCAGAATCAGAATCAGAATCACTTTTATTGATCCCCGAAGGGAAATTCTCTTAGTTACAAGATGCCACAACCACGGGATAGAATTTAAGAATAAGAATAAAAAGTCATTTAAATAAGAATAAAATTTGTGCAATAAGAATAAAGTGTCAAGAATAAAATTTGTGCAATAAGAATAAAGTGTCAAGAATAAAATTTGTGCAATAAGAATAAAGTGTCATGCAATAAGAATAAAGTGTCAGTGTTAAACAAAATAAATAAATAGATCATCTCACAAAATCACACACTATTTACATCTATGTACAAAGTGGAATATTGCAGTATTGAAGTGTTTATTCCAATTTTGACATAGAATAAATATGTTGTCTATTCACTTTTTAAAACCTATTTCCCCACTACAAGTATATCAGTTTTGTCAGTAAGTAGGAATACAGTTGTCTTCTTGTTGTCTGCCACATCACTTGTCTAGTTGAGTTAGATATGTTCCCAATGAAACTCGCTGACATTTCTCCCTAAGCCTTTTTGAGTAGCCTTTTGTGCTCCCCCCCTCTCCGATTCCTCCACTGTCTTACTCACTATAGTTCACTGGACTTTGGATCAGTTTAGATGCAAAGGTCAAAGAGTAGAGAGAGTTGGCTGGAAGTTACCGACAAGCAGCAGTCAACCTTTTAATGGGGTCAAATCCAGAGCTTTTAAGGATGGATAAAAAACAGTTTGCCTCTTCTATTGTGTTTAAAGTTTCCCAAATTCGACTTCTTGCACTGTCAGTGTCTGGGGGGCTGTCTTTTTAGCCTCGCCTTTGTTGAGTATTTAAGCTGCTTAATTATTTGACCTGAACTTACACAGGATGTTCAAGGTAGTTCGCACACTGTCCTCTGTTGCCAGATAACAAAACACGGCACATTTTTCCACATTCGTTTTAGATGCATTGCTCTATCTGTACTGTAAGTCAAAGCAGTCTGGTACAGGGAGTCTGTCTGGGGAGCTGCTCTACTGTTGAGCGAAGTGCACTAGGCTGCGAAAGGACCAGGGGAAACATTCAAATATCCCCATGCAAATGATGTGAAGACTGGCCGATACAGTCACAAGGTTGGACTCTGTACTTGACTCCCTGATCCACTCTGGCTTGTCTTTCATAACAACAACTGCTGTCCCATGTGGTCTGTTTGGTCCAGTGCTGGTGGATTCCCCTGCAGTCTTTTAACAGTGTAGTTAGCATGAGGAATTCAGGATCAGTATATCATTGTGGGATGCATATTCTGTAACTTTTTATATTCGTCACAGCCAGTATAGAAATCAAATGGGGCTAAATATTTCCAAATGGTGACACGTTCTTTTGGTTATTCTTGTTTGTAAGCTGTAGCCGTTTTCACTACAGAGTCATAAGATGGCTTGCGTCCAATAATAAGAAAAAACATACCTATTGCCCATGTTTGGTTACTCACTCACTTTATTTTAAGATAGTCTTGTTAAATTGCAAGTGAAGTGGTTTTGTTTTTTCAATTTTGTATGTTTTGTTCCTTGGTCACCTTTTTTTTTTTTTTTTTTTAACATATTTCATGAGTAGACAAAGCACCTTCATTGTTTGATCCTGTATTTATGCTATAATTCACCTTCCATGTAGAACTGTTTAGACATTGTATTCAGTTTATATAACCAAAGTATGCACAGTCCCTTCTTTTTTGGAAATGCCCTCTGTAGCCTGTTTTTGTCCCCATAGCTCCACAGCACACAGCCATCCACTTATCTCAACTAGCAGCCTCACTGACTACTTCCACTGTGCCAGCCTCAAAACCCACTGTTTGTCAATCTGTCACTCACCGTAGCTACAGACAAAATTGAGGGTGGCACCGGGCTTTCTGATCGCCTCGGATAGTTGGCAAAAAAACAAACTAATGTGCAATCTACCAGAACAAGTGTCATGCATTTACTGCAGAGTTTTTGATTTATTATAGACCTGGGTGCTGCCCAGAACTTGTGTTGTTGGCTGCCGAACATTGTTCAAGGGCACTTTGACACTAGATGGAGGAATAGAAGTGCATTTCTCATCTACTTAGAGGCCTGCACTCTGTCAGGCCTGCTCGGGATTCAAACCAGAGACCTTTGCCACCAGCACATTTCTATAATTGTCCGGGCTCTATATAATCTCTGTGTGCAGCATGAAGCCAAATCATTTTATGGCTCATTTTTTATTGTTTGTTGATTCTATGGACACTCTCTAATAAGTCCAAACAACATCTGGCCATGGAACAGTGTTGTAAAGAATTAATGTTATAAACTACAGGGTAAAAGGAGTAATTACTTTGAGATACTACATTGAAATATTTTAGTGGCAATCAGACTAGAAGACCTTCACTAAGGGGGTTATAATGATAAAGATTTAATGCCTGGACATGGACTTTTGTGCTCTGAGATGCTCCAACAAATATACCACAATGCCTTTTTTTCTGAATGCCCCCTTGTGGCTGTAGACGGCACAACCCTATAAGTATGCGATTTAAACAATCCTAACTTGAATCTGAGTGCTAGATCCACACCCGAATCTCTTGACCTAAAAAAATGATGATATTAATGGAAGCGCATGACACAGACGAGCTAAAACAATTGAAACGTTGGCAGAGGTAACATATTTCTGTCGGTATATTTGCTCATATATGTGCTCCATATATGGTCTGAGATGGCTGGTCTGTGAAGTCATAAATAAAGTTTGTTTGAAAAGCTTGGAATACATGTTAAGTGTTTGCGATATACATCCTAAAAAGCCGGGGTCCTGTGTACATTTACAAAAAATACTTAACAATATAGTGAAAAATAAGCTGGAGTGGGTATCGGTTCAGTGATATCGGTTAAGATGATATCCTGGATGTAATAAGACTCTGTATAAGTTCTGTATTTATTCTGTAAAGATAAGCAACAGCTGCATAACACAATTAGATCCCTTGTGTAAGAAGTTAATTATAATGAAATAAGTGACATTTTCAGCCCCTACACTGGTATCAGTTCAAATCGGGTATCGGCAAACGCTTAAAGTCAAAGTATCAATATCAGTATCCAAACTTATAAAGCTGGATCGGTGCAGCACTGATTTCGATTGCCTCATTTGAAGCTCCAGAACATTTTCCCAGTTTGGTCAACCATTTAAAAATGTATGTTTGGCTGATATTTGAACTACTATAGCCCGGATTAAAACACTAGTCTATTCTTGCTGCTCCACACCCCACCATGTCTGTTTCATAATCATATACCACAGACAGACTGCATTATGTGGGATTTGAGTCAATACCAAAACAAATTGCCAGCTTTTATTATTTGACAAAGGGACAATGGATTTGATTAGTACAAATTAGGGATGCACAATTTGGGGAAAAATTAAATTGCGATTCCGATTAGATTTAGGCTGTTTTGGATGTTTAAACGACTTCAGGAGCATTTGAGAGAATACAAACTCATAAACTCATACAGTTATCCCAGCTACTACGGGTAAACTATGAGTGCAATGAGATTTTTCTACAAAGAGACGTCAGTTCAATTCAGTTTTATTTATATAGCACATTTAGCACCCCAAAGTGCTTCATATAAAAAGTCAGCACAATACAAATATACAGATAATACGATACATAAGCAGGAGACGGGCTATTTTGTTGTTTACAGGGGACTTTCTAATACTTAAATGATTTCGGACTAGCCTGGGGTCAAATTTGCTACTTTAAAGTAATTCTAACTGACCATGCCCCCCAACCATGTGACCTGCCCCCACCTGACCACACCCCCCCCCCAACCATTTGAACTGCTCTGTCCTTTGTCCACTACAGCTCCTGATTAGACCCTCCATGTACGTGGGTTAAAATCCTCCCGTTATTAAGGGTGCACTGCAGACTTTGGTTTTATTTATATAGCACATTTAGCTACGCAGAGCACTTCACATAAAAAGCCAACGAAAAAGAAATATACAGATAATAAGATGCATAGGTAGGAGATGGGCTATTTTGTTCTTTGCAGGGGACATTCTAATACTTACATATTGATAAATGCGCAGACGCAAATTGTGATTTTTGATTTGCAATATAGCGTGCATCCAGCAGCTCTATACAAATGAATAATGAGGAGTGTCTTATTTTCACCTACAAACAAGTTGAAATTGAACTCTTACTGTAAATGTTACACCATGCTTTGATATCTGGTGGAGACAAATGCGGTCTTTCTGAAGGCCGATGATAGCTTGGGCAGTTAGGGAGTATTCCCCATGTGCACTGTTCTGGAGATGGGCTTCGGTAAGTGCTACTCTGTAATAGCTGCGCACTATCTCGTTCAGAGACAATCACTCGGGTTCCTGTTGGTGCCTCCGTCGCCAACAGAAGGCAACCAAAGTCAATGGGGCTCATTCTGATGACAAAGCAGGAACCGCTAAATGCGTCTTTACAGCCATCGCTCCTGGGGGCGGTGGGGGGATGATGGAACGCTAGCAAACCCCCGAGACGAATACTGGTCGGAGCTCATCTGTTGAATGGAATGAGTGGTCCTCCCATCTCCTCCTCACCCTCACCTCCAGCCCTCCAGCCCTCTAGCCCTCCACCCCCTGTACACGCCCGCTCGCTTCACCTTGGCCTTGGCCGCAATGACAGGGGCCCTCAATTATCCACAACCGATTGATCGCTGCTGATTGCAATTGCTGTGAATTATTTAGACTTTGCAGAAAATTGCTTCGTGAAATGGGAGGGAAACAGAAAAGATCTTGCGGGACAAATAAATAACCCATGTGGAATGAAGGGCTGCTTGGAAACAACAGATCTATGAAAACTGTGCCTGGAACGGCTACAGCGTTTAGTTTACATAAAGAGTAAATGAGTAATATTTTCAACATTAGAACATAGTATTTGGTTATTGAATTTGCACTACCGTTACTACAAACAAGGCAACGAAGTTAGTAGAAGAATACAAAGTACATTCTTACAGTTTACTTTTTATGTGGTACTTTTTGTGAACTATTTTGCATAGTGTGTACACTTAATCCATATAATTAAAAACGGCATAAGTTACTGTAAGATAATTGCTAAAACTTTAAACTTTAAAGATTGTAAGTTGATTTTGTCCAACCCAACCAGGTTATACACAGCCTCATGGCCAAACCCTCTTGCATTTTTTAGGATCAACCCATTTATCATTTAACTAAAATCACCCAAAACATGGATATTTATATTTTATCCTGCAGTTCGCTTGCACAAAAGAACCTTGTACCCAAACTCTTGTATCCATGTTGTAACCCTGACTTGCTGATATGAGTGAAACTGACTACTCTCGCGCCCAGTCCGCTGTGGCACTCTCCTCTTCTTTTCTTCCCTTTCCTCCTCTCCATCCCTCCTTCTCTGCCCCCAGGCCTCTGAGGTGCAGCTGACACCAATGTGGTTAGAGCCATGCCAGGACGCGGCATCTGTACCCAGATCCCGGGTTTTCCTCCTCTGTGCCATAAACGGGGGCCAATGTCAGAGGCGTGACCGAGTGGAGTGCGTAGCCTTTTCGTAGACAGCCTTGTTTTAAGTGCAACAATGCTGATAGCTTTTCGGGGAATTGTTTAGCAGATACGAAGCTGGAATATAATTAGGTCTATGATAATGCAGACCTTCAATCCAAGGATCAGGGATTTATAGGAGCTTACACTGTCCCACAGACAGGCTCCCGACAAGGCTACACTGCTTTATTTCTATTTACCTACTGTTGTGTTATTGCATATATAGTCATTGTACATATATAAGGGCCACAAAGTCACTGTAGGGCGACTTGATATTAGATAAGAACAATAGCGTTGTTGACATACGAAGGATATTGTCAAGTATATAAATTCAAAAAGAGCAGACAGAGAAATTGCATTGTGAAAGGTTATAAGCACTTTTGAGGTTAATTCGAGATTATCATCCATTTTGTTTGATACTTACACATTTGTACATTGTTTTTGATGAAGTGCCATTACATAATCTGAATATGCCATCATTGGGATATTAAAATCTATATTAAGTGATATTTGCAAGTATTTTGAGTATGTTTACTGTTAATTACCTAAGTCTTCTGTGTGGTTGTAAAGTTCTATATACCTGTCAGAAGTTTGGACACATCCTCTCCATTCAGTGCTTTTTTATTTTTTATTTTCACCACTTTCTACATTTTAGATACATATGGAAGGCATCAAATATATGAAATGCATGTAATTATGTTGCAAAGAAAAAAATATTGAGCAGTTATTTACCTTTTTTTTCTTCGCTGCATAATTTCACATATGTTGCTTCATATATTGGATGTTTAAAATGTAGAAAGTAGTAAAAATAAAGGGAAAAAAAATTTCAAAGAGAGGGTGTGTCCAAACTTTTGACAGACAGTTTAAGTTGACATTGAAGTTTTTCACTTAGCAGCCACACTATTAGGTACACCCATTCAAAAGCTTGTAAACGTAAATGCCAAACAGCTGTAGCCTAGATATAAAATCATAACCCTGCACTATAGCATATGTGTTATATATTTTCTTGGATAGATATTGTGCTCCCCAAAATTGAAATAACACATTTACAGTTGCCCAAAACTTTTCCGTTCTGGTTTCATATCTAGAGTAAAGGTATTAAAGTGCCCCCGGGTTGTCGGCTAGAACATTGAGTCACAAAGTCAAAAGGAGAGTGAGGTGGCTTGTTATTGCTTCCTATTTTAACCAGGTTATGTGGCGGGCCGAGCGAGGTGCTGGGAGGAGAGAAGCAGGGGCCCTAAGTGAAAATGCCACTCATTCCTGAAGAGTCCCTGGTCTCGTCAAGGTTAGCCGCTTGTCTTTGTAAGTTGAGGGATTGATGCATGAGCCTGTCTGGCGCTGAATTCAAAGTCCAAGGCTGTCACAAGCTGTAGCAGTGCCCCCCTCTACCTCTCCTCTCTCTCCTCTCTTTGGGGTTCTGTCCTTCCCAACTTCTTAGCAGCCTGTCCTTTTGGGGACCTTGGGCAGCACCAGGCAAGGACACAGCGTCTGGTGCAGTATGGAGAGGGGGGTGGTTTATATAATGCACAGCTATAAACATGGCAGTAGGATTTGGCAATGGGTTTGTCAAAAGTCTATTCCTTAGTATCAAAATGCAGTTTGAATATTTAGCATCTTGACAGCACCTAGTGTGCACTTTCAGTAGAAGTAGATCCTTTTAGTTACCTCATCAAGGCAATATATAAATACAAAGTTTACGTGAATTGTGATAAAAGATATTAATTGAGATGTTAATTTTCTGGCACATCGCCCACCCCTACATGGTTGTATGACTTCTCTGACACGATGAAGTGTGCTGCCCCCCACAATCCCCCACTCCCCCCAACCCCTCCCACATCTACACAGGCCCGCCCCATACCATCCTTGCAACTTAATTATATCTTTCTCTTTTAAAAGCTTTCGTTTGAAATTAAATTTTCCCAGGCAATTAACTAAAGAGGAGTTTTCAGAATTTATGAATGAATGATGGATATATTGCACAGGATGACAGCGGGAGGAAGGAGCAGAGAGCAGGGTAAGTGAAGGGAGCGGGGTGATGCATATGCACTATACTGTATATGGTCCCAGAGGGCACTTTCACAGGAAAATCTAGCACTTCAAACTCTGCACCTGCTGTATAAAGATCATCAGTGTTCAGAGTGCACTCTTGTGTTGTCAGAGTTTTTTTTGTGTAATCTGGAGCAAATTAACTTAATTTCACAATTCTGAACAGGAAAACTGAAAATCCCACATGTTGGGATTCCCCTGTTTTTTATTCACAAGTTGAAAGTGTCTGTGATATTGTCTGCACAGCCCAAATTGTCCTTTGTTTTCTGCTTTTATTGTGTAACTTTTTGGCTCCTGGTGATGAGCTGAACAGTTGCTGGGCAACAAGGGACCTGTTCTGGTGGCCTTGAGAGTCAAAGCAGTGCACTCTGATGCAGGAATGTCACCCAGTCCCATGGCCATGCCACAGCTGTGATGGTGTTTTAAAGTAGCTTGTTGTATATAGTTCCACATTTTCTGTGAAATGTCTCATGGCTGTGACCTTTCAACTACTTCCTGCTTTATCTGTAATTGAACACAGCAGTGAATCAGTGAACCTTCAGAGAATACTTTCACTCAAATTAGTAGCGTGTCGCTAAATGACGATATGAAAGGCGAGCCACATCAGAGCACAGAGAGCGAGGACGTTTGGCATAACCTCAGACTGCTTCTTTCTCTCAAAGTGCTCTGTAAATGTCTGAAATATGCTGTCCTTTTGTGAACCTCCAGCCCACTTGTAAATCCATTAGCAAGGTCCCGTTATTCATCGCATCCTCACCAAAGCCTGGTAAATAGACTGAAAGAGTATGGCGGAAGTGCGGCTCTCTACTAACTGTGTTCGAAGGCTCTGAGTATTGGAGAGGCCATTTGAGAGGAGGAGGAGAAGGGTGGGGAGCAGGCCTGATGACTAGAGGCACCCATATGACCTATTACTTAGGGAGAATGGACTGGTGACCATAAGATTGCTGGCTCATACTCCACTCACCCACTGCCCTTCAGCAAAGGCAATTAACCTGGATTCCTCCAGTAAATATCCAGCTGCAGAAATGGGGAGAGATGTGCAAGAGCGATAATGGTGTAAGTGACTTTGAATAAAAGTGTCCACTAAGCAGCAAGACTAATACAGCTAATAGAAACACAGCTTATGTTTTCAACTTATCAAGGACTTGAGGATGGCAGAACATGCCCAGACAGCCGTTTCCATCCTCCCTCTGTACTTTTGTTTCTATATGTAACCAGGATCTTCATATCACATTAAAAGTGATTGATTGAAGTGGTAAGCTTTGGGCGATTCACTGAAGCCACATCAGCACAAAAATGGGTCAAAAGAACATGGTGCAGCTGGTCATGAAGAATACAAGCTACGTTATCATAGTAACTTCAATCAAAATCTGGATGAAATTTATTTTCTCTTGCTCTTTGATAATGAATAGCCCAGTGTGGTTCTAATGTGACACATATTGGTTGGTATCACTTACAGCTCGCAGTCTTTGCTCGTTACTATTCTTGTGTGTATAAATGCATCTTTGTGAATATTTTTCACATTACTGTTTAAACATAACACACTAAACTGAAAACAAATCATCGTGCTATATTACCTTTGCACTAATTTGGGGCCAATATCTTTCATAACAAGTCTTTAATGGCTAGAAAAACAAGTGTTAGCGCACCATCCTCAGACACATGAATACATAATGGGGTTGAACATGCTTGGATTTGAGGCTATACTTAACACTGCCCTCATAACAATAGTGGCCCCATTGATCAGCATGTGAAGCGACTGTGACAGTATTGTTGGCCTATCCTGGCGGTCTCTCTCCGACTCGTCTTTCCTCTGGCATTAGGGCGCTGGGGCCTGACCTTGACCTGATTGCTGAGGAGGCTTTTTAAGTAACTCTCCAGGAGCAGATCCAATCATGTGACACCCTTCACCCCCACCGCCCCCCTCCTCTCTCCCTCTTCGACCTCCCCCCTCTTCCTCTCCCTCTCTCTCCTTCACTCTCTTTCTTCTATCTCTCTCCTTCTTTCTCTCGCGCTATCTCTCTCTGTCTCTCCTTCTGTCTCTCTCCTTCCCTCTTCGACGTCCCCTCTTTCCTCTTCCTCTCTCCTCTCCCTCTCCCTCCTCCCTCCCTATTCCTCTGTCCTCTCTCCTCTGACCTTGTATGTCTGCCAGAGTCGCGGGCAGCAGTCAAGCACGTCAAGGCTTTAGGGGCCAGTCATTCAGTTGGCTAATCGCCCCCAAGGTCAAACGGGGTCGGGGGCGAGGCACACAGACAGATCCTTGTCCCAGGACCTTATCTCAAATTGGGGAGGGGTGGGGGTGTGACGAATGGGGCAGGTTTAGTCATCCGCTGAGTTCTGGGTCTGTGATGCCAGCGTTTGTCATGGGGAGGTCGGGTGGTGGAGTCTGCACTGATTCATGGGGGATTTATGTTGTTGCAGCTGCCCCCTGCTTAGTGGCTCACTTCAGTATTGCTATGCATGCTTGTGTATGCACCAGTGAGGAGTACTATTCGTGTTCATGTAATTATTCATTCATATAACACATAGGGCTGTGCAGTGAATTGTGTTTTCGTCAAGATCGACATTTTGTTGTTTCTAATAGTCAGTGATTATCTCGGGTCTTTGTAATCAAGAGGTTCACAGCTAGACATGTCACGATACGATTACTATATTGACTTTTTGTTCCATGTATGAAACCTGGAACAATATTTTTAGGCTTAAAGTGGATTGTGTGTACAGTTTCTTTGTAATAGTGGTGAGATTTTAGTTGTTTTTGTTGTAATATGATAAGATTTGTTAATTATTAGTTCATTCTGCTATTTAGTTGTTGGAGCTCATGTCTTTTAATGGTACTGTCTGTTTAAAAAAGCTTCACTGGGATAGTCCTGCTTTATTGTTATTGTGACAGAGAAAGAAAGTAGTTTCAATATTATTGTATATCACAATATTATACTTCCTGTCAGGATGAGTTCAGACTTTGGAGGAAGAAGTTGGACTATCTTGGTTGTCACGGTGATGATTAAAAGTCTGTTTCATGTTCAGGAAATTAATATTCAAAGACATTGTATCTGTTTCAATAAGGCAAAAATCTAAATAAATTGAAAATTTTAATCAATCATTATGAGGAAAGTTTTCTATTTCTATTTTATTTATTTATTTTGTGATATTTCCCAGCCCTGGTAAGGTTTGTGCCCCCGGGATGTGGTTCCCATATGGCTGACGAAATCGGGATAGCAACTCCTTCCAACCATCACTCTTCAAGCCATTGCGGAAACTCTATATATAGATCATTTTATTTAGTAGTTGTGTGGAATTTTGATGCTTTTTTTTTGTTTTTAATCAATTTTTTATTATTTTGCAGTAACCGTTTTTTCATTTTTATTTAAGTCAATTTTAGTATTGTATTGTGCATTATGAATGAAATCGTTCTCCTGAAGAATCAAGTTGGACAGGTGACTATGCCAACATAAATTACAACAATAATTTATATCTAATGTGATCATTTGTTAGTCTGCCAGGCCCTAAGATGTGAGCAGACTGTTTTTAAACCTGAAACCTGATCTAGCCAGAGCACGTCGGCATGATGGACTGTTAACAAAGGGGCTTTTGAAAGGGAGATTAGTTGGGCCCATAAACATATTTATTCTTTTAATGCATCTGTCACATAAAAGAAGCCGTGTAATTCCATGGGATTTAGGCTGACGTCCTCCCGTTTAGATTTAAGGCTTGTTTACAGGTTAGAGACTTTGTTGAAAGTTTCTTGTTGTAAATGTACTTTTAAACGCGCAGGGCCTTGTGGGAATCAAAGTTTGGTATTTTTAGGTTGTTCCCCTGTGGCTGGTGATGCGATACAAAATGTCTGACTGGATGAAGCTGAAAGTGATCACCTGTGAAGTTTTGACATTTACAATCAGATAGAACAGTGAGATACAGATCAGAACCTGTTGCTTTCTTCATGATATTTCAGAAACTAAAAGGTCAAAACCAAAAAGAATTGATTGGAAAAAATAAAGTAAATAATTTGAAATAGGTGATTTAATCTTGAAAAAAAAATAAAATGGCACTTGTTGCTAGGGCTACAACGGTATTTTTATTTAATTTTTTATCTGGACTATACAGACCCTAAACTTATACAAAAAGACGTTGTCTCAAAGTCATGGAATTATTCATTCAAAATACTAAAATAAATAAATACTATAAACTGATTTTCATAAACGACACATTTTAATCATAAATATTCCCTAGAAGTCTTCAGTCATCATGTTTCAACCTTAATGTCCTTAAAATGTGTTTTAAAAATCTCTGTGTATAATATAAAAAAATGTTTCACTAGTTGACTAATCGAAAAATAATCACTTTGTCGCAGTCCGTCTCCTTGCTGTTTGTTTTTACCAAGTCTTCAAAGGTCACAACAAAAAAAATCCCTTGTATAACAATTGTGATGTTGTTTTTTTACCCACACTCCTCCTTGGCGGCCTTGTGTAACTGTGTTTACGTGACTGGCGCTGGCACAGGCTCTACCAGACAAGTGTGTTATCCAGGGCCTCTCTCGCACTAAGCCACCTTCCCTTTCCATTCTGCCCTGACCTTGTTGCTTCTGACCTAAATCCAGCCCCTCCAGTCACACACTGAGACCTGACACTCTATGCCACCTCCTTATTTTATACAAGCCTATTTTATACAAACCTATTTTCTATTATATCATATTTATTTCTCTTTTCACAGGTAGAAAGTGGAACAGTTGGGGAGCGAGATAGCAGTAGGTTTGAACGATTTGGAGAAAATATCTAATTCCGATTTTACTAATAAATGGCAAATCCAATCGGAATACTTGTGTTTTCATAACAGGATTCCGGTCAAAGTTCACAAGTTTTTAAATGAGTCCAGAAGAATTGACAAAGAGACTGAAATATGAACTGACAGTTTAATTCAAGAACATTTCAGGACATGTTTGTACAGAGCTAAACTACAAGGTTAGCCGTTTTATGCAAAATTATCGTACTTGCTAATTGCATCCATTCAAATGCCTATTTCAATTGCGATGAATCTTGCAGCCCCTCCACGCTATGCCACCTCCTTATTTCATACAAACTTATTTTGTATTTTCTATGCTATCATTTGTATTACTCTTTTCACAGGTGGAAAGTGGAGCAGTGTGGGAGCAAGCTAGCAGCGTGTTTGTGTGCACTGGGTCACTGTTAGCGTACCGCGGCTTAGCACCAGGCTGGTTGGAGTTTAGCAGCAGGTCAGGCCTCCTCAGGTTTTTCCAGAGCGCGGTGTCAAACAGGGGCTGATGCAAATGAGTCCACACGCAAACACATGTTAGGAGGGAGCATCTGCCAGTGGTGTGGCCAAGTGGTGCCATGGTGCTAACATGGGGTCGCTAATGTACCACCAACTTGTTATGTGAGAGAGGACTCGTTTTTGGGCTCTTGCTTTTAATGTGTGTTTATCAAGTTTAAGATTGTAAAGGGAAAAAAGTAATGTGAAAAATGAAACTGCCTGTGTAATATTGGGCTTATCTGGAGCTTAAAATATTGCATTAGGAAGGGCATCTGACTTAAAATATATGCTAAACAAGAGATCTCATGTTGAGGATGCTTTCACTGGTCATTGAGTTAATAATAATAATTATTATCATAATGATGATAATGATAATAATGATGATAATGATGATAATTATAATCCATTTTATTTTACATAGCACTTTTCAGGACACACAACAATGCTCAACATCACTTTAAACAAATGTTGGCTGATACTACAGGATATATCTATGCCTATTTTCAGTTACAGTGTAGCAAAAGTGAAAAAAAAAATCTCATTATTATTTCATTTTTATTTTGTGCAGGAAACACTACTCTTATCATGATTGCATCTTTACTTTAGTGTATTAGAACATCAAATGTAGTTTTAAAACTTGCAGTATGCTAATAGTCACAAAGTAGGCCCACTTCAGATGAGGAACATTGACGTAAGTGCCACTGTAGTAGTGACTAGCTCTATATTTTAAACCGCTAGAGCACTAGAGGAAAGATGAATATGTATTTAGAAGGTAATAATTAGGCTAAATGTCTTGAGTCTACGCTAAACAAAGGTTGCTAGGAAACGCTGTGCCACGAGTGGGGGAAGAGTGATGATTTTTGGCCAGGCCCATTAATATTTAAAACAGTAGTCCGAGGTGTATGTTGGCTAGATATTTCCAAGCGTTTTGTGAATATTCTGGTCTTTGGGGAACGTATTGGCGGATAGGGCTTGTGGTTAACGCATAGACAGGATTACTGGGAGGATGTATGAACCAGCTTAATTGAAGTAAGGGTTTGCATGCCAACCTCCCTGCGTGATCTGATACATCACAGGCTAACCCACACACAGAGAGCCCCTCGTGTCATGCTAGCAGGCATTAGGGCAGCTCGCACTTTAGTATCTCTCCAAGCCTACACACGCTCCCTTTTCACCCACTGTGTCACATGTCATACCTTCTGAGAGTGTTTCAATGAGGCTAGGGGTCCCAATTTTGGTATTCAGGGCTGAAGCCACAGATATGCAGAATAGTGAAGTGTTGAGGGCTTGTGTGCTTGTGTTTTGTGTGTCTGTGTGTGTATATCCTCGGGACCAGTTGTTGTATTAAGGCGTGGGAGGATTTATGCCAAACATACAGCTGATAAAAGCACTGAAGAAAACAGGGTTGCAGTGTTAAGAGGGAGCACTGGAGTCAAGATCGTGCTAAGTAATGTCTGAGACGAAATGAGTCCATGTCGAGATCACAACCCCTGGAACAAACATGCAAAGATATACTAAGAAGGGAGTTGAGTCAAATACACTAAAGTATTATCTTAATGCTTGGTGTAACTTGAAGCCTTTTTTCTGTTCGTACCTACAGAGCCTTACTACACATTCATTTGCATGTCTTTACACTGGGTGTTAACATCTGGAATTCTATATTTATTCTTCATTTCCTCCAGTTCCAAGAGGGCTGTGCCAATACTAAAATGTAATGTCAACAGACTGCCGGCTGCTAATTGTGTGAAGAGGCCCTCACGTGTTTCACTGTTTTATAATAGTAAACCCTAATATGCAAATTACTCAAATTGGCATACACGCAAAAGTATTCAAATACCAGGTAGTGCCACAGCTCTTTTGTTTACTTACCGCTATTATTTTGGCAATGTTGCATTTTGGACATATTAAATATAATCATTTGTTTTATGACATATTTTTGTCTAAGAGAAGTCTATTGTGGAAAACCTCCAGGCTGCAGGCACGCTCATAATGTACAGCTAAGTAGATACTAGTAGAGCGGATGACTATACAGGTTTCAAATACAATACCTTAGTACTAAAAGTAAAATGTGAGCACCCATGGAGTTTTTTTCTTCCTTTGTTTCTTGCACTGTCTCTCTTCATCACGCTCTGCAGAACTCCTCACACGATCTTACGGAGAGGAAGAGAAAAAAATAAAAAGTGGGTCAGGGTGACCTATTTTTTTCCCACAGTTCACGGCGGCAGAGGGTGGCGGTGTTATCGTCAGTTAGACTGGAGCAGGGCCTGATGGGGAGGCAGGGCCCTGTCGCCAAACGCAGCTACTCAGAACTGGGTCAGCAGCAGAGGCTACGTCTTGTAAACGGCTTGTCATAGTGGGGAGAAAAGCTGCAAATGAACCATAGATTATACGCCCCAAGCTGAGCAGCGAGGTCCCTCCTCACTCCCCAGTGCCACACTTCAAAAACACCAGCCTGTGCGAACATATAAGGCTGGAGCAGCTCTGAGCCGTCACCGCACAACCACCTCCCTTAAGTCCCGCTCTCCCCTCTCAGTCTGTGGTAATAGCGTTTGATTACTGCAGTCAGACCTGACAAGCTCAAAGCCTGAGCCGTGCACTCTTTTAACTAAAGGATCCTTTCACATTTCTCTTTCTGACACACGCGAGCTGTTTTCTAAATATAGAACGCTTTCTCCCAGATTTGCTCGACTTTATTCAGGTCAGGTTATTTACTGTACCAAGTTCAACTGTGGTTTAGAAATGAGCAATACAGATGCTTATTCAGCTGCAGTGACCTCTTTGCATATCATCTGTGCCAAAACCAGGCATGTGAACTTATCCCTTTCTGTCCATGCGCTCGACAGTATCAGAACTGAATGTCCTTAGGGCTATTTTTACTAAATCTGTACACTCTGGAGCTGCTGACAAAAGAGAATGATTATGCCAAATGTAGATCACAAATAAAGTCTGATAATACACTGAAAATACAATCGACTTCCTTCTATCTTTTCTGCAGCTTGGCTCTACTCAGTTGTTGGATCTCTGTGTCTGTTCACTTCAATTTATTTCAATTATTTATATTAATAGTATTCTGCATTCATTCATGTGTTATTGTGGCACTACACGCACAGTACAGATGGGACAGTAACAATAATATTGTTTATCGTGATATAAAGGATATACGATAATTTTATATAATCGTGATAATCACTAACAAAGACAATCCCCATTGCATCACCAGAATGTGCAGAAAAACCTACTTCTCGCTGGTGATCTTTTCTAGATCACTATTGTGCTTTGTTTTAAGTGAAAACACTATAGCAGCTGTTTAAATATGGAACCTGTTCATAATATTAAAATCATCATTATTCAGTTTTCTCTGATGAAAGCCAAGGGGCCGAAACACATTGGCGGGATTTTAACTTTATCTGCCATGTGGTAATAAAGGCTTTTAATTATTTTTTACAATTTGATTGCCTGTTTTTTTTTTTTTTTCAACTTTGTATTTGAGACTGGTCCCTATACTAATGAGCAACAAAAGGAAAATTTTGCACAATCTCTGTACATCCAAGTAGCACAAGTATTCATATCTAGAACATTTTTAAACTGTTAATGATTATGTAACAATAATTATTAAAGTTTAATTGCAAATATTTTGGCCATGATAATCGTGTCACTAAATTTCAGTTTTGTCTCACGCTTAATGCACAGTATGCTCTCCCTCTCCCCAGCCACGTCCCTTCGTCATCCTCCGTTTCCTTGCACTCTTCAGTCTCTTCCACTTGTACATGAAGTAAACTATTGGATTTCAGTGTTTTGTATTGACTTTGCTGTTGTTGCCTTGCCTGTAGACAAACCAGAATAGACCCTTGTTTTTGATATCCTTCATGAATAATTTTAGCAAACCCTGAAGATATGCACAATTTGAACATTGAGTTTATAGTTTATAATAAAAAATGCTGCAAAAAGAACTGATCGATATAAACTGAAACTGGAAAATAATTTGCAATATTAAAGTATATGATTTGTAAAATTACCCACAAAAATACAGTCATTTCACATTTGTCTGATACTTACACCTCAGCCAATGCATTTTAAGACCTATTTGAACACATCTTTGTTGGACTGGTATAATATAATCTGAATATTGTTATTGGTACTGAAAAAAATGTAGATTTATGTCAGTTTTTGTTTTGCATTCGCCCCATGTACAGGTGAAGCTGAGACCACCATAGTTTGAATCTGCCACGATGGATGAAACAGGTGTATGCGACGTGTTTTTGTAGTTATATTAATGTTAATACTTAAAGCCTGACTGCTGACTTTTTGATGTGAAAGATCTTACATGGAAAAAATCTTTAACTTTAACCACATTCGCTCTGAGCATCCATAATAGGGAGAATAGGCTAATAATAATCATATTGGTTTCAGTGTGTGTGTTGAAACAGCCCTATTAGCCAAGGTGTCAGACTAACAAACATAACATAATACCCTGAGGTGGGGCTAAACATGTTGGGATTGGATTAGCTCTAGTTAGCACATATACCCATATACATACATACACAAGACATAGGGGCAGTGGTGCCTGGACCGGGCACACTGCAGATCTGCTCATGTTATTCTTAGTCCCAGAACTTGGTGTCTCGTAGCCAAAGCCCCTTACGGCTAATTGAGGAGTGGCTCGTGGCTGCTGTTCCTCAGTAGTGCAGCTTATGAAAAATGTGTGTGTGTTTGTCTATGCTAGTTGTTCAAATCAGTATCTAGATTCAATACTAGATTTTTGATACTATACTTTGATACTTGATACTTAGATACTTTGACGAGTACTAAAAATAATAAGTACTAAAATAATAATCACTTAGCACAAGATGTAACAGTTTTAAAATGTTCTTGAGCTTTATCAGAACTAGTATAAGAACACTTGGTAACATAAAGAAAGCACTATTGTTTTAAGTGATGAAAATTACAGTCCATTTTTATTATCATTGTGGCTCTTCTGTAGTATCAAAATAGTTTTAAATTGTAGTATCGTGACACTAGTCTCTGCTTTCATACATCGGTCTGTCTCTCTCTGTCTCTGCCTGGTTTTATATGTCTGTGTCTTTGCTTGTGTGTGAAGCTGAGCCATGCTGGGCACAGACCAGTCCAGACCAGTACCACTCCACTCCAGCCAACAGCATGTTTTCCTTTTCCTTTCTTTCTTCACGCCGAGACGGGGAGCTACCACAGCGCTGCCTTTAGCAGATGGTTTCCAGCAGGCCGGCGTATGACATGTGATAACATTACAGTTTGGAAAGGTCAGGCATGAAGGGAAACCGTGGGAGGGCCGGGCCACTCTGCGTCCAAACTGTCTGCTGCAGGCGGAGCACCTCCATGTGCAGTTACGGTGCTCTTAGCTCAGCCTGGCCCTTCAATGGGACCAGTGTCCTTGTCCCAGCTTATATACACCACAGGGAATCAGCTACTGACACACTTTATACACTCTCATGCTCTTATATTTAGAGGTGAGACATGTACTAAAATGTATAATATTACAGTTGTCATTTTAAAGATATACTCAACATCGAGCATGTCCATTATTTAAACTTGTAAAAATAACTGCAAAAAGAGACAGAATAATTTTGTATAGTTTTCCAAACAAGGGTGTAAAGGGATATTTCTGCCCTTTTGTGCTTAATGTAATGGTTCATTCATCGTTTGTACGATACTTGAACCTCAACCAAGACATTTACAGGCACATTTCAGCACATTTAAGCATTGTGAAAATATTCTCTGTATATCCTCTTGACATCATATAGAAGAGAGAGATCTTCATTTTGTCAATATTGCCCACCCCTAATTGTTCTCAAACTTTAAACAAATTTTATTTTGCCTTTGTACTGTTATCTATCATGTATGGAAAATTTGCATATCACAATATTAAACAATAGTTATTTGATTTGGCTTGGAACAACAGACTTAGTAAGACTAGTAAGATTTAAGCCTGAAAGAACGGCATTTTCTTCAGTATTCACCAGTATCGGAGCACACCACTTTTAAGAGGGAAATGCAAATATTGACTGTATTACTTGAACCTCGGTGGCCTGGTTTAGCAGAAGGGAGGGCGCTGCATAATATTTGTATTGAGATAACTACTCCCTGTGCTGTTACTGTGGCACTAACACACATGCACACATGGACAGTGGCCCGGCCTGCAGACTTTGCACTGTGGACTGTGTTTACTGTGGAGAAAGAGAGGTCTGAACAGGGACATAGCAGGTCACCATCAACCTGTCAAAACACTTCTCCTCTAAGCCCCGCCCACACACTCAGCCCCGGGCCCTGATTGGCCGCTGCGGCTGCGTTCATCCTTGAAAGCGGTTTTGTTGGTGTTTGTTTTGAAGCTACAGGTCACTGTGTGCCAGCGGCTCAGGGCAGATCAGGGAGGAAAAACAGTCTGGTATTTCCTTGCTCATAAACACCACCTCTGCACTGTCAATGGAGCCATCTCCGCACAGGTGTATTCTACTGAGGACTTCACTTCCTTATGACTCCTACTGCTCCTACCAAGAAGCTCTTTCCTGAAATGGCACAGGGGGGAGGAGGAGCTGGAGGTTTAAAAATAAATGTGCACAAGCGCGGTCAGACATTTTGAAATTCTGTTTGTATCTCAAGTCTGATAGAGAGGTTAAAGATACAGCATCCTGATAAATCTCTTCCCACCAGGGTAACAGATAAGGAGTGGCGTCGATTGAATAAAAGCTGAGGAGGAGAGGGAGGGTTGCAGAGGATATGCGGGGGCGGTGGGGGGCTGAGATGTCTATCAGGCCGCGTGAAGGCTTTTTTTTGTCTTGCAGATCCAGTTCAAGGGCGCCCGCAGGCAAGGCAGCTCTCGCTATTGCCGTGCCAACGCTGGTGCTCAAGGTCATATGAGCTAGTGCTGTGACATTAAAGAGGAAGAGGAAGGGGGGTGAGGGCGAGTGAGGGGGGAGGCTGTCGCACATGTACATACAAACACGTGGAGTTGGGTTGCACTAGTGAAAAGTAACCGCACTACTTCTTGTGTGACATTCTGCTCGTGTAGTGGGTTTTGTGAGGGCGAGAGCTTTTTAAGGGCAGTAATGAGAGTGTCTTATTCTCTCCACACAGAGCCAAGAGATGCTTGGCTAACTGCTTTGTAGTTGCCAGCCACACATACACTACAGGCTGTACTGTGTGTGTGTGAAGGAGGGAGAGATGGAAGAGAGGAGAGGAGTCACTGTGATAAAGCTCTGGGGAGGGAGGTAGAGAAGAGAAAAAAGGTCTTAAAGTTATTTAAAGGGACAGTGAACCGATGGCTGCCTCCAAATGTGCTCGAGTTGAGGGTTGAGGCTGAAGGGGTTTCAGCTCCAGTGAATGTCACCTTTTTCACCAATCAGTCTTCACTAGACTGTACCAGTGTAGTTTAGAGAAATAGAGTGGAGGGAGGGGGCGGCTGCAGGTAGCTCCTGCCAGCTGTAATAGACAGTTCTGCATTCGTTCACATTTTACTCTCCACTTACTAAATGGATACATGCATTTATTCATGTCCATACATTACACTAAGAAGATGAGACTTGTCAAGCTTATGATATCGAGTCTGACTTTACTGCTGAGTCAAACTTAAACTATATTCACAGACACTTAAATCACACAAAGATGTATTTTTTCAGACTTTCATGTAGTATGTTCTGTGTAAGTTCTAACAAAGATACAATAGCAATGCCTTTATAAAACCCACACACAAAATCTTCACACTTAAAGGTGCACTATGTAACTTCTCCAGTGAAGGGTCCCTCACCATGGAGATGTTAGTGTTCCACAGTATTGTATTAAACATCTAACATGCATTTATTCAGTTATTATTTTTTATTATTGAATATCTTTAAAAAACATACATTCTTACTATATTCTTACTACTACTTTCTGTGAATCAAATCACCTCTCCACAGAGCTGATCTGTAACTCTAACTTGTGGTGTCATCTGCATTTCTCCATGTGCACAATGTTACGCCATACTGTGAAACATTACAGGCACTTAATTAAATCTGTAACTTTCCATCTGCAAAGTTACATACTGTACCTTTAAAGACACACAGTACTGTGTATTCAAGACCTGAAATGACTTGTTAAAAGTTCACCATTAATGAGCAGTCCACTGGCTCTGTAGGACAAGGGACTATAAATTGAATGTTCTTTACTATCTACCGCTTTAACTACCTTGCAGTGATGTGACGACCGCCCGTTTCATCAAACCGAAAGGTCAAGTGATATAATAAATACATGAGCTAAAGTGGCGCCTGTAAATGTCAGGCTGCTTCCCTCCGAGCGCTCCAGAGTCCTGTGTGTACACTAGACACGGGCGCACTTGTCTGTTCCACTTTTGTTGACGCTGTACTCATGTTGTGTCCATTGGTCAATCGGGTGTCGTCTTGCACTGCCTGTTACACTGTGGTCGTGTGGTGAGGACAAAAGTCTTGTCACACATGGAAATACTGATCAAGATTCACTGAGAGAGACCTGGCTATTATTGTAATTCTTCTGATGATTTTTGCGATTATGAGGGAACAGTTTGAGAAAAATGTTTAATGGTGATCTTTCTGTATTAGTTTTTTTTTCTGTATTAGTATTTAGTATTATTATTTCTAGTATTTTATTTTTTTATAAACACAAGAATCTAGCAAATCCAGAATGATACTTTTTATACAGATTGATTTCCGCCTGGTCTCCACATTCTCTGCTGTGTCTCAAACCCAGCCAAATGTGATCGTCCAATCAGATTTGTCTTTTGAATGACACATGTGAAACGAAGGTGCTCATTGGTCACCTGTGATTTCCAAATAAAATCAAACTTATCTCACCTCATATTAGCGCTTCACTCCTTGATTCTGCAGAAATCCGCAATGTTTTTCAGCCCCTTCGATATTTTTTTTCCTATTTTTTCTGATAGGGACAGACCATGCGTGTCCCTGAGTGGCTAATCCAACTACCAATCACACCCATTTGAAAATGAGGAGATTCACCGGTGACCAGACTCACATCTTCATAAAGTATTGAAAAAGTGTGTATTCTGGATCCCAGGAAAACAAGAAAAACCTTTCAGAACATGTTTGTGCAGATCTACACTACAGGGTCAGCCATTTTTAGATATTTTGTTGTATGAAATTATGGTACTGCTTAAAACTGCCATGATTTGAATGGAAGTAATTTGCAAATTGTAATTCAATCGCAATTAATCTTGTAGCCTTAATTGTGATCAGTTAGATTTGTGATTTATGTTTTAAAAAGTAGGATTCTGTTCAGAGTCCACATTGTAAACAACTCTAGGAGCATTAACATTTGAGAGAATAATGAAATATAAACTGATAAATGAATACAATAATCCAATGCATTTCAGAACATCTTTGTAGAGGTCTAAACTGCAGGTACAAGATTTTTATATTACGAGACTGGATATTTTGTTCTTTGCAGAGGACATTACATTATCTAAATAATTGCAGTCTTTGCAATTTGATAAGTATGCTAACAAGTTTTATATATACTTTGCAATGCACTGTGCAGCCCCTATGGGAATGGACTTGAAGAAACGCCCGCTCTGTTCTGTAACCCTCAACTTTGACCTTCTTACTAAGTGGTGCATTTATTATTATGGTGGGATGAATATTTTATACGTTTTTGTTTTAGGGCTGGCAAGAAAGTTTTATGATCCCTCACTTGAGTGCTGAAATAGTCCTTGTCTATGCTTTTTACACCATTTTACATCATTGACTCCTTACAGTGAATTGTAAAAGTGCTACAAGGTGAAAGTACCCGGGATTTTGGATGCAGATAAGGCTGTGTTTTCTGGAACAGAACTAATAGCTCTCCTATCATCTAAATTTCCTCCTAGATGTAAAAGTACAAGCAGACATTGTTTGAGTCCAAAGTCAGTCTTGTGGGCCGCTAATGGAGTAGCTTCAGGCTATGCATCAATATGACATCACAGATTACAATCAGCAGACTTTGGGTGCACTTTAGGTACTTTCAGAGCGGCAAGAAGAAGGCGAGCGCGAGCCAAAAACCACTGACTCATTAGAATAACAGTCTTTTAGATGGGTGGGGCCACGTGGATACAGATGCATAAGGAGAAGTGACACATGTTCTCACATAGTCTGGTGTACCTTTGTTTTTTAATATCATTTAAACCTGGCGTTCATTTAAGTTGCATGTATTTTGAGGAAGCAACAGTTGTATGAAAATTCTACACATTAGAATTAACTATTTAATTGTAAAGAAAAATCATTTAAGCTCCTATAACATTTTGTCCAGTTGACAGATTTTACATTTTGCTTTTACTATGGATCATACCTGGATGAATAAGGGATTACACAGACATTTACCTTGTATTCGATATACTTTTATAATCACATTTCAATATGTCACAGGTTACGCAGCCTACACCAATTGGCTGCTTGTTCGACTCTATAAAGGAAACCGCCTTCTATCTAATTGCAGAAAGTACATTGTAGATTCATATTAAACTGGTTCCACTGCTGAAGTCAAATGGTTTGTTATAAAGTGAGATACTATTTGATATTGGCTAATTACGCCTTATTCAAGAAGTTACCAGGGCGCGGCCGTTAATTGCATCCCTTCTTCTGGTTATATGATTTGCATAGGGCTACCAATCTTGACAGCAAACACAATTTATATATAGGCCGCAGTGCCGATTTCAGTTCACACAAAGAGAGGGTGTATTTTTTTTTTTGTAGGTGCACATGAACATTGAACATTTTACACCAACTTAAAATTATATAAAAGTGGGCGGTGCAGTATAAGTTGGAAAGTTTATGCTGTCAAATTGGTCCTTTGTCATAAAAATCTACTTTACCTGTACCTGTTCCAAAGATGTTAGGTGTGGGTGATGTATGAAACAGGATCATTCTTAATCTTTTTGGTCCTTCCTTCTCAGACAATACTTTATAGCGAGGTTCATGCAGTAATGTGACATCCATCCACCTGGCTTAGAGTTGCTCAAAGGGATTCCAGTCTTTCTCCTCTGCAACAATAGAAGTGTAACAGTGGACAGTATATGTGCTCAGGCAGGTCTTTTCCCCTATCTTCTGTGCACATAGCAAGGAGGATGTCATAATTTAACCCAGACACCTGCAGTTGAGTGAGAGCCTCCCTTGGGCTATCCCAGAACATATGTATCCATAGCGTATGACATGTAGCCCAGTATGAACTGCACTCTCTACTCAGACGGGATTTACCGGATAAGTGTCCCTCGCACCAGTGACGCAATCCTTCCGAACACCCAACCACTCAAAGCTGGATTTGAAGCCTTACTAAACCCCAATGACCTTTGACACTTTTGGAAAGACTTGGGAAGGAAAAATTGTGTCACTTCGTATCACTCCGGGACATTCGATCCCGCTAGCTTGGCATAAACACCATTTTGAACTGTTCCTTTTTGATTATACGGCAAAGCATTTACACTAAACAATCAATACATACAGGCTGGAGTCTCGGATCGTCCTAGCATAAATCTTTGCAGTCCCTGGCGTGGAGTCTTCTCTGTATCATTTTTGCTGATTAGTTTTCCCATTACTCAAAACAGATGTGTTTGCCGGTGATAAATGATCCAATTATATGATATTTGTCACCCATTTGATATCTGCTGCTCGTCCTGGGCTGTAAAGGATGTTTCCGGTCTGTGATCCACTGCTCGTGTCTGTCAAAGACTTGAGGACAGTTTAGGTTTGGTTTGAATCAGCAATAGCTACTTTTGTCTGAAGTGGAAAGGAGCACTCAACAGAATACTCAACATTGTTTTTGGTTTCCAACAACAAAAGTTACATAATTTAACTTTGCCGCTCTCCTTGTCTAATACAGTATGTCGTCTGTCACTGATTACACAAAATCCAAACCGTTACTTTGATGAATCAGAGGGTTGACTCACCATCTGGTTAGCTATAAATAATATAGTTGCATCAAAATATGCTCTCTGTCAATTAATTTTAATAATAATAATTTCAGTTGTGGTTGAGTTTGGTTGTAGTGTATTTACATTCTTGTATTGGAAAGTTATGGTGCTGGGATAAGTTTTATTTTTCTCCACTTTCCCCTGACATGAAAACACTTCCAGCTGAAAGGGTTCATATGCCCCCTCATGCACGTCCCACCCCCTCTATACAGTCTGTGGACAGTAGGCTGATTCTGCAGCCTCTCACCCTCCCTCCCTCTTCCTCCAGCCCGCTCTGCTCTGCTCTGTGTGTGTGTCTCGGTGTGTGTCTCTGTGTGTGACTGTGTGTGCGTGTGTCTGTGTGTGTGTGTGACAGCTGCCTAATTGGGCATTCTCCCCTCGTCCACACGCCTGCCTCCCTCTCCTCCCTGTCTCTCCTCTCCTCCAGCCCGGGCCGGGGCTCGCTGCTGCTGCTGACGAATGGCAGCGGATTACAGATGAGGACACGGTGACCCGCCTGACCTTGCTGCACCGCGGTGGGAGGGGGAGGAGAGACGCTGAGGGGTGGGGCGGGAATGCGGAGAGAGATAGAGGCAGGGCATAGTCGGGCATCGGTGGCAGAGGAGGGGCAGAACAGCGCAGGTCATGGGAGGATGAGGTCATGGGGTGGTGCTGAGGTGGTGCTGAGGTGTGGTGGGGAATAAAAGGAAGGCGGGGGGAGGCAGGGCGGGGGGCGGCAGGTGGCCAGGCGAACTAGTGACCGGGTGGACAAGCGGGTGATCAGGCGAATGACAAGTGTCACATGACAGCGCCCCCTCCCCTCTGTTCCCTCTATAGCCCGTGTCAGTGTGTCAAGGGCACAAACCCCCGCTGGCTGCCACCACTGCGGCATTTTCCCTTATTTATTTATATATTTACCCCTCTCTGCCCTCTCTCCTCTCTCCCTTTACTTTTTATGTGTCTATCTTCCTCTATATGACTGCTGGCTCGCCTCCATCTGCGCACATACCCCTAGGCCGCCTCGATGTGGTCGGTCAAAGAGGAAGTGGAGGCGGGAGGCGACAGTGCTGGCGGATCCTTGAGTGTGTTGAATTTTAATTTCTGGTGTGCACTATAGATATTTCCACGCCCCCGCCCCCTCAACCTTCCCGCTGTGCATGTGAGACTGCCAAGGTGAGGCTCAGTCCCCTTGTTAAGAGCGATTAATGGCACTCGTTATGTACATAATGAAATATCCCTGCTGATGCATAGGGTGGCGTGGTCTCCCTGCCGCTCTGCTGTATATAACATGTCGTGTTACAGTGAGTAGGACGCATCAGTACAGCCCCCAGGCAACTCCAGTGTGCGTTTGATACGCCGCACAGACCCCCCTTAAGCCGGCTTCACAAATGAAAACCGAACAAGAATTAAGGCCTTGTCAATTCACTGTTGACTCTGTTTTTCACTCTGGATGCTGAACGGCTTTGCTCCTGCGTGACATGTGTTCTGAGAGATACAAGTGAAGGTGGCTCTGTGCTGTTCTGACTGACGGAGTAAATTTAGATGTAATCTTGTTGCGTGTGTGTTCTTTTATAGCCCGAGAATGTTCACCCAACATTAGCTTTTCCGTTGACCTTGTGTTGTTTGCTCGTCTGTGGCTTCAGAGTTTGTATGTATGTCTACCTTTCTGGCATGAGACGCAGCAGGCTTCCCTATAGGTTTTTTATTTTGACCTCAAATGTGTGTGTGTGTGTGTGTGCATGTGTGTGTGCCAACAACCATTCAGTGCCTGAGTCAAGCTGTGCAAGCTCTTTTAATCCCACGGCCCGGTGCACGTAGGCTTGATTAGTGGCAGCAGTTATCTGTGCAGAAGACAGCCCGCCCTCCTTTAGCATTTGGTCAGGTCTGGGGCACTGGGGGGGTGTCAAGTCATGAGAAAGGTGAACGCCAAAGGAGAAAAGCAGAAGGGGAGGAGGAGGAGAGAAGGAGAGCGAGAGACCTGGCCAGGAAGTGTGTAGTGCGTGGAGGTGGGGGACTTATTAGTATTCTAAGGGAGTGCTCCTGCCAGTAGAGCAAATTGATTACTGCACTTTACCTGTATCAGCCTCCATAGCCAAGGATGACAAGGGACCAGAATGCAGTGCGTGTCTGCTCTCAGTCTCTCCCCATGCTAGTGCTATAGCAGAATATCTCCTAACTTTAACTTTTTCAATGTGTTTACCTCTGAACACTTTTCTCTCTCGCCCCGATCACCTTCATAACAGAGAAGTAATAGGCTGTTGCAATTCAGCGCTGGCCTTGTCTATCGCTTTCCATCTGATTTAATAGTCAAAGCCTGGCTGGGGAAGACAGACTCATTTCCTGGGAGCCTTGGCACTATGCTCGTCTGCAAGGGGGATGACAATTAGTGTGGTTACAGTCGGCTGCAGCTAAGATCAATCCACAGCCAAAAAGGGAAACCATCGGGATCCTTTTTGTTACCTAGTTTGCAATTAGGACCGTTAGGCGTGATTATCAAATTCTTCATATTGTCCTTCAGCGCTGATTAAGGGGTTGTGTACCTGAGCTGACAAGTGAAGGCAATTACAGCAATTAACCTCTGTGTGGGAATAAAGAGCAGCACTTTGACTGATGACAACCAGGATTAACAACCACCATGACTTAGACATAATACTACTAATATTGTTAGAATATTATTCAGCCATTAAGGCCAGGTCAAACTCTACATCACGGGGAATAAACCATTATCAATAGCTGGGCTTGTGATATGAATAGTCAAATAATAGATTGAAAAATACATTCAGTGACCGCCAAACATTATACAACCCCAGATCTAGGCAAAGACAATGTCCCAATTGTGCAGGTGGTATTCTAAGTCCACAATATAATATGTATATATACCGCATATTTGGCAACTAGACCCCCTTTTTCATTTACAATTTAAGTGATTGCTATAGTTCTAATTACAAGTTGCCTCCCCTCCTCCTCTTTTTATGTCATATTGTATTGAGCCCTATTTGTTAGCCTTCTATCTAGGGCACTTCTGATTAAAACCAAAAATCTGAGATTTGGGATGTTGACTTCAGCATGAAACACTTTGCCCAGTGGGCACAGTGGTGAATATTTCCTGATAATCTCTTGTGTAATTGTCCCGAGTATTCCGGTCTAATAATAATTGGTTACTTTCTGTTCAGCTTTGCTTCAAAGGGACTCTTGGGTTTTCTCCAAGTTGTGCAACGACAACAGACGCTGCACTAGACAAAAGTGACTTGTTTTACAGACACTGGTGTTTGACACATTTTTATGAGAATTATCAAAATTTTTCAGAAACCGTGTTAGGTTAGTCTTAAGTTTAGTTTGGGTTGATGACTCACTGGGTGACACTGATAGACTTCCTGTTTTACTAACAGGTGTCTTCCTTACCCCATAAGTAGGTCACAATTGTGTATTAACAGCATTCTAAGCACTAACCTGTTTGACAGTGAGAACTGTGCTGTAGCTGTGATTGTAGGTTGCACCACCTTTTGCTCCACAAGTGCGGAGCTGGACATCAGGTGTACAGCTAATCTTATTGAAGTCTCCTGTTCGTTGGCATGCGTTCAGCTCGGCTGCCGTGCCAACTGGATTGGTGTGGCTCGGGAGATTTTCCCGGAAAAGGTTACACATAATTGTTTTATACTTTATTGGGTTAAATGTATCTAAGAGATGTAGCAGATGCCTTTAATGGGGCAACTTTAAATAGTGTTCGGACTCAGGTAAATCAGGATGGGTGGAGAAATGTTGATAATCACAATGCCGTTACATTTATCATCTGCTCTGGCAGAGTTAACACAATTATTCAGGCTGAGGGCCAGCTCAAAGGTACTTTGTAGCTGTAATTCCTAATAAAAGCTGCTAAAATACATATTTATCAAACTTTAGCAGCTATAGTTAAGTGATTAGCTATTAAAGTTTAGAAAAATTGGGAAAGTTGGAAATGCATCAAAGCTCCCTTTGCCTGGTCCAGTAGAATGTGTCTAACTATGTCTATGAGTGTGCTGCATACATGATTTAGTTCTGAGTTAACGCAATGTTCCCCAGTTGTCCTTATGTGTTGCCATGGTTACATCCATTTTGGAAATCCTGTTTGGGACAAGGTCATAATTATTATTATTATTATTATTATTTATTTTATTTTTTTCAGGAGTATGTGTTGCTGTATCGACAATTGCAGGACCTTTCCAAATCCATGCAAATATGCGTATGGCCGATAGTGAATGCAAAATCATAATGTCTGTCTTTTTTAGTCTGTCACTTACAATTTTATTTCCAAACCATTTTAAATTACTCACAGTATAAAAAAAAACTGTTCTCTTTTAACCCAATAAAGTCGGACATCTTGCTGACTCATTGCAATGGCCTTCTCGGGACTGATGCCAAGGATATTATGGAAATGATTCATTAAAGGCCAGGGTTTTTAGCTGGTTTTATCCGGTTTTCGGGGCAGCCTGACAGTGGGACATTTGATCTCGATTGCATAGTGGTCCGTTCCCCTCAGACTTCACTGCTGCAGTCGGCTTTAAACGCTTTACGCTGCCTTTTGGCCCTTACTGTGGGCCATCAGCTGTTCCTATTTCCCGCTCTGTGTTTACAAATGGAAACTGTGTGTTGTTTCGGCAGGGGAAATGAAAACCATTTTGGACAGGCGATGTTGGAAGATTACCTCAGAGCCCAATAGAAATGAATCAGGTATAGATTGATAGCGGCCACGGCTCATTAAGAAGGAATGTGTGTGTGTTTAATTGGAGCACTAATTCTCAGCCGCTCAGGAAATGGCCCTTGGGTGGGTCTTTTGAAAAGGCACGCAAATATTTACTATGGACACACACAGTTTTTGTAAGCACATCCATGCAACCCAAGTATGTAAGTTACAGTACAGAGGCAGTATCATCAACTCAGACTCATAGACTCTCCACCAGTCAGCTGCGCCTGGACCGCTCCGATGACTCATCAGTGTGTGCTTGCTCTCTCTCTCCACCCTGAGAACTCTCTGTACTGATGAAGCCCGTTAAAATCGGCCCCCATGTTGGCCATCTCACCGCAGATGCAGGCCAAGGACTTTATAGCTCTAGTCCCATCTCATTTGATGCACATTATTCCTCGTATTCAAGTGCTCTGAGCAGGGTGGTTTGTCCCAGTGGATTAGCACTAGAGGCCTGACTCTAGCAGAGGTGGATCACATTTCCTTTATGTGAGCTCCATGCACAGCTCTGTGTTGGAGCACATGGGGGCGTGCACTCTATGCATGACTTGTTTGGTCAGTGCATCCTAAGAAGTGGGTCAGAGTGCCCTAGTTCTCTTTGTGCGGATCTGCTTGTGTCTGTGGATTGCATTTCAGTGTTAGTTTGTCCTGATTGACTCATCTACAAAAACAGTTCCTTGTTGGAGCTCTCCTGCTGTTCAATAGCATGTTGTTCTTGTTGTTTACCACTTTCAAGGTGAACGAGAGCTTTAATACACCTTTCCTCAGGTGCACTCAGGCACTGGTGGAGGACTTGGAACAAGTGGTGTTGGTCAGGTAGCTTATGTTTTGTCTTATTTAATCATGTCAGGCCATATTGAATTTACAAATAACGGTCATGGCGTATGTGTAAGTGAGCTCCCCCATTGTGTGTGCTGCAGATTACATGATATAATAGTGTTTAGCCATCGCCTCTCCTTTAAATTCCTTTAACCTTGACTCCTCTTAAATGCATGGAGAACACATCTGCCAGGCTGGTGTCAGACATTAGTAATACACACCACTTGGGCAGCATTGTCACTTTTTATTAACGCCCAGAGCTTTGCATGGACACCAGCTGTTGCATCAACTGGAAAAGCCTTGGCGCCATGAATGACCTTGACTTTAACCGGCACTCCTATGGCTCTGCCCCTTTTAATTCTTTTGTTTGGTCTCATACATTTTAAATGGCTTAAATGCCTGACAATGAAGGTCATTATGAACTCAAAAGATAAAGCAGGAGGAGTGCTGTACTTTGTGAGAATGTCTGTGTGGGTGATAGTGTGTGTAATCTGGAGGTTGGTGAGCCGGCGAAGGTCACTTGTCCAAATCTAATCCATGACATCTGCATTGGCACAGTTGTATGTCACTCGGTGGTAATGCCTCATATCTCAGAAAGTGGCTGAGAGAGCAGTGACCTTTCCTGTTCCCGTCTTTAAGCACAAGAAGAGCAAGACAGACAGTAATAAATGAAGAGTGGTGCGGCCAGGGGATGATGAAGCTCTCCCCTTCTCCTGTCACTTGGCCTCCCTCTCACATCCTCACATGTGCACGGCCCACTGTAGAGGTAAAAATCACGTTAGGATTGTGCCTGCTCTGTCATTGGCTGACATTGTCAAGGATAATGGATAATCACCACAGAAAGTGTGGAGCCGCTCATTGGCCCGCTGGTGTCCCACGATGGGGGATGGGGTGGAGGTCAGGCTTTTTGGGTGCCACCACCAATGAGATGACATGTTAACAGATGTGTAAGGTCATTTTCAATGTATACACCAGGGAAGATAATGTAATAGTAATGCACAGATCACACATAGTGAGAAGGGAAGGGAGGAGGGCCCTGTGCTTTAGGGGCTCACTATAGAGGACAGCTTTTCCCATATTAAGGTCATTTATTTGTTAACAGAGCACTGTCGCTGAAAAGAACAGATTTCTTCTTGCCCTTCCACTGTGCCAGGGCTTTGAGATACATGCTGTGTTGTTACATGTCTCTCAAGAGCCTGAAGGTCCCCACTTTGTTGAAAGAGTTATTTGTACTTTATGTGAGATGGAGTATGCAGTAGCTGTGCTGTATATAAATGAATTCAGTGCAGTGTCCCTGTGCAGCCTTGTCTGCTCTATTGAAGTTTCTTTGGGCAAAAACACAGACAAGGTCAACTGTAATTCCAAAGGTTCACTGCCAGCAGTAAAGAGATTAACAGCATTTTCCATGTTGAAACCGTGTCAGTCTTTCTTTTTCCATTTATATTTTCTGGCTGTATCTTAAGGGCTGTATCAAGCCACATTAGTTACGGTTTCCAGGCTGTGTTGAAGGTAAACATATGTGCATGTTTACCATGCTGATCAAACACAGTGTTACAGGGCCTTCTATTATAATTGCACTAAGCTTACTGGCGGGAAAATAGCCCTAATCCTGAGCATCTAAGATTAGCATGACAGCAGACGTCAGATGGCCCAGTGTGACCAGGTTGGCTTTTGTTGTTGTCAGATTTAGGTCAACAGCTTAAGGTGGCCTTGAAAAGGTAATTGACACTGATGAGCCAATCTTAGTGAAGTTTTTGTGTGCTATGCCATGCTTCACATTTGAAAACATTTTCAGTCTGTGGGACTGGCTTTGATGAGGCGCTAACAAAGGAGACTTGATTGTTTTCCTGCAGCCAAGTAGACGTAATTGTGCTCAGATAAGGTTGAGTCTAGTTCTAATCCCTGCTCATTTTCCTGGTGGCATTAAAGTGGCAACTCACTGCCCTTACTGTCAGGTCAACTCGTGGACTTGGACCACAAGGTTGGATTTCTGCCTGATTAGGAGGCTGCTTTTTCTGGCTTTACTGCAGCTCTCTCAAAGTATTTAAACTAGCAACTGCGTGGGTTGCCCTGGCCTTTCATCATTATCAAGGACTGCTGTCTAGTGTCCTGTTGTGTGACCTGCGATGTTGGTCCACTCAGTGGACACCGAAGGTGAGAGCAGCACCAGGAAAGGACACGGACAGCAGCTGAAGCGAGGTGGAAACTCTGTATTAATTAACCTTTATGAGACGGCCAGGGCTGTCTGCGGTGTCCTGTATCCACAGAAACCACGCTGACAGGGTTCAGAGCAGAGGTCTCTCAGGGCAGCACCACTGACACTGTCATGGCAACTGGCACCATGGTCACCCCAGTGTCAGAGACTCTGCCCTGACAGGGGTGTGCTGTGACAGGTGCAACAGATCCTCACTCCATCCTCCCCCAGTTTCAAAATGCACATAACATTCAGTATGGAACTATATCTTTTTGTTTTTGCTTTCATTTCCTCTGCCTTTTTAGAGCCGTCTATTAAACCAGTTTGTTCCTTTTACATAGAATAGGTTTGAAATGACTCATTTAATCCTGCAGAGAGATGATCAGTTGGAAGTGTGTTCATAAAGGTAGCAGCTTGTTTCAGATTTTTATTCAAGAATGCGCAAATGCCCATATTGATTTTTTTTAATATTTATACTATACAAGCCATAAGTATAATGTTATAAGTGTAATTATAGAGACAAGTTTTTACAGTCATGCTTCAATGCCTGTTCAGATACATGTGGGGGACTGGGTGGGAGGCTTCGTCTTCATACATACTGAAGGTTGCATCTCAAGTGCATAAGGAGCAGGGGGTGGTGTTGGTAGGGGGGATAATCCACTGAAATGACAAGCTGCATAAGAAATTATTCACAGCTCTCATAAGACCCTTCACTTTTGAAAGACATCGCTGTGAGGGGCTTATAGCTCAAGACCTGAATGTTTTCAAGGTAGTAGGCTTGAATTTTCAATTTGGATCCAATCAGTTCTAATCTACATTTGTCGTCTGCTGGGTGGCTGAGAGGGGAGAGTGCTGAGGAGAAGGAGCCGTGTGCAGTCAATCTGAAATGTTGCTAAGTAACAGAGATGGCAGACAAGGTGCTGAAATGAATGTGATATAGTGCTGTGCAAATCCCAGCTTCTCACACACTTTCTCTTCTCTCTCCATTCCTCCATCCCTCCCTCCCTCTTCTCTGCCTATCGCTCACTCCCACAGGTCCCCAATGTGAGGTCTGCAAAGCTGAAAGGCGCCACAGGCAGAACCACAGCCGAGCCTTGGACAGACATCCCAAATATCTACATCCTGGTTCCTCCAGTCCAGCTCCCCTCATAGGCCTGGGGCAGGGCCGTCTGGGAACACGCTGTGTTTAAGGACATACTACAATGCCTGGGAGGCCCACCTGCAGCAGACCGCCTTCACCTACAGCGCCTGTTTCACCATAGAGCTGACTGCACCGCTTCACAGGATCTAATCTGAACTGTTTAACCTCGGTGCGCTTTTTGATATTTGGGACATATCCCCGTCACTCAAATGACCTAGGTGTTTTCCGCTCACAGTACTGAACTATACGAGGGGATCCTAGTATTGAACATGACTCATGGGGAGGAGCCTGGCCCTGAGACACACAAGGATTCAGCTGTTCTAACTTATCTGGAAGGTTTACTGATGCATCCAGTGGTGGCCGGGCCCGGGGCCACGGTAGGCGGAAGGTCTGAAGCTGCTCATAGCAATCAGCAGCAGGTGGACAAAGGGGGCAGACCGCCTACTCATGGACCCACTGCTCCAGCCGCTGGAACCAATGGGCCCTCCCTGGGTGCTTCACAGCACCTAAAGAAGGCCCGCCTACTGCGCTCTGGGGCCTGGAACGATTCAGCAAGCCAACGGATAAGCTCGCCCTCAGTTGAAGTGAATGGTCAAGGCGGGGCCATACAAAATGGAGGTCTGGAGGGGTCTCCTCATGCGGGTGAGAGCACCCTGCTGGCCTCACTGCTACAGTCCTTCAGCTCACGTCTTCAGAGTGTAGCCATGTCCCAGAACTCTACTAAACCCCCGGGAGAAACCACTCCTCCCCCTAAGGCCCCTGCAGAAAAGGAGCCACTCCCTGTTTATGGTACAGCTTCAAGCCGTTTGAAAGGTCTTATGAGAAAAAACAAAATGCAAAACCATAGCAACACGCCTTACAGTCGCAGAGGCCACAGCCAAGACCGCCCCCCAGAGTCCCCACGCTCTGCGCACAGTGCCACGCCCCCCACAGAGTCCTGTGCCGAGCGACTGAAGGCTGTGGCCAACATGGTGAAAATCCGCTCCAGTCCTGCACCTTCCCCAAAGCCCAGTGTGGCCTGTAGTCAGCTGGCTCTTTTATTATCCAGTGAGGCTCATCTTCAGCAGTACTCCAGAGAGCATGCCCTCAAAGCCCAACTCTCTGGAAGGTCTGCCAGTGAACGCCTGGCAGCTATGGCAAACCAACAGCATGGCCCAGACAAAAGACCACCTAGTGTGGGGGGCACTCTGCCTGGAGCCTCAGACACATTAAGCTCCTTAACAACCTTAAACAGTATGTCGACATCAACAACAACACTCCCTCGATCAGGCATGTCGAGTCCACAGAGCCCCTCACTGCTCCGCAGTCATAGCCAAAGCTCCCCACCCACGCACTCTCAAAGTCACAGCCATACACCAAGGGAGAAGAGGGGCTTTGACTCCCGCCCCACCCGCCCTCCACAGACATGTAGCAGCTTACTATTGTTGCTTCTGAATAATCACAACAACCAGAAACAGCTGACTAAAAATGGGCACCTGGAGGACCCCTGTGGCGTTTTACCCCCTAGCTGCCCCTCCTCAGTGACATCTGACAGTGAGTGTTCCACACAAGAGCGTAGCCTGGCTAAAGACAGCAGTGACGCTGAGAGCTCCTACTCAAGTTGTTCTCCTATTGACCTCTCAATGAGAAGCCGCATAAGTGTTCATGACACGAGCCCCAAAACTAACACACTGTCCACCTCCCTGTCCTCCCAAACCCCTCCTTCCTCTGTGCTCCCCTGTGCTCCAACTGCTTTCTCGCCTCAACCCTCTGTTCACTCTTCCACAGCTCTTTCTCCAACATCCGCTGCTATTGCCACTGTTAATACTTCTTCATCCTTGTCTTTCTCTACCTCCTCCCTTGACAAACTCACTGAGTCTTTAATAAACAAGTGGAAACCAGAACCATCCAGTTCAGTGGTCTCCAGAAATAAAGAGCCTGAAACGAGCCCTGACCTAAAATCACACCCTAAACTCACACTTATGCAGCTCCTTCTTGAGCGCAGAAATAATGAGATGGCAAACAAAGGTGTTAATAATGAAGATTTGCCTCTTGACATTACAATGGCCACAATGTCTCGTTGTCAGTCAAAGCCTCTGGTTTCCTGGGATGAAAATGGTACAAATAGCCCTCCCAACCGGCCAGTGCCTCCAGCTCATCCTCTGTACCCACTTAGCCGAGAACAAAGCGGTGCCCTCTCTCCTTATTCCTACCCTTCGCCTCATGTCCAGTCCAGTCCATTAGATCTTTGCAAATCCAAAACATTTCCTGTTGAGAAATCCTCCGAGCCCGGCTTTAGTGCCAGTAAACTTTTGCAGAATCTGGCTCAGTGTGGCACTTCTTCTCCCCCCAACCCTCCTGCTAAACCACTGGCTTCGGAGCTTGACAACCGACCCCTTGCACTTTTAGAAAGGCTCAATGCCCCAGTACACCGGACCACCAATACCCCGCTCTCAGAAGGGCCCTCCGGCAGCTCCACCCCCTTTAGCCGCAAAGAGCCCACTCCTCCTTCATCCCAGATTGAAAACCTTTTGGAGCGGCGCACAGTTCTACAGCTGCTCCTTGGGAACAGTTCTGCTGCCTCTACACCCAGTCGCAAAGACAGGCCTTCTGGGAGTGGTCGAAGGAGCGTGGAAGTATCAGGGGGTCATAATGACAAGAGTCCTAGTGCCTCCATCGTCTGTGACAGCTCCAATGGACCTGCTTTAGATGTAAAGGTCAAAACTGAGAACTTGGAAGAGAAGGGGCAGCTGTCTGGCACATCTGATGAACTGAGTAGCAGGAAAAGACTAAGTTATGAGAAGAATAGCCCTCTGTCTGACTATCAGCCAGACCTAAAAACAGAGCCCAGGCCAGCAGAGGTCATAGCAAAATATGGCCTTCTCAGCCAGCTGCTTAAACAACAGACTGCCACTTATTACACTAGTGCGGCTGTGCAGGTGGAGCCTCAGCTCAGACAGGTGAAAGAGGAGCAGAGGGACTATCAGAGCCCCAGTCCTAAAAAGAGGCGTCTGTGCTCTGAACGGACTGACACTATGAACAATGGCAACTCTCCCAGAGCAGTGGAGCATTGTAACCTGGGTTTTGCTTCTCCTGGTGTTCAGGAGGAGTTTGACCAGAGGAGAAGTCCGAAAGCAGATGAAATTCCACAAAGAAGAACTCCAAATGAGACTCTGAGCAAAGAGAGCCGAGGCTTCAATGTGCTCAAGCAGCTGCTTTTATCGGACAACTGCCTGAAAGAGTTGTCCCAACAGTCCAGAGGAGCCCCCAGCCCTTCAGTGCTGCAGGCCAATGGTAAAGCTAATGGCAGCATTCACAGTCAGCCTGCTCACAATCACAACTTCCTGAGCCTGCCTGGCTGGCACCCACATGGATCCCTCAGCTCTGGGCCTCCGGGACATCTCCGAGCACTGTCCACCCCACCTGTGGCTGATGGACCCAGCCGCACCCAGTGGGGGCGCCAGTCAGCCTCATGGCCCGTCTCTCAAAAACGGGACACGCCCACTCTGGTTAAAAAGGAGCCTGAGAGCCCGAGCCGCTGGAGCGGTCCAGAGAAGGAGGAGGAGGATTGTGACTCTAACCCTGACTCCCCCCGACTGTCTCGCTCCAACCCCATCCTTTATTACATGCTGCAGAAGGGCAGCCTCCAGCTCCGAAAGGACGTGAAGGAGCAGACGGAGGGCACCCAGTCTGTGGTCCGAGTCAAAGAGGAGCCAATCAGCGACCTGCATGCTTATGAACACAGCTCCCACCCCCAATCACCCCCCCACAACGACAAGCACAGCCATAAGAGCCGAGGGCTGAGCCAATCATCTGAATAGAGGTTTTATAAACTGTTAAAACATGACTATATAGTACTTCTCTTTTTATAATGACTTGCCAAATTGGTTTGATGAGACAAATAATTGTTTTTGTTTATGCAATTGCATATTTGCATTGCCTCTTATGTTCTATACATTGTGGGCATGAAATTGCAGATAAGCCTCCACAATGGTTTAATTCATTGAAAGCTCTTTTTACCACCTTGTGAGTTCAACATTGCTTTGTCAGTAACAAATGTCCTCCTTTAAAATCAGTCTCTTTTATCTAACTACACATTTTTATATCACATTAGTGTCTAAGTCCTAGTTTCTCTTATTCTAGCTGTCATTACATTACAGTGATCTGAACAATCACGAGACTGTTTCAGAGGAGGATGTTCGATACGCTGCAATAGCTTCATGAGGCACATGGAGGTTTGCATGATCACAGCTTGTCATGGGCTTTATTTGAAACTTATTTTAAAGGGCAATATTCGACAGTGCAGATTCAGGGTAATATGTTTGCAGACGGAGCAGTTTTGAGCAGATGGGTCAACAGTGTGGTGCAACTGTGTAAGCAGGTTTCTAGAGCAACAGTTAAAGGCTGCTACATATGACAGGTTCTTACTATTCTGGTTAAACTAGCACCTCTCTAGCATGTGGCTTCATTTACTTCATTCCCCTTCACTGTTATGATGCATCCTGAGTTTGCACTAGAACTCATGCTTTTGGAGAATAATTTAATAGCATGTTATTATTACATTCTCATTCTTGTTATCTGTTGAGGGTCTGGCTGTTGTGATTACTTCTTACTCATTTCTATTGTGATTTATCTTTTGTGGCACTCTAATCTTCAGAAATGTCAAAATAATTGCATGATACAAAGAGATGACCACAGGCCCAGCTGGATAGTTCTGCCTCTGAAAAAAATCACCGGTTTAGGTGTGCTGAGGGTATCTGGCTCATCATTTTGATTGTACTGTATTTTTAGTATGGGTTCATTTCACACCACTTTATCTTGTCATCTTTTTAATACTTACATATATGGAGTATGTCTCTTGGATGAATACATTTTCACTATGGTTCAATATTCTGTATTTCTGTATATAGTACTTTCAGTATGGAAGATGACTATTTTGTAATGTTTAAGAAAAGATATAATCCTAGTTTTTAATGCCCTGTAAATAGGAATTATATGCATACAAGTGTACATATAAAGGCAGAGGATGTTATGCCCATCTTTTGGTTGGTTTGTTTTTTGCATGTGTCTATGTGGTAAATGATAATCTATCCTGCGCTGTGTTGTGTAACAATGTCTGACTCCTCACTGCTGCCTGTTGCATGCAGACGCATGGGAACTACCTGTGAACCCTCCTGGTGACTGGGGACAATGTCAAGTCTTAATATAGGTCTTTTCTATCACAGAGAGCGTTTGTTAGAGTATGAGCAGTCTACAAATAACCACAGACTGTTAAGCAAAAAGACAAATATGTGAAAAAAACGTGCATTAAATATTTTTGTGATTTTCCTTTCTGTTACTGGTTAACAGCTCTGAAGGAGCTCGGGGCTCGAGTGGGGGATTGACGTACAATCATAGATTTGCATTGTGCATCTGACAAATACATTTGTAGCAACAAACAAAAGACGTTTCATTTTCTCATGTGAAGCCCTGAAATGTCATTTTTTTATGTTTCTTTTTGGTGTTCATTTGCACTGATATCTCCAAAATAAAGTACTAAAATGCATGACTGTGTTTGCATCGTTATTATTTTTAGGTGGCTGATAAGAATCTAATGACCTCACTTATACAATGGCGGTTAGTATTAAAGGGAACATCAAAGAGACTGGCCTTATTAAAGTGCAGTGGGAGGATGTCCTGTATTCCCTTAAACCTACACCTCTTGGGCTGGTTCTCCTCCCTTCACAAAGGCAGGAAAGACACTGGGAGACAGAACACTAGAGGTCACCAGATGTGCTCCAAATTCTTTTATGTCACTTCAAAATACACCTCAGATAACAATAACATAAGCGCCATTAATGCAGCGGAGGTTTTTGTTTTGTTTTTTTACATTCTTTATCCTATTGTCAGAGGCTGGTAGAGTAGCCAAAAACTACTCACGTAACAGTAACACTATGTAATAAACACTAAAATAATGTTACTCAATTATAAGAACAAAGTAGTGGTCCTGGTAGGTGAATGAGGAATCTACTGCCAACTGTAATTGTAAAAGTAACATAACATGAACATATTACGCAAAACTGACTTGTGAGGTCTAAGCCATGCTATTTCAACTTGTGATGTCTTATTACTCAAATAGGAATAAAACCTACTCTACAAAAGCATATATATTTTTAAAAGTTACTTGAGTAAATGTAACTGTAGTGTAACTAGAGTAGCACCCACCTCTGCCTCTTGTGCCGCCCAGAGGTGAAGGCAAGTTCAAGCTAAACTTCCTTTGGACTTGGTCTGCATATGAAGTCCAGTGAACAGACAGCTTTTTGTCTGCAGTGCACTTTTGAAACCATGCCCCCTTCACTTCCCTTTTATTTAATCCTCCCCATGACTGACTACACACTCTTTAAACTCCCAATAACCTTTAGCCTCCACGAACTTCTCCATTTCAAGATTCTTATCAAGGCCTGAACCAGCGCTAACCTCCAGATTTCCTGCGACTGCCGAGGCGGTGGTAAATATAAAGCAAGAGTCACAAGTTTAAACTGAGGTCAAGGTGTAAGAAGTTGACAATCGGCTGTTTGTCTGTGGTTTCTCTTTGATTATCTGACCTAAGAGTGTAAAGGGCTCAGAGGATGTGAACCAATAGGTAGACCGCATAAGGACTCCCATCAATGAGTCGAAAGGCCAAGGTCTCGGAAGTACAACTATAGTACTATTCAAGGTTTTCACTTTCTTCTGCTTTAGCAAACATAATGACAAACGATGGACTTGTCACATAGTAATAAGTGACAAAGTATATGAACTGTATTTAGATCAGAAGTTGAAAGTTGGATTTGTGGGTTGTATGTTTCCTCATTGACACTCATTACTCCCATTTTTGTAGCTCAGTTGGTGGAGAGTTTGACCACTGATCCAAAGACTGACAGTTCGAATTCCTCTCTCAAAATTGGTAGAGAGGTCACATCCACTGACCCACAGGTTAGCGGTGTGATTCCAGCTCCCATAGATGAATGCTGTTGTTGTGTCCTCAGGCAAGACACTTAACCCACCTCACCCCCAGTGTCTGTGTACACTGGTGTATGAATGTGTGAGTGAATGGGTGAGTGGTTCCTTGATGTAAAGCGCTTTGAAACACTTGAAGGTGGAAAAGCTCTATATAAAAATGTGACCAGTTACCATTTATTGAAGAAATTTAAATTTTCTGAAACAATACTTTTACTTCTACTTGGGCAATATTTTGTTGAAGTAACAGTACTCTTACTTGAGTAAAAACCTTGGTTACTCTTACCACTGTGAGTCAATAGTGAGCCTTTATGTTGGCAATATTAAAAGATTTATACTTATTCCACCTTACCTTCAGATATGAATTGTTTTTATTATTTTTATGTCTACTTGTTGAACAATACGGAGTCTGTTGTATATTTAATGTTACACATATTTGATCAGCATAAGCTACTAGAACTGATCAACTGAGAATCTTACAGTGGAAATTACATATTTATTGCAGTAGTATTCTAAAGTATTTTTACAATGCAAAACTTCTACTTCAATGCTTTAATAATGTTACTCCTGCTTCCCCATATTGAGGTCAAATAAAAGTCAGTACATGTAATCAATGGCGGCACATGTGATAAATATACCCACAGATGTTAGATCACCCTCCTGCCTGCCACCATCTGACCTTTGACCTCACATGTTATATAAACAAACACACACTTGAGTTTTCCAGAACATTTGGGAAACTTTCACAGAAGCATGACATGACCTCAGTATTGTCATGTCAAAGTGTGTGAACTGTTTGGACTTTGAGAGATAGTAATTAGAGTTTTTTGTCATATACAAGTTAACAGGGCATGCAATGATATGAGCTGAGATGAAAAGAACCCATCAACTCACTTAAAAACAACTCTCTATCAAGATTAAAAGCACTTATACAGTTACACACACACAAAAAAACTTTCATAAGTACATTCACACTGTGAGGCTTTTGTAGTTAGTTTTGTTTTAATATGAGTATAAACCACTTTTTGTTGTCTTGGTCTAGATCCGGTTTAGTATAATATATTATCCTTGCATTCAGTGTTTTGATTGAAGGTAAATAAATCATCAAATCATAATTAAATTGTACTTATGCTGGTGCTTCACAATGGTAATAATAGCAGATGAGATCACATAAAAAGCAATAAGTTGAAGCTAAAATTCAAGTTTATTTATACAGTACATTTAAAACAACTTCAGCTGATCAAAGTGCTTCACATAAAAAGTTATCAAAAAAAAAAAAAACAGATAAGATAATACATATTAAAAGAATAATAAAAGACCAAAATATCATGTCTAGCTTGTATTAAATGCCAGGGAGGAGAGGGAGGTTTTCAGTCTAGTTGTAAAAGACTGTAAGGATATGACAGGCAGAGGAAGAACTTACTAGAAATGACATCAATATATACTGTGTAGTTTATATAATAGTAGTATAGTAAATAGTATAGCTGTAAGTAGTTGGTTTGCACAAAAAATGTATAGTTTTTGGGCTAACTAAAAATACTTATAATAACATACACAGTGTCCACTTTTTTTTTTGTTTCTTGACCTAAAAAATTATGTACACCAATTAAAAAAATAGCTTTGTCAAATTTAACCTTACACTTTTAACAGATCACAGATTAAAACCAGGACTAGCTCTTATCTTGGTCTAAATCAGCTCACCTCGTGCACAGGTCACAAGGACAAGATAAAAATAACATTCAGAACACTTGACCTTTACGATACCAAGATGTTCTGTTGCCTTGAGAATCACTACAAATATAGCCCATTCAACCGCCCTCGCTGCTCACGCAAACACCTCCCATCACCCAACAAAGAGGTTAGGGCCAAACACCTGGGGAAACTGCTCTGACAAACCAGGTCAAAACCGTTTATTTTCTCAACCTCGCTGCTCCCCCCACTGGGCCCTTTCCTTTTGAAGATCTGTCTCATGTGAAGTCTGTTCCTTAACCCCTCCCCTCTCCTCGGGTCGCGACCTTTTGGCCCGCCCCCTTCTCGCAGTGACCTTGCTGAGCCTGTTTCCTGGGATGGGATCAACTGTTGTCTTGCAGCTGTGGTCCTGCTCCTCCTCCCTTTCCCCCTCGCTCCCCTCCTCCAGCATGACAATTTTAAGACTATTCTTCTTCTGTTTGGGCTAAATATCGCACGTGCCTCTTTTCAATTATGTCTCGTGGCCCTTGGTTCTCTCCACAGTGAGAGCCTGAAAACATAATTACTCAAACAGAAAAGCATGTTTCAGCCGCATGCAAATGTTATACAGTAGAGGTGTGGGGAAGAATACTTTGAAAATGTGTTATAGTTACAGAATAGTGAACCTGCATTACTTTGTGTAAGCTGTTTCATGGTCATGCATTCTGAATACACTTTGACCAACATATTGTAATATTAAAAACAGCTTCACATTTTATCAAAATCAAAATAACTTTATTTATCCATTAGGAACTAAAACTGCAGACAGATCACTAGCACAAGTAGAGACCCATAAAATAAAATTAGCACATTCATCATCACATAACAGTAAAAATATATTATGCAATTATTTATTGCTAATAAAGGAACAAACTGCTCATGCACGCACCACAAGAGAAGTGTGTTCTATTTTTCTCACTATTACCGGGCAGTTTCAAGCCTGAATTGCACTGTTATGTATGTGTTGTTTGGTTTTAAAGAAGTAAAACTGTACCAGAATACAGTAACTCAGAATTAGTATTCTGAATGAATATTTTCTGTACATGTATTTAGTTACTTCCCAACACTGTTTTTAACATATAGTTAATATTTGTACAGGGATATTATTATGGTTATTTAAAAGTGTATGTAATGCATGTATACAATGTAATATTCATGACGGCAGTGTGTCCCTGAAGTCCAGAAGAGCCTGTCACTTTGAGAGATCCTGACACTGAAAGAACATGGATGATATTTGCTGTGTCAGATAAGAACAAGGGTAAATGTTTTACAAACTGGCTGGGGACAAGAAGCCATGTCAATCTTCTGTCTGCAGCCCTCCACCACATCAGTACGAGCAGACTGTGGTACTACAAGATAAGTTAAAGTGCATATGACAGTTTACACTAAATACTACATAAACAATTGTATTTAAGCATTTGTTTTCTCTAGTTTAACCATTTTGGTGAAGTTTTCTTTTTTCTTCCTGGTTGGACATTGACTGCCCATGTACCAGGAACCAGCAGATCTGACACTTAGAGGTGATTCTACAATTGCACTGTCAACAAAGCCAAAGTTCATCTAATTTGCACATCATTATTATTTAACTAATATTATTAAATGAATCTTATCTTATATGAATGTCAGAAAATTGTGGTTTCTGCATTTTGGATGGGAATTTCTGTAATGATGAGATAGACAGAATGGTTTCTTTTTAGAAGCCAGGACTACTTCCTGTCTTTATTTATTTTTTCAAACTATGATAAATATTTACCATACTCTTTATCCCTGGATTCCAACCTGACAGTAATAATTACAAAAACATGAAAACCATTCAAATGCACTTTAACTTGTCTCTCAAAATCAATATTTTGACATTTTTGGTTCTACAACTAACGACCATAAAGAACACGTTTCTAATTCTGTGTTCAAATGAGGAAATGATTGTATTGTTAGAGTTCTGGTAAATGTACACGACAACATATTACAACACTGGGGCCTTTTAATCATTTATAAAGCACATCAATAATTCTCTAATTCTCACTGACTTCTGTTCATCCATCTTTTTACCCCAGCCCCTGTTTTAGAGGGAGAATAAACCAGACCCACTAATTTCCTCTAAGTTTCATCACAAATAGCGACATTGTGCTTGATCTGCAGGTCATGAACTTTCCGAGTAAACATTTCTCGAAATCCCCGGTAGAATGGGAAAGGGCAGTTGAGTGTCATCTCGTCTCGCACGGACCGGCCAGGGACGTGAACTTTGAGCTGGGGGCCGAGGGTCATTTACGACAGAGCACGGCAAATTTAACTCAGAGTTTGTGCTCTGATGTTCCACCCAGCGTGAAGCCAGCAAAGAGCAACACTGCCCCTGCTCCACTCACCAGAGGAAAGGGTGGAGCGCTTACAAAAGCGTTGGTGTTGGGTAATCGGACGACCTTAACCTTAGAAAAGATGGGAGAAGAACAAAAGGTTAATAGACTTTAATGTGAAAGATATGGAGAAATAAACAATATGCAAACATGCTATGCAGGCAATACAACAGTTCAAAAATATAAATAAATTAATGTGTCTCGCTCTTTATTATTACTGATTATAAATTTTATATATGCCACGTAAAAAAAAAAAAAATCTCAAAATAACATTATTATTTGCCATGCAGTTCTTGAAAATATATGTAACCCTAACAGTGGAGCATAAAAAAAATACTCAAGTAAAAGTAAAAGTCTCACATGGAAAGTAGCAGTACATGAAGTAAAAGTATTAAAATACATACTTAAAATCTACTTAAAGAGTTATCTTATCTATAATAAAGCTTCAAATACAGTGATTTTGATAAAGACTTGTGTTGAAGAAAAGCAGAAACATTTTTTTTTTCTAAGCTGGTTTTATTTGTTAATTTTTGTTTGTTCAGTTCAGCAGGTCTCAGACAATAATAAAAAAATACTTGTTCTCAAATGTAGTGAAGTAAAGTAAAAAGTGTCCACTTTAAAATTGACTAAAGTACAGTACTTTACTAATTTTACTTGATTATGTTCCACCACTGAGCTCTAATACAGCCCTAATACAATATCTGAAACATGTGTTACAATCATGTAAAGGCACCAGTTTATTACATGTGCAGTGAAAAGTCCCATTACAAATCAATAGAGGTGCATTTTTTCTGTAAGTTTAAGCTCATCTGAAAGAACAACTGTGCACATATTTAAAGTTTGCTTGGTAATTTTCTCCTGTGCATTTTGAAGAATCCAAATTGACAGTGTGCTTGTAACCTGATAGTAATTAAAGAAGCGTCAGTATGTGTGTGATAAATATGAACAGGCGGTAATTGCTGGAGCCCTGAGCAGCCAGAGTAAATGTCTTCCATAATAAGAATTACAAACCTGCAAAACGGCCAGACTGCTCGCAAACACAGATCTTGTCAGGATGCACTACATCCAGCCACGACAGCCTTTAACTACTTCATTCTTCACCCTGTCATAAAATCAATGCTCATATTGCACTCTGAGGAGAAAAACCAGGGGAAAGGAAAGGACACAATCACTGTTGTTTATAATTAAATGAACTTGGTATTGTTGCTGTCTCGCCTGTTTGCAGCAAAATACATTAATATGTGTTTGCTGGGCACTTTCCGTGTTTCTCAGGTGGATAACATAATAACATTAGTGATAGATGTGCTAATATCAAATGCGAGTTAGCGACATAACTCCCAGTATGCAACACTCATCGTTTCATTTACGACTTGCCCTACATATAAGATTAGAGATTTCGTCAGTGTGTAATTGTGACTTGCATTCTAGGTTTCAACCAGCTTTAGGCCAATCTTCCAGCGTGGTTCTTTCTTTCACTGTGCTGTCTCAGGATCTGGAGATGGGTCCCTGGGGATTGTGCGACGGTCGCCCACTGCTCCTGACAGGCTGCTCCAAGGCACTGGTTGAAGAATGGGTCAAATGCAGAGGACAAATTTCCCCAAAGGACCAATAAAGTCTAGGAACAAAACGGGAAGCTGGTTCACACAACACATCATCACAATAATAATACATCTTCAAATCCTATATTCTACAAATTAGTTTCTATTAGAAGCAATACACTTGGTGATGTATTACTGCAAGATGTCAGCCACAAGGGGTCAGTAAAGATGCATATGACTTCATTTCTGTAAAAACAGGGACATGTTAGGACACACTATAAACTTTAAGCTCATACATATCACCTGCAATAAAACCATATGATCCTCTAAATAAGTGAGATGAGGGTCAAGGGCCTAAATGACTGTGCAGGACAACCAAAATATACAATTCAATTCAAGTTTATTTATGTAGCACATTTTAAACTGTGCTATATAAAAGTGCTTCTAATAAAAGTCAACAAAAACACAAATATACAGATACATTTGTATATCGACACAACACTATACATAGGGAAACACCAAGATATCCTGTCTAGCAAGTATTAAATGCCAGGGAGAAGAGGTCTTAAGTCTTAAACCAAAGACTGAGAGTATCTGACAGGCAGAGGGCGCTGTTCCATAGTCTGGGCGCTGCCACAGAAAAGGCTCTCTCACCTCTGGTTTTGAGTCTGGCTTTGGGGACATACAGCAGGGTCTGGGTGGAGTATACAGCTGCAGTAACTCCCTCAAATAAAGAGGACCCATAGAGTCCACGCTTTTAAATGCAATCAATAACATTTTTAATTACACCCAACCAGGACGACCAAAAGAGGGACAAGTAGTCACCTTAACTGTAGCCATAAATCCAGTAGTTCAAGCATTTACTCCAGAACTAAGAATTGATTTTTAGGAAGTGTCTTTCTAACTTTCGTTTATTTAACAACTAAACCAGTAGATTGTGATTGTACTTTGTCTTACGCCTGAAATCATACACCCAGTGCCTTAAGAACAAATTGGCCCAAATATATCAAACTTCAGAGGCTTGTGCCAAGTCATTTAGATTTAAAGCCATTATGTGATAGACTACACTCATATAAATGGACACAACTCAATTTCATACAGAGAGCGGCACAATGGCCCATTCTCCAGCGCTGCAGATAATACCCTAAGAAGCTTTGTCAGCCAGATCCAGAGACATATAATTGCCGGAAGCCCTTGGTTAATAAGAAAATATATATCACTTAATGCATGATGATTCTACAATGTTGAAGCTTTGGAGCCAATACACTAGCTGGCAGACTTTGAAATCCCACAATAAGAAGGGAAGTGAAGTCATTTACATAAACTGACTAATTAATGTTGTTATGCGATAAGCTTTCATCTATTATTGCGTAAAAAATTACCATAGCTGTTGTGTTGGATGCGTTTTCTGTTTGCGGGATGGTGGCTGTGTGAGTAGCTCTCTTGAAGGTTCATGCATAAGCTCAATCTCCAGACCTGGTGTGTGATAAGAGTACTTTGTTCTCCCCACTGTGTACTCCTGTTTTCCCCATCAGCCTAAAACATGCATAAATGATTAATCCTTCAGTAACATGGGTCTTACCAACCCTTACTCAAGACGTGGAAACAGACCCACATCCCTGACATGTTCCCAAATGGGTCAAATGCAGACTTGCAACACCTTTGTTGGGTGGTTGGTAGAGATAAAATTGTGAAAAAAGCATGTAACATTGTCCATTCTTCAGTATTTAATAAGTGGGACTTCTGTCACTTCACAACAAGGTGCATTTTTTGCTTTATGCTTATTTTCAAGCACGGTTTACTGTATTTTAGCTTAAAAAAATGACAATATACTCCCCTATTTACTGTTGGCAGGTATCAAATTGGTCAAAAATAGGGACACATGGCACATTCCTTGTATAACTGGGACAAATCGATAGCTTAGGATAAAACTGTTGGGAAAGGGGACACAGGGATCAAAACTGAGACTGTCCCAGGTCAATGTGGACGTCTGGTCACTCTATTCCTTTGGCAACAGTATCGTATAGCCTACCTTACCATATTATTATTATTTCTACTTCTCTTATCTTACTCCTTTAGGTTTATAAGATATCTTTTGGGATAACCATTGGATTTAAATATGGTAATTGCTAATTTAGTTGTTGGCCTTTTATCATTTTCTTAAATTCAATTGGCATTTCTTGCACATGGAGTCTGCATAGTGGGTGGGTGCGCCTTTCAAGAGTATGTCCTTAAAATGCTTGAATTGAACCCTTGAAAAATTGGACGACTTCCAAACCAAATAGTCTTATACAGCAGATAAAGTAAGTTAAGTTTTGTGCATGTCCAGAATGTTAAGACTGAAGATGAGGCTGCTTCCCCCGCAGAGCAGATCCTAAGGCACTTCATCAAAGCTATAGCCTACTCCACTATTCACATGCGCCCCTTTACGCATCTATTTTACCCTATTCACTCACATTAGAATGAGTGGCCCACGCAGGTAAGATTAGACCATGCACGGGCACCCCACGACGCTCCATTCTGAGACACTCGTGTAACCCAACTATTTTAAGTTATGATGTCATCCCGCGTGTCCCGTTCATGGTGGATTACTGAATTAGACAGACAGCGAGGGGATTTTCGGTGTCCTGGTGTGAGTGAAGCTATTATCACACAGCCCGCAGGCTTCATTTCGGGATCCGTTTTGATCTTCAACAAACAAGTCGGGGCCCTTTATATCAGTCTGTCAGCCCGGCCCAATCTACGCCGACGACTCTTTGACTTTACCAATTGATATTTTGTGATTGGTTTCCTGACAGCGCCCCCACAGTCTCTGATTGATAGCTCCACCTCCCGCCTCGAGGTCAAACTGTGGGTGAGGAGGTGTCCGCGCGCTCAAGACGTCCCCTCTGTGTGCGTAAGGTAAACTTTACTCTACTAACTTCAGCCGCAGCAGCCAGCTACGTGTGCAAAGTAAAATATTGATTAAAATCTAGCCCTGATTTATCATTCTGTTTGACTCACAGTTATGCCTGATTTACATTAATCATTTCATTTTTCTACGTTCATGCAGATGCTGGGGGTTCTTAATTATTCAAGACGCTCAGTCCTATGAAAATGACATGTTGCCATCTGCTGGACAGTAGTTGAATTACAATGCAATACAGCAAAACTTACTAGGCCTATATAAAATTGTCGTATTGTCATATAGAGGCCTATACATTTATTCTATTAATATTTTTTATAATAATTGCCCTAAAAAGTTGCAGGAAAATACTATTACATAACTTCCAATTTGAGCTTATCAAAATGCATCCCCCATCAGGACAAGTTATTGCCCTACCTATTAATATTTATATGCTCTAGTTAGATGACACAGTTCATGATAACAAAGCATGATGGGGGCTTCAGTTATAACTATGACAACAATGCTGTTCATGAACATCCAAAGGCTGACCCAGTTCCATTGAGGACTCTTCTTTTCCATCTTGCTCTGAATTAATAACAGCTGACAGATTTGAATGCCCACTGTTTATATCCTACTTTGAATTTTTCTAGGGTTCTACATAATTAATTTAGCCTACTAACTTTGGTAAAGTTGAGAAAGTATTGTGGTAGTTGTGTAAGCTATATCTGACGTTCAAATAGGCCTAACTTATCTGCCAGAATGTTTCTGTATGTAGGCCTACTAGCCTATATTCTGTCTGTTCTGCCTGTCAAAAATACCAAAGTGAACATAAATAAACCAATTGGAATGACTGTGGATCTGTGACTGTCCACACCAAGGAACACAGCACTGTACCAGGTCTTTTTTTATCATTACCATTTTCTTAATTTTACCTTCATATATCCCTTCTTGTTCATTTTTCCATTTGAAATCACCCCTCTTACTTGCTCTTTCTTTCTTTCTTTCTTTCAACTTCAACATGCTTTAGGCACACACACACACACCCCCACACCCACACACACCCCACACACACACACACACAGGCTACACATAAACACAATAAACACTCAATCATGTATTTTTATTTATTTATTAATTTGTGTCTTGTCTACAAACTCCCGTTATGTCTTCTGTCTTGTTGTTTGAATCAGTATGTCTTCTTATTAATGTGCCTTGGACCTACAATGTTGTATTTAAAAATGCTTAACTTCAACACAAATGTGTATTTAGCTTCAGTGAATGGCTTGGTTTCAGCTACTTTATGCAAGTACACATACAGTCTATAGGGTTTGGATACTGATAGCAGCTCCTTGAGCCAAAAAGGTCTTAAAATTGGGTCATGAAAAAGAGGGTCACTCTAGCTCTTGATTCCTTGTCTGGTAGCCTATGTCCATGATTATTAATTTAACAGTTTAGGTCTATACACAAAATATAGACTTAGAAAAGAATGACAAAGAAAATAAATCAAGAATTAGATGGAAAGCAGCTTCATAAAAATGTGTCTGATGGATACATGTAACCAGTTCATATATATGTATAATTACACAAAATGGTGCTTTTGTTTATTACAGTTTTGTTCATACCTGATGTTTAACTTTATGTGCAGCCTTGGTCCTCCAGCCGCTTGTTCTTTGTTTTTCTTTCTTCTTCGTGTGTCCTTCTCCTTGCCTCTGGTATAAATTTGGGTTTTGACTCTTCCCTTTGCAAATCAGTATTGGAAAGAAGTCAGTCATCTATTGGTATCCCAATGTTAAAGTGTCCTCTTGTAATTATCTTTGCTTTTGTTTACATCTGTGGTTATATTTTATTTGTATTTAAGTTAATGTTTAGCTCATTTGTTGTTCCGTTGTTTTCATTTATTTATATAGGCAAGTGTGGGGAGATGCTAACTTTGTCATGTTATTGTCTTCATAGTGTGGGCTGGACCAAATTGAGGCATATGTTAATACAGTTTTATATTTTTGTGAAACAGATTAAAGGTGACTGCTTCCAAAAATTCCTGCTGTGTCTCGTGGCTCCTTAGCACCTCACAAAATAACAACAACGCAGAAGTCCACCTGTCACATACACCACTTGCTTGTCTCAGTGGATATGTTACTGCATTGCCTGGATATGTTCCACAGTGTAGCACTAACATATCTACCATGCATTTATTTAATTACAGCTGTTTTTATTGCTCAAAAACACCTTAAAATACATGGAGTGTGGGGGGGTGGGTGGGTTGTGTGTGTGTGTGTGTGTGGGTGGGTGGGTGGGGGTGTGTGTGCGTGTGTGCGTGTGTGTGTGTGTGGGGGGGGGGTGCGTGTGTGTGTGTGTGTGTGTGTGTGCTCACCTCTGCATAGATCTTACCTGTACCTTTGCTTGATGATATCACTTGATAAATATAATGCCATTGGATAAATATAATGCCATGCATATCATGCAAAGTAATAATGTTTAAAACTCCTTTAAAATGGTCTAAATGGCAAAAGCGGGACATGAAACTGCCAAACCACAGACCACTTACTAAACCATTTAAAACTTTAGTGAAGGTCAGTGATGCATAATAATGAATGTGTTCGTGCATGAATGTTTAGTCTGGAAATGTGGAAAAAATGCAATGGAAAAAGCATTAGGCTATTACAGAAATAACAGTATTACAAACAAACAACTAAATGCAGAAACCTAAAGGATAATATAATGAAAAGCTTATCAAAAATATAAATGCAGCTGGGATTAATTACACAATATTAATCACTTAAATATGAATAACTCATTTTATTTAACTTTTTTTTTCAAGCAGAAGTAAAGCCTGAAAGTATAATAAAATCTTATTATAGATTGATGAAGTAAACGCACAGCAGAAGCGCGCATGGATGTTGACGTAAATGGAGTTGAAACAGACCTGAGTGATCGAGCACAGATGCCAGCCCCAGAGCACAGTGTTTTCATGCTTTCAACCTGCGCCACTCTCTCTGCCATGGCGTCCGTAATGTTTCTCATGAAGGAGGGGACATCATAGCAGCGCATTCCTTCTTGATTCTCTCAAGTTTGTCGTGCGTTTACTACATTCATTCTTGAATACAACTATTCCGTGAACCGGCCATGACCGTGGAGCAGAATGTCCTCCAGCAGCATTCTCAGAAGGTAAGCGCACAGGCTAACTTATGGCTAACTTTAGCTAAAGTGATGCTAACTGGGGCGCAAACTGCGTACCGAGTTAGTTATGCAGTATCCTTTGGGCGTTACTTAACCCGCATGTCAGATTATTACCCAACCCAAGGAAATATGAAAAACCAACTAATAAATCATTTGGGAAACGTCTACATTGTCAAGATTAGCTTCGATGTTATCCCAGTGTATAGCACTCCGTTATCCAATGTTTTGCAAGATGCTCAGGAATGTTAGCTCAACTCTGCGCGGAATGGAAGTTCAGCTTAACATATGTATTTTCCAAGTGAATGCAAACGTGCATCTTTATGAATGGATCGCACTGTGTCACATGTGAAAAACACGCTTTATTTTAGTTAGCTAACGTTAGCTAGCTTAACAGTGTCGTCAATAGAAATAAACAAGGCCAACAGAAATCGGGTTTAAGTTTTGTTTCACTTAAAACACGAGGCTATAATAGCTCATGTTTGTTGTTATTGTGGTTTCTGATCGTGGCCCAGACTCGTCATGTTTGAATAGATGGTGTGATTGTTGTGATCAGGTGGTGTCTGTCTTAGTAAAGCAATACGTGATCTTTGTTTACAAAGCATGACCAGCGGGAAATGTAGAGGCACACCGAGCCCCCGCTGCTCTAGTGTAGGGTGTTTCATAACACAGAGATGCTCAACTTAGGTTTCATTTATAGGGGTGTTATTAGCACTTATGAGAACTCTGCAAGTAGAACTTTAAATGCATATTTTGTATTACATAAAAGGAATTTCAAACCCGGTACATGTGTTGTGATATGTGTTTAATCTAATTTTTAAACTAACTAAAACATGCTTTAATAAAAATACAGACATAAAAGCAATAAAAAGTAAAACAAAAGTAGGACAAGCCAGCCAACACTATACAAAAACTGGACAAGTGATAGGCCTTGCCCCAAAATGCAACACATTAAACCATCATTACATAAAAAGTAGTATTTATAATATTTAAGTAGAGGTAAATATTTTAGTATCCCACATTGATGAACAAGAACAAATTTTATGAAGATAAGTGAGCTGTGATTATAATTGGTGTTCAATATTTTATGACTTGGCCGTTCTTAGAACAGTAACAAGGTGTAGCGTGTGCATGTAATAACTTGCATATAGTCACATGAGGTCAAATTCAAACAACGCCTAATCCTGTCTATGTGTCTGTGTTCCTTTTGCAACTCCTTTAAACGCGCATACCAAAACTGTGCCAGAACCTGATAGCTGTAATGCACTTGGAAGGCCCCTGTCTGTAACCTGCCCCACACTGGCCTTGCAGAGAATGCAGCGGTGTTATTCACAAGCGGATGACCACTATGACAAACCACTAAAGCAGGCTGGTCACATGAGGATGAGAAGTCCTGTGTATCCTGGTGGCATACAGTTGTGCAGTCTGCTGCAGAGAACTGTTTTTCCTCTTCTGTAGTCTGCCCCTGCAGTGGCAACTAAATTCAGATAATATAGTATTTGCTCAGCCTTACAATGATGATTACAATAGAATAGGTATCTTTTCACTGTAAGTAAATGCATTAGACTTCCATGCGACCTATGAGGAATGTTAAGGAATGAATTAGGTAACAGTCTGTAACTTAGTACAAAACTGAACGGTTTCTAAACAGATTACAAAGATTCCTCTTTTAATGCCATAAAATTATACTTAATTGAATACAGCTTAACATGCCACATTTCTAGGCGTGACTTTCACTGCTTTATGTGCAGTTACTTTAGCAACCACATTCAAACAAATTGAGTCATTGTTCATAGAAAAAAAATTACTAGCGGAAGAGCAAAGATCCTGTTTTGAACTGAACTTGTGTGTTGCCCAGTGCACCTGTGGAAGCTGAGGTTTGCCTTAGACTTCTGGTTTGGACACTGACACTAAGTGCTCTTCTTCAGGTCATTATTTATAGAGCTTTATTCAAGGTATACATTGCAGGTTAAGTGGGGTGTGAGGCCAGCTTTAGGGCATCTGGCTTTGGCATATTTTGTACAAACACAGTTTTATGTGATTCCAGGAACTGACAAGTAATAACTATGTTTCAGCTTTGGAGTTCTATTTACCTTTAGGCGTTTAGGGAAGACTTTGATGTGAATAGTAACTTTTAAAACTGCATGTCAAAAAGAACAGAAGTCCTTAAATCTTCCCTTAAACTATGTAAATATTTATCAAAATCCTTAAGAGTGCTTTTAAAATGTAGGCTGAATTTTACTGTCTTTCAACAGCATCAACAGACGCTACTAAACCAGTTGAGAGAAGTTACAGGCACTACAGACGTTCAGTTGCTTCAACAAGCTCTTCAGGTATGCTAGAATAGTATAATGACAATTTAAATGGCAATAGATTTGCAATTAGTGATTTCATCATAATAAAAAAAGGTTTGATACACCCATACCAATTTGATACCTCAGTGATAATAAAAACCTTTTCTTTTACACATATTAATAGTTGTTTCTTTAATATTTCTATGTCATCTTATAGCAGCTCTGATATAGGTCAAGACTAGGCCTGTCACGATAATTACTATACTGACTTATCGCTCAATACATGAAAACTAGAACAATATATTTTTGGACTCTATTAATCAGGTGTACATTGTCTTTGCAATAATGGGGAGATTTTTGTTATTTTTGTTGTAATACGATAAAATGTGAGCAACTCAAGCCTTTTCATGTTACTCTCTATTTTTAAATTGGTTTACTAGGATTATCCTGCTTTGTGTCAGTAGCATAAAGTAGTTTCAGTATTATCGTTTATGGTGATATTTCTCTGGTGCAATATATCGTGCTTCAAAATTTGTTATTGTGACAGGCCTAGTCGAAACTTCTAAAAATATTCAGATTAGATTAAATTTTTCCTTTTTGATTTCTTTCATTATTTAAATAAGTATCTAGTTTTATTATCAATTATTATCTTGGTATGCTTTTGTCAACCTTTCCCCCACTTTATGTATGCAACACATTTCACTGCTATTACAACTTTAAAATGGTGCAGGAGGCTGTTGTAAACATAACCAATGAAAATGTTGCAGGCAAGCAATGGAGACCTTGCGGAGGCCGTTGCTTTTCTAACAGAGAAGAACGCCAAAGTTCCTCAGCAACAAGATGAGACGACCTACTATCAGACGTCTCAAGTGCCTGGTGACAGATACATCAGCGTGGGAAGCCAAGCAGACACAAGTACGCAGCGAAAACAAACTACAATACTTATATGAATGCTACGGGTGCAACCGTACTCATTAGAATATATACTTATTATCAAATTGTTCAATACGACCCTCACAATTCAAAACATGTTTGTAGTTCAGTGCATTGCATACTTTGCAGATGCCGGTAGAAAAGGCCTAACTTGCTATAGTTGAACCATCAAGATATAGTATAATTGAACTAAATAGATTAGTAATAATGTGGATGGTGTGCTTTACGTCTTTTCAGAGTTTTAGAAGCTGGCATTGCAAAAAAAAACAAAAAAACATTATTGTATAATTGAAATATTATGTTTTTGATAATTGCAATAAAAATAAGACTGAACATTTTATTTATTCTTTTGAAGACTTAAAATTCATAGAACTTGATATTGTAACCCATGTATGAAGATCTGTATTGAATTGTAAGAAAACTGTATTGTTGAATCCTTAATGAATACCAGTTCTTCTACAAACCAAATACAAAGTTCACACTTGTAGAGTTGTGACTTAACTGGAACTCAACTCAGAACTAAATCTCAACTAGACCAGGACTAAACCAAGCCTAGAACAGGACCAAACCAAGTCTACATTTGGCTTTTTAGCCCAGTTTGAAGCCAAATGTACAATTGAATCCTGGACTATAAAAGCACAAGTGTGAACGGCCCTATGGTAACACATTTATCTTATGTTTGTGTAGATGTGATAGATCTCACTGGGGATGACAAAGATGACCTCCAGAGGGCAATTGCGCTCAGCCTGGAGGAATCAAACCGGGCATTCAGGGAGACGGGCATCACAGACGAGGAGCAGGCCATTAGCAGGTGAGTTTCAATTAACCTAATATTTTACTTGCCTAACCAGCTCTTCAGTGTACTCGTCAGAGTGTAGTCTTCACAATGTACCTTTCACAGTGTATCTATCTCTATGTGCATGTGACACAGGGCAAATAGTAGTAATGGCATGCTTTTGTATGTGTTTTTCAGAGTTTTAGAAGCCAGCATTGCAGAAAACAAGGCAAGTCTGAAGCGCACCCACACAGAGGTATGGAGCGATTCTCCAAATCCGCACGACAGGAAGAGGATAGACAACTGTCCCGTGGGCCTGAAAAATGTTGGCAATACCTGCTGGTTCAGTGCAGTTATACAGGTGAGACTCTTTCTGTCAATCAAATCTGTCATGTCTTCTTACATTTGCCTTAAAGTTAGTAATAAAGTAATGCATTTAAATTGGTTTTGCCCCAGTACATATATATTGCAAAAGCTGCTCCCAGGGTCAAAATAAGACTGTGTGCTCTGTGTGTCTTATTATAAAACTGTTTCAGCACCACAAACCAGGAAGTGTGCTGTTAGCATGCTAGTTCTTGTTAGCATTACTGTGATGGTCACACCCTATTGTGTTGTGTTGTGAAATGCATTATGAAAGCAATGAAAAGTGATATATTGAACAGCTGCAAACCTTTTAAAACTAAACAATTTTTTTCATATTTTTAAGACAGTAAAAAAGGCACAACACTTTTTAAACTAATCGACTGCTGCACAAATATGACAGATGAGCACTGGATACAGAATCACATGGTGTCTGCCTTCTGTGTGTAATATAACCCCACCCCATGAGAAATAGGCATAGGTTCAAACTCATCATGCTGTGCTAGATTCAAGTAAACAACATTCCACCATAGTAGCAGTGTGTTGCATATGTGCTTGTTGTTGGAAACAGATATAACTACTTTATATAATTTTGATCTCACATTAGTTTAAGTGCTATACCCAATTTTTTTCATGTAATAAATAAAAATCAGGTTTTGACGTAGTACAGATATATTGTAACACATCTCAGCGTCAGAATGACTAGGCTGTCTGCTTTCGGCATTAAATTAAAAAACGTTTTTAGCATCAGTGAACTGGGAAGTAGTACTGTTAGCATGCTAGTTGTTGCCACCATGGGGGCAAAACTTCGCTCTAGCCTCTAACAGTTGTGAAATGTTCATATAACTATTTATGGTGAATAATGTGGGCAACAGTGGCTCTGTGGTCAGAGCTGTCCTCCTCTGACCTTTGGGTTGGGGGAGCACAGCTCTCACTGAGCCACTGTTCCTGCGTGAACCAAGTTCTGTTGTTGTGTCCTTAGGCAAGACACTTCACTCGCGTTGCGTAGTATGAAAGTGGTGTGGTGCGTGAATGATACAATAGTAGCATACCACCACCAAGTCTGGACTGAATAAATAATGACTACAGTGTAGCGGCTTTGATGAGCCTGTAAAGTGTGTTACAAGTGTAAAGCATTATTATTATTATTATTATTATTATTATTAGTAGTAGTAGTAGTAGTAGTAGTAGTAGTAGTAGTAGTATTGGTGTTAGTATTAGCATTAGTATTACTATTATTATTATTATTATTATTATTATCATAATCAAAGTGAGGAATGATTCTCCAAACAGTTTAAAATGAACTAGTTCTGTTTTTCATGCTTTTTAAGACTGTAAGAATCAGGTACAGCGCCTTGTGGTAGACTTCACTACAATATTTAGTCTAATTTTATGTTTTCATTTTTTTCCCCAAAGTCTTTGTTCAACTTATTGGAGTTCCAAAGGCTTGTGCTCCAGTACTCTCCTCCAGCCAGAGTTCAAGACCTGCCTCGCAACCAGAAGGTGAGAGTTTTAGGAGGAACCAGTGACCTTGATACATGTCCCTTATTGTTAAACATTCATGCACAAAAGTGTGTTTGCATCATATTTTATTTATGGTTTGTACATGATCTCAGATCTGGCAACTGAATTGCCCTTTGGGATTAATAAAGTTGTTGAATGATTGATTGTATTGGTGAAATGTATCTAATTTCACAGTTTTGAAGCTGCTGTGTCTCTTTTTTTAAGGAACACAGAAATTTACCTTTCATGCAAGAGTTGAGACACCTCTTCTCTCTAATGGTTGGCTCTAAGAGAAAATATGTGGATCCTTCACGGGCTGTGGAAATCCTGAAAGATGCTTTTAAGTCCAGTGAGCTGCAGCAGGTAAGGCAATTCACTTTTTGCATTTAATTGAATGTTTTGTTTTTTTAGCTTTTGCAGCTATCCCATCACATTGTGGTGACCAAAATCTGCATACGCATGCACATCTTGGAGCCATTTCCTGTATGGAGACAATTATCTGGTTGCTATGACAAAAATCCTTTTATTATTAAATTAACAACATGGTCTCAAATTCAGATACGTGATCTAATAGGTTAAGATTATGGTTTGGCATGTAGTGACTGTGGAACAGTCTCCAAGAAATGAATATAAATCTATGTAATGAGTTCAAAAAGCATACAGCCCCAGCATACACTACCAGTCAAAGGTTTGGACACACCCTCTCATTCAATGTTTTTTATGTATTTATTTGTAATACTTTTAACATTTTATATACATACAGAAGACATGAAATATATGAAGTAAGATGCATGGAATTATGTAGCAAATAAAAAACACTAAATAACTGAGGTCTTCTTCTAAAATGTAGAAAGTAGTAAAAACCAAGAACATTTTTTTTTACGAGATGGTGTGTCCAAACTTTGGACTGGTAGTGTATGTGTATCCACAAAACCAGAGTGTGGCCACAGTTGTTTTCGTCATTCTTGTCTCTCTTTTGTTCTTCTGCTGTCTGTCTCTACTGCTCTGATCCCTCTACTTTGTAACCTTTCAAGAACGCTTAACCCCTCTAACGTTCCACTAGTAATCCGTCCACCCTTCTTAGCCTCTTTGAACTTGCTCAAATAATATTGACCAGGAATTAGCTGTGGTGCATACATGTCCTATAATGTAAGTTCCATCTGTCAAGTGCACTGATCTTGTCCTTACATAAGCAGAAGCACTGAGCCCGCGTCTACAGGGGGCAGCTTGGGTCACCTCGTATGGCCTCTGTTCTCATCAGTCATGTCACTCCTCTGTGTATTAAGCCGATCAGATAGACATTGAACTGAATCACAAGACACCATTGATGTCTTCTTGAGAGTGGCTCCAGGATCTGCAGTTTTCCTTTGAAGTTCAGCAATTTCCTTTGTCAAGACCAACTACCTCAAATCCTAAGATCAGTGTAGTTAGCAGATGATGGCACTGTCAGACAAGTGTAGGGATGGGTGATGTTTGTGAATGTGTGTGTGTGTGTGTGGGTATGTATATACACACACCCACACACACCCCCACGCACATACATACATACATATATATATATATATATATATATATATATATATATATATATATATATATATATATATATATATATATATATATATATATATATATATATATATATATATATATATATATATATATATGAGAGAGAGAGAAGTTAATTTGTAATTTGAACTTGACTTGAGCATTGGTATGGATTTTAAGATATTGGTATTGGCAAATACTATAGTAAAAGAAAAAATCCATTCTGTCAACTGGTCAAAACATTTTTTGGTTGAAGACTTTTCACTGCTCATCCAACCCGCTTCTTCAGTCTGACCAGAACTGAAGAAGCCACTTGGATGAGCAGCGAGACAACTGAGGGAGAAAGTAAAGTAATAGATATTGTATTAGCTTCAAAATCCATATAACTGTCCTAATAAAAAGCAAGAGAGAGAGTCTAGTCATTTAAAAAGTATTCTTTGTTTTTATCATTAGCAGGATGTGAGTGAGTTTACCCACAAGTTGTTGGACTGGCTTGAAGATGCATTTCAGATGAAGGCTGAAGAAGACCGGTACGCAAAAAATGTTTACTTTGGCATGCATATTTGTAATGTTCTTGTTTCTTGTACATATTGTGTTTATGTTTATTAAAATAAATCCTTAAAACTATGTCAGGGAGGGTGAGAAGCCGAAGAACCCAATGGTGGAGCTGTTCTATGGACGTTTCCTTGCTGTTGGTGTCCTCGAAGGTGAGATGATATGTTTAATCACAAACCATAAAGACTACAAGACATAACAAAGGGAAGGAGGGCTGGCACGTTCTGATTGCAGTAGCGGGAATGCAAGTCTTTGCCCCGAGTAATGAAAGGTGACCTTGCCTTAATGAGATGTGGTCCATGTAAACGAGCAGGGTGGGTGCATTGATTGTAGAAGACCTTGACGGCTGATTGACATTGTGCTTATTATGCATGACAATACTGGCCCAGAGCCACACAAAGCTGGGCCAGTGGACTCTGCTACTCATAAAATGACCTTAATGCCTCATCTGCATGTCCGCTAGCATCTCCCTCTGCTTCACTGTGGGGAGATTCTCGGCAGTTGTTTAAATCATCATAATGTGTGAGTGACTGCTGAACAAGTCAAAAGCAAATAAGTGTGAAATGGATTTAATTATTGCAGGGCTCTGTTTTAGCCTTGCCCATTGGGTCTAGCCAACGGCACTAGCGCAGTTGGTAGAGTGTTTGTCCCCTGATCCGAAGGTTGGCAATTCAAATCCCGCTCTCAACATAAATATAATTTGTTAGAGCTGTCAGATCCACTGGCCCACAGGTTGGCGGTGCAATTCCAGCAATGTCTGCGCACACTGGTGTATGAATATTTCCTTGATGTAAAGTGCTTTGAGTGGCTTGAAGGTGGAAAAGTACTATATAAATGTACCATTTTTAGCCTTGCACAGTGGGTCTCTGTTTTCTTCAAGTGCTATTCTGTTAGTTTGACCCCATCTGTGTGCATTGATTTCTCAGGTAAAAAGTTTGAGAACACGGAGATGTTTGGGCAGTACCCTCTGCAGGTGAATGGGTTCAAGGACCTTCACGAGTGTCTGGAGGCTGCCATGATCGAGGGGGAGATTGAGTCGCTCCACTCAGCAGAGAACTCAGCCCGATCTGGACAAGAGGTCAGTAAAAAAGGGGTAGAAAAGGACATGAAAATGTGCACATAAAATGAATTGTTTTAAGCTCAAAATAAATGTGGGATCTTTAAACATGGGCAGTGAAAATGTATTATTTGTCTAATAATAATGTTGTTCCATATATTAAATCCTATTTAATGTGGTAAAACGTTTTTTTTTACCTCACCATTTGCTTTCTAGCACTGGTTCACAGAACTCCCACCAGTGTTGACATTTGAACTCTCCAGATTTGAGTTCAACCAGGCTCTGGGTCGTCCGGAGAAGATTCATAACAAACTCGAGTTTCCCTCTATGCTGTACATGGATAGGTGTGTGCTTTTTCACTTCCTCCAAAACTGGACTGTCCCAAGTGAGGGTTAAATAACAGATGTACTTTTGCTCTATAGATATATGGACAGGAATAGGGACATAACCAGGATCAAGAGGGAGGAGATCAGAAGGCTGAAGGAGCACCTTACATTACTCCAACAACGACTAGAGAGGTACTAGTAGTTCTTCACATCTCACCCTGTACTGTGTCCTTTGAGTCACTGGTCTCTTTCATTTCTTTTCTTGTTAAAGGTATCTGAGTTATGGCTCTGGCCCCAAGAGGTTTCCTCTGGCAGATGTTCTCCAGTACGCCATGGAGTTTGCCTCCAGTAAGCCCGTGTGCACCTCCCCTGTGGATGACATTGACTCCTCTGCTGCCCCTGGAGGTGCAACAAGTCAGCAGTTGCCCCAGCCAAGGCTAGTTACAATGAACAATTTGCATTTTTATTGCAAACATTGTGAACTGGAAAGAATGTACAGTAAACATCAAATAGTAAAGTAAAAGTTCACCTGTCTTCTTTCTGTACAGCACAACGGAGCAGGACTCTGTGGCTCCACTTGACAACATGTGTCCCGCTGCATCATCAGGCTCTACAAGGGGGGAGCAAAGAGTGCCCATTCATAAACCCTTTACTCAGTCGCGGTTACCTCCGGATCTCCCAATGCACCCTGCTCCGCGCCACATCACAGAGGAGGAGCTTAGGGTGCTTGAAAGCTGTTTACACAGATGGAGAAGTGAAGTGGAGAATGACACTTGTGGTATTTTTAACTGCCTATTATTATATTCATGACTCTTGGCCAAATGCAGACTTAATCCTAATTATATTTGTTTTTCTTGTCTTCAGATCTGCAGGGCAGTATTACCAGAATTCACAGAACCATTGAGTTAATGTACTCTGACAAATCTATGATGCAGGTAAGGACACTAGCTGCGACATGAGAAACTCCATGAGAAATTTTGTTTTTTACTTTCCATCATGTGTGCTAGGTCCCATACCGGCTCCATGCTGTTCTTGTGCATGAGGGCCAGGCCAATGCAGGCCACTACTGGGCGTACATCTATGACCCCCATCAGCGCTGCTGGATGAAGTACAATGACATCTCTGTCACCAAGTCATCCTGGGAGGAGCTTGTGAGGGACTCGTTTGGAGGCTACCGCAACGCCAGTGCCTACTGCCTCATGTACATCAATGACAAGAAGCCCTTCCTAATAGAAGGTTAATTTCACACTGACATGGTATTGTTACATGATACAATTAAACTAGTCCAATCACCTCTTATTTTTTTTGGTTATTTCAGAGGAGTTTGATAAAGAAACGGGTCAGATACTAAGTGGTTTGGATAAACTCCCATCAGATTTGAAACAGTATGTGAAGGAGGACAATGAGTTGTTTGACAAGGAGATTATGGAGTGGGATGCCCTGCAGGCCCGCAAGGCCCAGCAGGAGAAACTGGCTCTGGCAACAGCTGCTGCGGCTGCTGCTGCTTCGGCCGCATCCAGCACCTCCACCTCCTCCTCCTCCCCTCAGCCAATGAGCATCGAGTCCAGCACCCCGGACAATGCAGGTGGGTTTTGTACATGGCATTGTAGCTGTGACAAGAGCATTTTGCCTGATCATGCAAATTCCAAAATATATATTTTCTTATTTCACATTTTTGATAATTTGATGCTTTTCTCTCCCGTAGTTACTCAGCAAGACCCTGAGTACATGGAGCAGCCTTCACCGACCAACGACTCAAAGCACCTGCAGGAGGACACGGAGAGGGCCATTTCCAAAGCTGTGGCTGAGCAGGATGAAAGGAGTCCTGAGGCATTACTCAGTGCAGTACGTACAGCAAGCCATTTTGTCAAGTAAATTTTAAACAAATAAACAAAATATACTACATATTCAATACAGTTTAAATATCTATAGGAAAGTAGGAAGTTAAAACATGCTGCTCTCCCTCTCCATCAGTCATCCATTCTTTAAACCTGTTCCATTCTCTCTACAGTCTCCTCACTCTCCCTCCTCCCTTCAGCCTGAGGCCAGCCCCCCCTCGGCCCCCTCCCCTGACCTGGTCAAAGAGGATCAGAGCCCTGGCCAGCGCACCGTAGAGGTGGCCATCCCTCATGTTGGAACCTTTGTCATACAGGCAGAGGAAGGGGGATATGATGACGAGGTAGCTTTTTGCTGAACTCTGCTCAGCCTCCGTGCCTGTTTGACACACTGAATGAGAGCGCTGTTGCCCCATTCACCTGGCTTTTCCAGATCTTTCACACCTCAAATATGTGACACCTTTTGCAAGCTGGGTCCAAGCTTGGTTTGAGGTCTGAAACGCCACACAACGGACTGACCTCTAGTCTAGTCTTCATGCATGGGTCTAGTGTGGAACGTCTCTCCTCAAGCCAGACTGCATCTTTGCATTAAATGGTTGACATTAGCTGGGCGTTTCGGTCTGTGCGGGTTTTTAATTAACAAATCCATAAAATTATAGTTGACTTAAAATGCTTTTGTCAAACCTTTTATAAATTTATGGGTTTACGGTATAGCTTCATATAGGTGGCTTTATTTTGGGTTGAAGGTTGGAGATCATTTTTGAGTTTCTTGCTGTCTGTGGTACCCAGCTCTGGTGTTGGTATTTCCATACTGTCCTAACACATTGTTTAGGCTTTGCCCTTGTTGTGGCACTCTAACTTACTGCATGGACGGCTGTGCGATTGGCATGCCCCTTCTGTGGTATGCTTGATGTTGTGCACGTAACAGTAGATTACCATGCCCATGTTGTTCTGTTTAACATGGTTCCTGCTTCTTGGGCAGGCTATGATGACCCCGAACATGCAGGGTATAATTATGGCCATTGGCAAATCCAGCAGCGTATATGAAAAGAATGGGCCAGAGGCGGCCTTTTTTAAGGTACCTTTTGTTCACCTCTATCACCCTCATCCTCTCCCACACTCTGTTTATGTGTTGTTATGTGAGCGGTCTAGAAACAATTTTTAAACTAAAATACTGACTTTTTTTTTTTTTTTACTTAACCTTAAAGGGCACATATTACACAATCTTCTGATCCATGTTATAATGTCGTTTTCTCATCACAAACATACCTGGAATAGTGTTTTGTTACACACACACACATACACACAAAACTCAAACTACAAACTGTGTTTTTAAACTTTTACACTTTCAATAGAATCAGTTCGATAATTTCAGCCCTGGGATTGTCAATCTCTACTGAAGTAAAGGTAAAAGGAGCTGTTAACTTGAAAACAGCTTCATGACATCACAAGGTGGATCAGACCATTTTGAACTTTGGAGATGTAGACAGACTAATAATGCAGGGTTAGTCAAGCATGTGTGTATGAAACAAAACAACCCCAGGTATGTTTTTGATGAGGTAACAGCATTATAACACAGCTTAAAGCTCACAAAAGTCCATTTTGTGTAATATATGACCTTTAACTAAAACTACTTAAAAATAAACACAATATATTTTTTGTGTCTCTTACAGCAGTGGGGAATACTTGCTAACATGTGTGTAATTTCAAAAATGTATATCTTTGTGTGTCTGTGCTTGTAGGCCATCAAGCTGGAATACGCTCGGCTTCTGAGATTTGCTCAAGAAGACACTTCTCCAGAGAATGACTACCGAATACAGCACATCATCGTCTACTTTATCCAAAACCAGGCGCCTAAGAAGATTCTGGAAAGGACACTTCTCACACAGTTTGCAGACAGGAACCTGGCTTTTGATGAGAGGTTGGTAACATTTTCTGAGATTTGTGCAGTTCCCAGCAGAGGGCAGCAGAGACCTAACATTAGTCATATTAGGAATGGCTTTTTCATATTTTTTCCACACCCACACACGGTAAAGTATAATATCGTTTTTAATTGTAGATGTAGTTTAGATGACTACTTTTCCCCTGATTGTAGTTAAGTCTTTTGCTTGTAACTACATACTCACTCCTGAACTACACTTGTTGGCCTCAATACATATGCGTAAAAATAGATTCTCCCATCTCCTCTATTTTGAGTAAGATAATTAGATGTATGTGTGTGTGGCCTGAAGGGATGTCACAATATAAAATTTTAGTGTTCCAATTATTATATTTTTAAGATTATTCACATGTTTTTACTCATTTATTTTTACAACATAACCAAACAACACGAAATCCTTCGCAAATTGTATAATATATCTGCATTCCTTTAGTATGTGACCAGCTTTAAAATCAAACTTGAATGACACACACAAGTTAATGTGACATAAAGGGCAGAGTAGGCTTGCACAAATTGCAGACAAAAGTACTGCAATTGGGCTTAGATTTGCATTGTTTTAAAAAATATGATTCTCTTCAGAGTGTTCATTGTAAATAATGCAAGGAGCTTTAACATTTTTTTTAAATTATATTATGCATTTGTTTTATTTCACTCATAAAATATAAAAAATAGATCAACAGTGTCATAAAGTCAAATACCCAAGAAATGAATGAAAAGAAGCAGAAACAGGAGTAATCTTACGTTATCTGCCCCCTTTTCCAGACAATACTTTAACAATGATCGTTGCATTAAAACACTTCAATATATTTCATTTAACATTTGAGAATAGACTGAAATAGGAACTGATAAAGAATCCCGCGTTTGTATAGATCTAACTACACGTAAGATTTTGATATAAAAAGACAGGATTTGTTTGTTCTTTGCAGAGGCATTCTATTACCTAAATAACTGCAGCCTTTGTGCTTTGATGAATGCGCCAAGTCAAATTGCTGTTTTGATTCAATTGCGATATATTGTGTGCAGCCTTAGTTCATTCAGCACTAGAGTGATTCATGAGGCTGTGCTAAAGCTCTGGGCCAGGGTGGAACCAGGGCTCTGACTCACCATTCCAGTGCTGATGCCAGATTCTCTCTTAACATTACATTCCTGCTTCTTCCTCCACAGATGTAAGAGCATTATGAACGTGGCACGTGCCAAACTGGACCTCATCAAGCCTGAGGAGGTCAACATGGATGAATATGAGGTCAGGCTAACTTTGTTGTGTTGCATAAAATATAAACTCTGTGTGCTCAACCATCAAAAGTCTCTGAGCATTTAACAAACATTTTATTTTCATCGTCTTAGATCTGGCATCAGGACTACAGAAATTTCCGTGAGACAACCATCCTAATGACAATCGGATTGGAGCTTTTTCAAAAGACTAAGTATGTGAAGTTAAACGGTGCTTGTTCCTTTCAGTGCACTGGGGTTTGTTTAATCAGCTTACTAGAGTACTGCCATAGTAGATGGTAAATAGTCTCATTTTTATATAGCGCTTTTCCACCTTCAAGACACTGAAAGCACTTCACATCAAGGAACCACTCACCCATTCACACACATTCATACACCAGTGTACAGACATTGTGGATGAGGTGGGATAAGTCTCTTGCCCAAGAACACAACAACAGCATTAATTTATGGGAGCTGGAATCGCATCCCATTATGTAGAAATTGAGATTCGAACCACTAACCTTCAGATCAGTGCACAAAGGTTTTAACAAATGTGTCACAATAATCCTACAGAAACATTATTAAGGATATACAATTTAATATGAAGAACATTTTATTTTTACATTCACCATGCTCCTGGTTGAGAAACGCTGCTGTATATCAGGCCATGAAATGCTGCTGCTTTTAATTTGTGTGTTTGCTGCTCAATGTGACCAGCAGAGGGCAGCAACTTCAAGCACATATTTTATAAAGCAGCTGCAATAGGAAACTTATGGCTTTTATTAAACCTACACAGCTTTTTGTATTTTAATGTTATTGTTTTGTTTTTTCAGCTATGTGGAAGCTCTGATGTATTTGATCTATGCGTACCAGTACAACAAAGAGCTTCTGACTAAAGGACTGTACAGGGGGCATGATGAGGAGCTCTTGGGGCATTACCGGAGAGAGTGTTTGCTGGTGAGTTTAGTTCTGATATTGACAAAAATAAATATATCTCTCTCTTTATTTTATTTTTATTTTTTTACATTATCTCAATATTGATATTCAGAGGATATTTTAATAATGCATCAGGAATGAGCTAAAATGTGTCTGTGGATGTATTCGATACTTCAGCCGAGCGTCAAGGGACTTTTAAATTGACCACAAAAGTGCAGAAATATCCCTTATAGAGAGATTACACTATGAGGTCATTTACAATACCTCATAGTCAGTAGTTCTGAGTAAATGACAGAACGGTTATTCCCACAAGTCTTTAATTACAGTGATTATCAAACAGAGCATCACCCCTGCAGAGAATGACTCGTCTTGAACAAAAGCCTTAATGTTGAACTTGTAACATTCAGAATAAAAGTGACTAGTCTACCTTTTAAACTCATCTTGATTGTATTTTGACAATTGTAGAATCATCTGGACTTTCCAGACTGTAAAACACATGCTTTTTTTTTTTTTCTAACAAAGACGGCATTATTAAATCAAAATGTGTAAAAATATATACACAGTTTCTGATTTTTCCATAGTAAAACCCAAAATAAACCTAAATATTTTCTGTCTAGAAGCCTTCAGTCACCTTATTTCAACATTTATTTGGTTAAAGAGCCCATATAATTCTACTTGCTGATCTCTGTTATAATGTTCTCTCCTAATCACAAATATACCTGGTGTTGTGTTTTATTTCATTCACATGTTTAACACACAAACCCTGCATATTTAGGCTTTTAGGAGTTCTCTCATAAAAAAAAAAAAAACACTCTGTTCCACCTTGTGATGTCTTGTGGTAATACAGGAAGTGTTCCACTGTGTTTTTAAACTCCATACACCTTCACTAGAATCGTTTGGATAATTTCAGGCCTGGTATATTGTCCATCTCATGACATCACAAGGTGGAACAGAGCATTTTGCGTTTTGGAGATGTAGACAGACTAATATTAAAGGGTTACTCAAACGTGTGAATGAAACAAAACACAATTCCAGGTATGTTTCTGGGGAGGTAACGAGATTATAACATGTCTTAAAGCTCATAAGTGTTCAGTTTGTGTAATATAGGACCTTTTTTAAAAATCTATTCCAAAACTCTCAATGTATTATAGAAACTGTTTGACTCACTGTTTGACTCACTGTTTGACTCATCGAAAACATAATCTCTGTCAAGTTGAATGCTAAAATAATCACAACAATGGCAGTATTATCAGTTTTCCACATATCTATCTCACCTCCAGCTCTTAGTGAAATGACAGAAGGGAGGGTTGTTCCCGTAAGCCTTTTAATTACAGGACTTGTCAAACAGAGCTTCTCCCCTGCAGAGACTGATTTTGAATGCAAGCTTTTATGTTGAACTCTGTGATCTCTCTTTGTAACTTATTTCCTTCCATCTCAAACTTCAAACTGACTCAGCAAAACGAACATGGACATTTTCTGCGTCGTCTTGAGCAGTGTGTTAAATAATCAAATGGTTTGCTTCCCCACAGCCCTCAGAGAATTGCTGTAAAGTTTTGTCACATACATTCCTCTGAGTGCTGTGATGCGATCTCTTTTCTTTCGACTTCGACCAGGCTGCGGGCTTTGCTATGGTATTATTGGTTAGCTTTGTGGGTATTTTGGTCTGATCAGACTCGAGGTCTTGGGCTGTCCTCCCTACCGCTGCACTCGGTAACCTTACCCCGGCATTGTGCTTATAATGTAATCATTGGAGTGGGAATAGGAAGCAGGAGGGCCGCGGAGTGTAAACACATTACCATGAGACTTGTCCTTAGCCAACCCCGGACCTCAGCACAAGCGCTTGGGCCAGAACCTCGGCTATGTCCACTCAGCTGTTTACCCTCAACTCTTGTTTTAATTGAAAACACTACCAACATTGACACAGCTAATGCACTTGGATGCGTTGCAAATGTAGCCTCGCAGCCACTAATTCAAAACTTGTTTAAAAAGGTTTCTATGCTTCCCTCGCGTTCCCTCCGGTGAGAAAGGGAAGGTCAGTGAGTTTGTCTGTGACGCCGAAAAGGGTTTGGCCAAGAACATTACAAAAAACATTCACTTTGAAAGAGAAGAAAGATACGCCGTGCAAAGGCTGGTTAAGGATATTTTCTTAAATTATTCCCAGAAGTCTGAGATCCTGTTCTAGTGTTTCCCACAAGTTTAGGCTGTGGTAAAACAACTGATCCTTATATTACTCATTTTATTTAATCCAATTTATAGATATAGTACAGATATCGTATATGGCTGAGTATATTACTGAGGCTAAAAATTAATATTGTAAAATGCAGGTATTTGTTGTAATGGTGCTTGTCACTAATAGAAATGATGAGCCCAATGAGGTTCATCTGGTTTTCTGTTAACTTATTTTAATAGATTCTTTTTCCAGACCAAGATTTAGTTTGTTTTCATACCTGTCAGGTTGGACTGTTCCCTAGCGTTTTTTCTCCGAATAGTCACGTGATGTTTAAAACCCCTTAACATTCCGTGTCATTTTGGTGAAATTGCCTTTGTTCTGACCTCTCCAAATTAAAATAATCACCATTATTTAACCCTCAGTAGTAAATGCACAAGTTTGGGGTCTTTGTAAAGGTTACACCCTATAGTTTTACCCACAGGTGTCAGAATCACTGTAAGTTTGTCTGCTGAGCATTTGTACACTTTGGAACATACATAAAAAAAACATTTTTCTCATCCTTGCCTAAATTTTTCTGTGAAAATGAAGGTGTAGAAAGCAGCAGAAGGGAGCTGGGGACAAAAATACACTATATGTCAACTGACAAGATTGTTGACCACTTACATTTCAAATTTGAGGTCAATACCTATAAAAATGAGAGTTTTACAATCATTTTATCATGAGTAAGTCCAGGCCTCTCCAAACCTATCCGAATGAAGACATTTGGAGAACGTTTGGAAAAACTCCAATAACTTTTGAATGTTTCAACCCACAGACATCAGTGAGGCTCTACTGAAAACTCACACTGAGAGGAATCTGCACACCCAGCTGCTCTATTACTGTACATTTATATATCCTATCAAAACACAATATATAATGTATATTTGTATATAAAATATAGTCAAAACAAGTGGTATGGGTCAAAATAAATATATATTTACAAACTGCAAACAGTGAACAAACACACACACACTTCAAAATGTAAACAAACACACACTGGAAACTAAGAACACACACACCACACCACACCGGCTCAGTGGTTAGAGCTGACATCTCTGTAAAAACGGCTTTCCTGTCAGCACTGTGGTGATTAGAGGTGTAAATGGTTTACATATTCAGAAATATGAATGCCGTGGCTTTCATTTGATGTGTAGATTGTTTGTGTGGGTGACGCAGAAATACACGTACATTGCTGTAAAGTTGTAACGTAAAGGCGGCCCCACGGGCGGGCCATCGGAACGCTAAGTGGTTTTAAATCAGCTGACCGGACACATCACAGCAACAAGTTTTGGCACTGTCTTCCGACAGGTGGAGGCAGGACGATAGCGCCATCTGCAGTCCAACAAACTAAACCTTGGTTTGGAGAAAGAATCTATAATAAATAGAAATAGATACGATCAGCTTCAGCATTTGTGAATTTACCTTTTCATATTTTATGGCAAAGCACAACGGAGTCAGTAGGGAAATTTAGCGCTTTCTATAACTGACTAGACCCTGGAACTGTCTGTATTAGAACAAAAAATTGCATTTTAACAAAATCCATTTTAGCAGTTTTTTGCTCACTTGTGTTTAGACTGTTAATAAGAAGCACTGTATTTCTATTGGGAACTAAAACCGCTGCAGAGATGCTCTAAATGGCCAAGTCCATTAGGGAAAGATTTACAGTGGAACATATGCAAACTCCTGTCCAATTTATTTGAGCTTTTCTGCAGCTTATAAAATTTTAATGATTTCACATCTTTCCCCACAGAAACTAAACGAGCAGGCGGCGGGCATGTTTGAGTCTGGAGAGGAGCCTGACGTGAGCACAGGTCTGGGGGTCATGAATGAGCTGGTGGTCCCGTGTATCCCTCTGCTCCTGGTGCAGGATGTGGAGAGAGACCTGCTGGCTGTAGAGGATATGCGCAATCGATGGTGCTCTTACCTGGGTCAGGAGATGGAAGGTGAGTCCACAAGTGGGCGGGATTTGTCTGGGGTGTGGTACCATTGTGTTACCATTGTGTTCAACATCTTCAGGCTACACTCATTCACACACCATGGTAAAAGAAGGTTTAGTTAGTATACGCCCATGGACCACTATAGAAACTCCCTGGACGACTGAGGGACAACACAGATATAAGATCACGTGGTAAAATAAAGTAGAAAGTACTACCATTTAATGTTGAAAATCACATTCTATTGTCTAAATAAAGAGTGTCATTGTGGTATCGAAATTGGTATTGAGTATTGAGTCTATTCCGTAATATTGAAATCGTTCAACACTAATCTATATTGACTTAAAGGATTACTCAAGATTCAGTTAGCTAATTCTTGCTCAGTTTTAGTTGAAGAAAATGACAAATTGTATAATGGTTTTAGTCCTAATAGTTTTAGTGAACCAGGAAATGGACCTTTTCCTTATTTCAAGTATAAGAATTTGTATTGGATTGCTTTGTGGAACATGTAAAGACGTGTTCCTTGGACTTTTAGTTTGTTTATGATCTGGTTTGGGGCTCTGAGATCAAAAAGGGAAACTTGGATCTAGTCTCTACTTGCTCCTTCCTTTCATTCATCTGTGTTTAGTTTTAATATTTTGTAGAAAAAAAGAGCAAAGGAAAAAAATCTACTGATTGTTTTATTTAACAAAAAAAGTCACTAGTCATGTTACATTTGATTCAGTTTTAGTCAGTCAGTAAAAGCTTGACATTGACAAAAACTATAACCAAATGTTGTAGTTCACAATCTGTTTAACAGTACTACTTGTTTCCAGACCGCTCCAGCTATCACACTGAAAACATTTACCCTTTGATTTTTCTCATTGGGCGCTTAAGCCCTGTTCATTGTTACAAAACACCCACACATTGACCGCCTTGTCTCTCTATCCTTTTTTGCAGCAAACCTCCAGGAGAAGTTAACAGACTTCCTCCCCAAGTTACTGGACTGCTCCACGGAGATCAAAAGCTTCCATGACCCCCCAAAGGTCCCCAGCCACTCAGCCCTCGAGCTGTTTGAACGCTTCAATCGCGTAATGTCCATCATGGGGAGGGTGCCCAGCGAAGGCAGATGAACTTTGAGGAACTTTTTCCCCAATGGCAACGGCCCCAATCCATGGACCTGTTTAACTCACGCCTTCCTCCAATATCCAGGAGTCATCCGCTTTTAGCTCTATTCCTCTGTTACTATTTTGCTGCTATAGTTTTTATCATTATGGTTATGATTTCATTGTTATTTGAAACTAAACGAGAGGTGGGGAATGGACTGATAAAGAGAGAGACACTATATATCAGAATGGTGGCCATTCTACAGTAAAAGAACGCCAAGTACATTATAACAGCTTTGCAAAAACCCACTAAGTTTTTCATAGGTCATTGTAGTTGTTTGGTTAAAGCTTCTCTCCCAGCTCATGGTCCCTCTCCCTGTGAACAGTTAACCCTTTGCTCTGCCTCCAGTTTGGTACAGTATTACCACGTTTTGCTTTATTTTTGTAAGCAAGTAAGAAAAGAGAGCCCTCAGATTGTCGGCGGCTCACGGTATCTCAAATGAGTCTCACGTCTGTAGACTGTGCCAGATTGAGATGTTTTAAGTGCTGTGGTAGACGGCCATGGGCGTCCTGTGGCTTGTTAATAAATCGAGAGAATAAAGTTTTATTTATGGCTCTTTAGGCCAACTTAACATGTGTCTGTTGAATTTCACGCACTGCTACACAGTTTGGTACCTGTCATAGGTGGGTGTAGTAGCCTAAAATTGTACATAGTAAGAGTAATGGTACTTCTTCTTGAGTAATATTATTTTGAAGTAACAAGTAGTGGTCCAAGAAATTATTCAAGAAGAAGAGTAAAAAAAGTATTTGAGAAAGGTACTGTAACATTTGATTTATAATTTGGAGTTAATATAACTGGAATGACAAAACATTGGAAATACCAGATTTTGTGCATTATTTAAAGGATAGACACAACAATGAGAAAAAACGACATATCTGAAGGAGAAAAACAATGTTCAAATCATTTCATATTGTCAACATAAAGCAAGATAATCAGTGTGAACAGTAACCAAAAACCTTTACTGAAGTAGGAGTACATTTACGTCAATAAGATATTACTCAAGTTGGAGTAAAAGTAGTAGTAATTATTATTATTATTATTATTATTATTATTATTATACATAACACATAGCACTTTTCATGGAACTCAAAGACACTTCACACAGTTCAAGACAAAACACAAATGAAAGGAGTTGGTAAAAAAAAGGAGATGTCGTTACTTGAAGGCAATTTTGAACAGGTGAGATTTCAGGGCTTTTTGGGCTGCTAGAAAAGTACTCTTAAAATGTGCAATTTATTTAATAAGTTACTCAAGTAAACAGTAAATGTACTAGCCCCCTCTGGTACCTGTGATGTTTTTACTGAGCACATTGAAGCTTGTACTATATCACCTGAGGGACTGGCAATAAAGTAAGTCTGTATTCAGTGTCCTGTGTAAAGTTTCACCAATAACACATTCATTAAAGTTCAGATCAGAAGCAGGAAAACGACCTTGATCCAACAGCCCCCCTGCAGTGACAATAGGGCTGTTAATATGCACCCTTATTGAATCAGGCTTTAATGAATGTTGCCATAAAGACGGAGGCTTCCAGCATGTGGCCTTGTTAATGAAAAACACTGTGATTTTCAGCTTTTTGTTTTTATCATGCTCTTTTTCAACTAATTTCCTCAACTAATTGTAATTTCCAGCAACAATGATCACTCACAACTGGAGTCAAACTAGGCAAACATTGATTTAAAACGTGTTTAATTAGCCTACCTAAGATCACATTTTATAAAGCGTTTTGCACCTTCAAGGCACTCAAAGCTCTTTACATCAAGGAACCACTCACCCATTCACACACACCAGTGTACACACACACTCGGGGGTGAGGGGGTTAAGTGTCTTGCCCAAGGGCACAATGACAGCATTCATCTGTGGGAGATGGAATCACACCACCAACCCGCTCAACCAGTGATGTTTATGTCAAGAGCGGGATTTGAACTGCCAACCTTCGGATCAGTGGATAAACACTATAGACCATACAACTTTTCTTAGAGCATAGTGTGTTTCTGTTAATTAAATTTAACTTCACACCTCCAGACTCTCTTAATTGCACCAGATCTTTAAATAACAACAATTTTCAGAAAGGCCTGTCACAATAATTAATATATGAGCATATTCAATGAATAATAGTTGGAACAATATTAGTCAATAGTTGGAGTCAATATTTATCATGTGAAGATTTTCTTTTTACTGGTGGGGAATTTTATGTTATAATATGAGAAGTAACTTCATTAACTAAATATACATATAAGTAAGTATATTCTGCTATTTTTGCATGTATTTATTGAAGCACAGGTTTATACAGGTTTTAGTGTCATTTTGAGCTTTATCAGAACTAGTATAAGAGTTCATGGTAACATAAAGAAGTACTATTGTTTTGTGTATGAAAATTACATTATATTACAAAAAAAAGCATGTTTTATCTTCATTGTGGTATTGTCAGTGGTGGAAGTAAAAGTAGTAAAGTACTATACTTAAGTACAATTTTTAGGTATCTGTACTTTACTTAAGTGGATTTTAAAGTGGATACTTTTTAATTTCACTTCACTACTTTTGAGAGCAAATATTTGCACTTTTCGAACAGTACTGAAAAGTAAAGACTATTTTTTATTACAGTTTGAGAACTGCTGAAAAGTGTGAGGTTTTTTTTTTGTTTTTTTTTAACACACTCATAGTTTGAGCAAACAAAAATATACAAATACAGCTAAAAAAAAAAAAAAAAAAAAATTGGTTCAGTTGTTTCTGCTGAACAAAATTCAACACAAATCTTCAAAATCACTACATTTGAAGCCCTATAAGACCTCAAAATATACACAAAATACTTGAACTTTTTAGTTTAGTTTTTAGTAGTAGTAGTTTCAATATTATAATTCTATATTTCTGTAGCAATATATGGCTCTTCAAACCGCGTTATTGTCTCCGGCCTGTTCTCAGATTCTTTTAATCATTTTCTAACTTTGTACACAAACGTAAATTCCACGGCTCATTCCACCATTCTCCTCTCGTCTGTCACTGACCCAGGATGAACTTGTATCGGCAGGTAACAAGCGCCTGTGCTTCACTGGAGCAGAAACACACGAACAGCCAGTTTTGTCAAGGCCTTGATGTTTCTAGAGCACCGAGCAGAGTTCAGACCTTCAACACAAATCTCAACAACTTTATTGACAAGTTAAACATCTCTCTTGTATGTAGCTGCCTCCATCTCCATAACCTCCTGTTCTGCGCTCGTGTTGTCTGTTTGAACTGTGCTGAAAAATAAAAAGTACTTTTCATATGATTTGAGGGGTTATTTTATCAGGTTTTAATCAATATAACTACATTTATACTTCTTACACTTCTTTACAAATCTGTGAGAAATACTTTAACTTTTTACGTTTTAAGTACATTTTTAAACGAGTACTTTTGCTTAAGTAGATTTTTTCATGTGATACTTTTAATTTTACTTTGCCTCAGTATTTGTACTTTTACTTAAGTAACAAAACTGAGTACTTCATCCACCTCTGCTCATGTATTTGGGCTTTTAAGTAAATTCACCAACCTAAGTTTACATTCTTAGCATTTTCTACTCATTTTTAGTGCTTATAGAGAGAACTATTTGAGTACTCTAGAAATACAATTCTCATAAAGTGAATAACGCGTCACCATACCACCTTGTCAATGCCCGATCTTGTCTGATCAGGGAGGCTAAGCAGGGTTGGGCCTGGTGAGAACTGGATTGGAGATTGCTGGGAACGGTTGGGTTTCAGATGACATCACAACATTTTATAAGCCAATATGATTTAATGCAGATGGAGGCAGCTAAAGTATAATTTTCTTAAAGGGCCCATATTAAGCTGTTTTCTGATCTATGATATAATGTTGTTTCCTCATCACAAACAGACCTGGAGTTGTGTTTTGTTTCATTCACACATATTTAACACACAAATCTGCATATTTAGGCTGAGTTCTTCTCTCAAACTGAAAACACTCTGTTCCACCTTGTGATGTCATGTGGAAATACAGGAAGTGCTCCACTGTGTTTTTAAACTCCATACAGCTTCACTAAAATCATTTGCATAATTTTAGTCCTGGAATGTCCAATTTCTACTGAATAAAAGGTAAAAGGAGCTGTTAACTTGAAAACTATCACTTAATGACATCACAACAGAGCATTTTGAGCTTTGACAGACTAATAATAAAGGATTAGTCAAACATGTGTGAATGAAACAAAATACAACTCTGGGTATGTTTTTGATGAGGTAACAACATTATAACATGGCTAAAAGCTGACGGGAGTTAATTTTTTGTAATATAAGACCTGTAAAATTCCAATTGGTGCTGTAATACAGTGAGTTCTTGAGTGTAGTTACTAAAACAAGTGATCAAGTTCAACATTTGTGCATTTACATTTTGGACATTTCATGGAGTAATCAATTGGAAAACCTGGCTCTTGCCCCCCGTCTGGGAGTATGACATCATCTGGAATCTGAAAACATCCAAGACCAGATACAACAGTGGGGCTTTAATTCAAACTGTCGTTGTGTCCTTAGGCAACACACTACTATATTCCATCACAAATACTTACATCTGATGATGGACAGTGGTGGAAAGTAATGAAGTAAAAATAGTAAAGTACTGTACTTAAGTAGAATTTTTAGGAGTCTGTACCGTGCTTAAGTAGATTTTCGTCACTACATTTGAGAGCAGTATCTGTACTTTCTACTCCACTACATTTTTGAAAAGTAAAAAGTACTTTTCATATGATTTGATGTGGTAACAGCCTGACTAAAGTTTTCAAGTTCAGGCTTCGTCTTTGAGCAAACAAAAATAAATACAGAAAAATTCATGAGAAAATTAAGAAATCGTAAGATGTATAATTTTAATCAATATCACTACATTTAATACTTCTACTTTTTACTCTTAAAGTGCTTTTTAACTGAGTACTTTAACACTTTCACTTAAATAGATTCTTTCATGTGATACTTTTATTTTGACTTGAATAACTTTTTACCTTTGTATCTGTACTTTTACCTGAGTACCAAAATTGAGTAGTTCATCCACCACTGCTGATCGATGTACGTCTTAATATTAGCCCAAAAACTGACCAAACTGAATCCTACCTTCTCCACTTTCTTTCATAAACAACAGACACAGTAATCCATTATCACATTTCTCAGAAGGTTGCATAAAAATCCTTGTCATTCAGCACACTTTTATCCCAGCAACACCATTTGTATCTTTGTAGAAATCAATCTTTCTTTGTCTTTCTAAGTAGTCTGGGACCCACGAGTAATATAACAAGATTTATCTCCCTGCCTCTTGTCCTGATTTCACCTTCAAGCTCACAAAAACCCCAAAGTTATCTCAAGTCTGCAGCGGGTCTATTTAACCACCTTCCCCTGGCCTTACATGATCGACCTGTCCAAGTAGACGTTCTTTCTTTGTTTACGGGACATTAATTATCATTACTGGCGTGCTATCCCTTTAATTTTCCTCATTATTTCTATTGACTTGAAGAGCGTTTTGCAGCCAAGTTCAGGGATGATTACAGACTACAGACATTGGCCAGTTTATGTAAGCCATGATGCTGATGGACAGGCCTAATTTGTGGTTTGGACCGGTTTTTCCCATTGCATCCAAATGTGAGCCCTCCAGAACCAATTCATGACCTGCTATTGTCAATGCAGAAAAGCAGCTGAGATAGGCCCCACATCGCTGCCAATTTCCATTTTACAGAGAATTCAGTAAGGTTGCAAAAACTGTAAAAAGCCCTCGCATTTGGCTGCAGTAAATTTGTTGAAAGGTCGAGAGCGTAAAATAGTCTTGTAATGTATATGCAAGCTTTTTATGGCTGGTCTGTGAAGCTGGAGATATGTTTTTGTAGTCGTGCGTTTCACATACACCCTCTGACTGCGAAAATGTGTTGGCGGTTGTTTGACTAGCAAGAGAAAAATTCCACAGGTTTAAATTACATTCACAAATGTTTATCCAAATATAAATTATATCTTTTTAAGTACTGTAGAAGACATGCCGAGGACTCATAATATATTTTGTGCCAGCTGTTTGTGGTTGGATTTCGAGGAAGTTGTGTTCTGAAAAAAGTAGCTGTGCCACTAGACTCCCAGACTGTTCACCTTCAAATAGATCACATTATGGTTTATTTAAGTTATAGCAACTAACGTTTCCAATGATCTGTTTTCAATTCCATTAACATAACTCGTATATTTATCTAAACCTGTGTTTGTGTTTAGTTATGAATCGGCACTTTCTTCTCCCCACAAGACGATTAAAACCATTAGCACTAACTTGAATTGAATTGAATCAACTTATCCCAAGTTGATTCAATTCAAAGTTTATTTATATAGCACATTTTAAATAACTTTAGCTGACCAAAGTGCTTCACATAAAAGTAAACAAAAACACATATACACATAATATAATACATAGGAAAAGAACAATAAAACACCAACATACCCCGTCTGACTAGTATTAAATGCCAGGGAGAAGAAGTGGGTTTTCAGTCTAGTCTTAAACTGCGTTAAGAGTAAAGGATCTCACAGACAGAGGGTGCAGGTTCCACAGCACAGGCCTGATGTTCTCTCGTCTCTTAGTTTTTGCGAGCAGACAATGTTCTGGACATTCTGTAAGTGCTGCAGGGCCCACATACAAAATTACAATAATCCACATGCGACGTTACAAATACGCAGATTGCTTTTTCAAAATCTGACTGGGGAAAGTCAGGCTTTACTTTAGCAAGGAACTTAAACTGAAAAAACTGGACTTTATTACAGAGCTAATGTGCTTGTCTAGTTTGAACACAGTCCACAAACACCCCAAGATTCATTGATACATATTATTACCGGTACACATTTTATATTGAGAATATTATCTTATATCATGTTTTAATGAATGTGTGTACTAATGTGGTTAAAGCTCACTTTTCTGGTGCAGGTTTCACCCAATGACTGAGTACTTGTCTCTTAAAAATGTCACTTTGAATGGAATGTCCTTGTTCCAGCCAAAGCAATGGAGACAAGCTGCTGGTGTATTTTCCACCAGCAAAGTTACATAAAGTCCCATGCTTGAATAATGAACTATTTTGCATGTTCTTCTGAACCTGGGTACATGGTCCCTGGTGCTCCTGACAGGTTCTCCCAGTGACTCTGAAGGATGGGTCAAACCTGCAGACTGAGGTATCTGTACTGCAGCTACTAGTACTACACTTGTTTTGCAGAATCTGTTGCATTTGTTTTAGTGGGAGCGTGGCATCATCTTGTTTGATTTAATATCGGCTGTACTAAAACGAACACAGACTTTATGACCTATGAAATCACAATCAACACGTTTATACATTTTACTCAAGGCTCATGTTCACACGCACACACCACATCTGGGACTAAACTGGGACTAAACCTGGAACTAAACCTGGACAAGAACAGGACCAAACCGGGACCATTTTGCTCACACCCTTTTTCCCTTTACAACTTTCTTTTTTATAGTTTAAACACAATGCAATCTGCAATCACATGAAAGAACAAGCCACGTAGTTCTACCAGTGCTTCCAATAAACCCTATTTTCTTCAACTTCAATGAGTCAGGATTGAGTTGAGTCAGCTCATTGTGTTGTCCAAGAATGTCCAGCTGCGGTGAACGCCCCCGGCAATATACCAGCCAGCCATTATTTACCATCTATGTCCACTCTAGACTTTAATCTCCTTACAATGATTATCAATTAACATCCCCCAAAATTAAGCCTATAGTCTATGAGAAAAAAGTGATTTCAGATTGTCACCCTGGTACCTCAACGCTTCACAGTGCTTTTTGAGGGTCCCTGCCCTTGTTATACTGTGTTTTATGGGCAGAGGAACGTTGTATGGGGAGAAATGCCATCTGGGCTTTGTGCCAAGGAGTGGTGTTTAATAGAAGCTATACCGACTCACACAGGGAAACGAGAGAGAGAGGGAGGAGGAGGAAAGGGGGAGAAGTGAGGAGGGAGGGGGGGTGGATAGAAGTGAAGAGGAGAGAAGAAAGGAGAAGAGGTGGGAAAAGATTGGAAGAGAGGGAAGAGAAGATGGTGGGAGGGGAAAGAAGAAGAGTGAGGGTTGGAGAGGGGTACAGAGGAGAGGGGAGAGGAGGTGGGAAAAGGAGAGAAAAAAAGAAGAGTGGAGAGACAGTGAAGAGGAGAAAAGAACGTGTAAAGAGGAGGGAGGAGATGAAGAGGGGAGTGGAGTGGAGAGGAAAAGAGAGGGAGAGGAGGGGGAAGAGGAAAGAAAAGGAGAATAATGGAGAAAAAAGGGGAGAGGAGACAGGAATGGGAGGAAGAGGAGAGGGGAGAAAAAGAGAAGAGACACAACATGGAGAAGAAATGGGGGGAAAGAGCTGAGAGGAGAGGAGGAGAAGAAAGTGGACTGAGGAGAGAAAAGAAGAGGGGAAGGGAGGATAAGATGGGAGAGGAGGAGGAGAGGGGTAGATGAGAGGAAAGAGGGATGGAAGGTTAAGAAGAGTGGTGAGAGGAGGGGGAAGAGGAGAGAAAAGAGGAGTGGGGAAAAGAGGGAAGAGGAGACAGAAAGGGGAGGAACAGGAGAGATGGAGAGAGGAGAGGAGGGGGGAAGAGGAGAGAAAAGGAGTGGAGAAAAGAGGGCAGAGGAGGCAGAAAGGGGAGGAAGAGGAGAGATGGAGAGGGGAGGGGAGGAGAGAGGAGAGGAGGGGGGAAGAGGAGAGAAAAGGAGTGGAGAAAAGAGGGCAGAGGAGACAGAAAGGGGAGGAAGGGGAGGAGGAGAGGGGAGAGGGAGGAAGAGAATGGGGAGGAGGAGGGAAAAAGAACATGAGAGAGGGAAGGGGAGAATGACGGAAGAGAGGAGAGATGAGAGGAGAAGAGGGGAGGCGAGGGAAGAGGGGGGTCTCCACTGCAATAAGGGGGTTTGGGAGGGGGGAGGCTCTCAAGGTGCCACTTCTATGGAGACGCAGCTGTGCCAAACAAGACTTCCATCAGTGGACAAACAAAAGGTGAGACGGCCCATCTGACGGCCTCATTAATGGACGCCCAGCATCCGCCACCGAACTGCTGAGATGTGCTGCTCTGAGCCGACAGCCTGGGCACAGCTAATCAACATCCCCCTGTAATGACCAGCACCAAGCATAAATCTCTCCTCGTGGGATCGCTCCTGTTGTTGGTTGCCGTTGGCTCAGTTGCTGTGGAAATAAGCAGCTCTCTCGCCACCAGACATCAGCCTTCACTTTATTTGCCATTTTACCCCCTCAAATCTCTCGCATTTTCGACTCGGCTCCCTCCATGACATGAAAAACAAGGAAGAGAATTTTGCACACGGTACTGCTTTTGTTGGATTTTAGTCTGAGATGCACTATCTGTCAAAAGTTTGGATATGCCATCTCATTCAATGTTTTTTTTATTTATTTTTATTACTTTCTATATTTTAGATACAGAAGACATCACATATATGAAGCAAGATGTATGAAATTATATAGTAAATAAAAAGTTGCAAGTTGGGTTTTTTTTGGGTTTTTTTGACAAAGCAAAGGGTGGCTACTTTGAGAATTTGACTTTCATATATTTGGTGTCTTCTGTATGTATATAAAATGCAGAAAGTTGCAGAAAGTAATACAAACTAAGAAAAAAGCATTGAATGAGAGGGTGTGTCCAAACATTTGACTGGTAGTGTATATTGGCTGGAATATTGTGATATCAGAGGGTTTTTCCAGATATCTGTACCGGTCTGATATGGAAAATTCTAATGGTAGTTGGCACCAATATTTTTTTCCAGCGCTGCTCCAGTCTCTGTGTGTGTGTCAGTCCCAGTTTGTCCTCAGTGCACTAGCCTTGTCTTTTTGAACAGGCTAATGAGTAAAAATGGAAATAGAAAAACAGTTGGAGTCCTGCTCTCTATATAAACGTCATTGGTAGAGCATTTAGATCCACTGACCGACTGTTGTGTCCTTGGGCAAGACACTTAACCCACCTAGCCCCTCGTGTCTGCGTACTCTGATGTATGAATGTGTGTGAACGGGTGCTTTGAGTGCTCTGAAGTTGGAAAAGTGCAATATAAAAATATGAATGAAATTATTTAAAATTCCACTTGAAGACTTTCTGTACATTTTACAAAGTGAAATGTTAATTTTACTTTAACTTTATTCCCATGGAGACAGTCATGTAGTTACACCGGCCAAATTACAAGTTATATCTGTGTAGTGGCAATAAGAAGTTTGATGACATACTGTGTAACATTCCAGGCAAAGCAATAACACTTCCTTGAAGAGAGAAAAGTTCCAGAGTACACTTTAAATTAACATTTGTCAGTTTTGCTATGGAGTTGACAGATCTCTACCATTGGTCATAATGGTGAGACAAAAATCGGATATCGATATCAGCACAAAATCGTCTTGGCCTGTCTCCAGTTTTAGTTTTTCGAAAAGCAAGTTTACCATTTCTGTAGGTTGTACCTGAAAAAGCATGTGCTTTTTGTATTTTGGACAGAGAGTGATAAATGACCTGTATTCCGGTGAACAGAGCCTCACATGTGTTTGCACTGATAAGACTGAACAGGATGACGGGTCGGGACATCACAGACACGAGCCACTGTCAAGGGGAGTACAGCTGCAAACCGGCCAACATGGGTTTTTTAGGCCACTGCTCAACCAAGATCAGCAGTATAATGTTAAGTAGTAACATGTACAGTACATTTATATGTAACATGTACAGTACATTTATATGTAACATGTACAGTACATTTATATGTAACATGTACAGTACATTTATATGTAACATGTACAGTACATTTATATGTAACATGTACAGTACATTTATATGTAACATGTACAGTACATTTATATGTAAGATCCTTCAGCTGTAGTTCAATTGACAAAGAACGTAACTTATTTCTGCTTTAGAAAAATAATGCTATAGATTTATATAGCGCCTTTCAAGACACCCAAAGAACTTTACACTGCATTATTCATTCAGTCCATACTTGCTGATGGTAAGCTATACTTCTGTAGACACAGCTGCCCTGGGGTAGACTGACTGAAGCGAGGCTGCCAATCTGCACCATCAGCCCCTCCGACCATCGTCACCACTCACGCACCACATTCACAGACATTGTGGACGAAGTGTCTTGCCTGAGGACACAACAACAGTTTGCAGAAGAGCCACTGGTGCCCCACTGTGGCACTTGGTATTTACAATGGTCCCAATATTGCAACGGGCTTCCATAGGTTTCCATAGTCAGGAATGTATTTAATGAGGTCTTCAATATCACCAACAGATGCCATCAAAGGGTTATACACGGGACCTGAAAAAGTGAATCTGTCAAAATAACCCATCAATAATCAATTTCTATAATCTGCATTGTCTAGACCACAGCAACGGATCCATTTTCAATTCAGTTTCATTTATATAGAGCACTTAAAACTACTTCAGCTGACCAAAGTACTTCACATAAAAGTCAACAAAAAGCAAATATACAGATAACACAATACAAAGCAAAAAATAAAATAAAACACCATGATACTCTGTCTAGAGAGAATTACATACCAGGAAGAAGAGATGGGTTTTAGAGTAGTCTTAAATTGCGTTAAAGGTCCTACATTCCACAAAATTGACTTGTGAGCTTTAAGCCATGTTATAAAGTTGTTACCTCCCCAAAAACATTCACACGTTTCATTCACACATGTTTGAGTAGCACTTATTATTATTAGTCTGTTTACATCTCCACAACTCAAAATGCTCTGTTCCGCCCTGTGATGTCATGTAGTGGTAGTTTTCAAGTCAATAGTTACCTTTACCTTTAGTTCAGGGAAGATAAGCAATCCCAGGGCTGAAATTATCCAAATAATTATAGTGAAGATGCATGGAGTTTAAAAACACCATGGACTTACAATTCCTGTATTACCATATGACATCACAAGGAGGGACAGAGTGTTTTCTGTTTGAGAGAAAAACTCAGCCTAAATATACAGAGTGTGTAAAACATGTGTGAATGAAACAAAACACAATCAGAAAATAGTGTAATCTGGGCCCTTTAAAGACAACTTTCAATAATAAACATTGGCTAGCCTACATAAACTCCTCTGCCATCCTTAATCAGAATCAATCACTAAATCAATCACTAAATCACTAAAGAAGTAGGCCTGTTCCAGATTTGAGGAAGTTGAGTTGTAGTTTACACTTTAGGGGAAAAGCCCTTATCAGCAAAAAAGTACAGACTTGTAATGCATTAGGAGAAAAAATGAAGCTTTAGAAACTTCCTTTGAAACAGGACATAAATCATTACCTTAAACCCTCACTCTGTTCCACCTCCTGTAACTCCCCCCTCCTCCTTATAGTTCACTGAGGAACTTAAGAGCATTGTTCCCTTTGCCAGCTCACTTGGCATATCTAGTTTTACTTCAAACCCGAGGGCTCTTTGGCAGAAGGAGCCAATAAGTGGTGTTAAAGGCATTTATGGACTTGTCCTCAGAGAGCCTCTCTTTATATCAACAGTTTGACGAATGCATGTGACAGTGAACGCTATGCTGGCAGCTGCTGAAGAAGTTGTCTACATGACTAATGTTGCTATCACTGTCAAGCCAATATGCATTCATTTTGTAAGAGTAGACACACTGAGTTTCAAGTCTGTGAAATGATGCCACAGCCCAATTATTCATCCAATAAATTGATTAAAACGAATATAAGGTTACTCTGCTATAGGGCGGAACGATTTGGGAAAAATATCGAATTGAGATTTTTCTGACAAGTAATGCAATTAGATTTGAGATTTGTGTTTCAAAAATAGGAACCGGTTCAAAGTTTCTCATTTTAAATGCATCCAGAAGAATTGACAAAAAGAGTGAAATATGAACTGACAAACTAATACAAGAATGAAATTTCAGAACATGTTTGTACAGATCTGAAGTACAGGGTTACCAGCTTTTTTATGCAGAATAAGACTAGTATTTTGTTGTTTGTGGAGGAAATTAGGGTACTTAAAAAATGACAGGCTTTGCTAATTGCGTCTATTGAAAGTGTTTTTACTATAGGCTATAACATTGTAATAAGAAAAAAAAAAACACTGAAAAGGCTAAAATGATACAGATTTATTCAGCTGATGATGTGACAATAGGCTTAGACAATTTGCTTGCCCAAACTTGTATAGGCCTATTGCCAAAAAACATCTTAAACTTGCCTGCTTTTTAATACTCTTTGGGCATTTTCCATAAAAGTTGTAAAAATAATACTTGTCTGCAGTTGTAGTCGCATTCCTTGAAAATCCTCTTTAACTGAGTGGGCTGGTTTTCAGTTTTCGACTGTCAAAGTTTGAGTTGTGTCCAGGAATAAGCCTAAAATGTGACAAACACCACCATTCAGTTAAGCTTATGGGGATGAAAGTGAATCCTGGGTCTAAGATTCTACACAGATTTAGAAGAAGAATGGACTTGTTCTGTCTAATGTTCCGTGGCAGAAGGTAACAAAGGAAAAGCAGTAAAGTACTGTACCTAAGTATCTGTACTTTACTTAAGTACATTTCACAGTGAATAATTTTTACTTTTACTTCACTACATTTGAGAGCAGGTATCTTTCTACTGCACTACATTTTTGAACTGGACTGAAAAGTAAAAAATACTTTTCATATGATTTGAGGGGTTATTTTTAACACGTTTGTGGTAATATCCTGACTTAAGCTTTTGAGTTCAAGCTTTGGCTTTGAGCAAACAAAAATAAATACACAAAATTCAAAGAAGGTTTAGAAATTGATTCATATTGCTGCTGTTGACCAGAATATGTATATGTTTTAGTCAGTTTCGCAACATTTAACACTTTAACAAATAGTACAAGAAAAATCTAATAAAAAATATCTGTCAAATGTTTATTATTATTTTTTTTTTTTAATTATTCTGAAAGTACATTTTTAAACAGGTACTTAAATACTTTTACTTCAGTAGATTTTTTTCATGTGTACTTGAGTAACATTTCTCCTCTGTTTCTGTACTTTTATTTAAGTAACAAAATTGAGTACTTCATCCACCACTGCTTATGTTATCACTTTTTTGTCACTGAGCCCACCCCAAGTGGAAAAAAAGGAGTAATACAGGCATCCTTAGAGCAAGTTAGGTTTAAAATTACAAATAAAATGGTTATGGATCACTAAATGCCTTACCTTTATTTGCGTGGTCCTTAAAATCCGTTATATAGTTAGTCATGAATGATGTTCACAACAGTCTGGAGCCCACTGGCCTCAGTGTTCACGCTCCTGTCCAGTGTGCACGTGGGAGGGGCTGCTGCAGGTAGGATACTTAATGTGTTTAATTACAATGCCCAGAACAAAGTGAAAATGTACGAGAATCAGAATTATTTATCCGTTATTCATTTTAAAAAGAACAGTTTGAGTTAAGGTCGTATCTGTTTTGGTCCATTTTAAAAGAAAGCCTGTTTTGTGTTTAATACAGCGCTGCTCATCTTTAGCATGTTTTGCTAATTAGCTTAGCCCAGTCACAAGATGAGAGCTATGGTTACACGTGACACTTTGGGTCGTACTAAATTCTGTCAAAGTTAATATTTTTATCTTTCCTTCATGTGTGCCTTTGGGAAATACTGTGCCCGCTTCCTGAACTTTACTCCACCCTCTTTTGAGTCTTCATCACAGTTTGGAAGAAGATTGGGTAAGTAGCAC